>NC_140957.1:5945000-6112500 GCF_014529385.1 Adiantum capillus-veneris
GAGCAAAGTTTCACTCTTACCAGATTAGACGAATTACGACTCAAGGCTGTTGCAACCATATATGCACGAAAATGACAAATGAAAGAGTTCTATGACCAGCACATGATAAACAAGGAGTTTCAAAAGGGAGACTATGTATTAGTCTATACCTTAGAGCAACACTCCAAGGACTTGAAAAAGCGAGGTAATGGCCCATTTGTGATCAATGACATATCACCTGTTGGTGTCGTGAAACTTGCGACATTAGAGGGAGAGGAGATGGCTAATTGGATCAATGACTGCAGACTAAAGAAGTACCATTTACCTCTCACTATGAACAGGTTGGATAAGATTCACCAAGCAAAGGAGAGAAAGCAGAAAGCTCAAGCCATGCAAAGGAGGAAGCAAAGTTCTGAATTTTGAAGTGACAAGAACGAAGAAATATAGCTCCAATTTGACAACTAGAAACATCGTTGCCTCCTATCAAAGCAATTCAGATTGAAGTAGATTGTCTTGAAGGATTGGATGTGCGAATCAATGTCCAACTTATAGATTGATCATCAGAACGCGCACTTGTGGATACTGGCGCATGAGTCAATGCCAAACACTCAACATATCTAAAGTTGTTAGATGCGATAGTGATGCTAAACCAAATCGAGCTAAGAGTAGCCAAGAAAGGATAATGGTTAGCTTAGGAAAATCCAAGATATCAATTAACATTGATGGCAAGCAATGTCCACATCAATTTTATGTCATGACAAACACGGATCTTAATGAAGCAATCATCTTGGGAGTTTCATGGATGTGAACGTACAAAGAAGTTCCAGATTGGTAAGACAACACTTTGAAGTACAACCTTAAGGACACTACATATGTCACTCCCTTGGCATAGACATACCACATTTGGAATGTATAGCCAAACTGACAAGGGCCATCGAGCACAATCAGGTCTCAACTATCAACAAAATGCCAAAGAAGCAAGTACGAGAAGTTTGGGTAAATAAATCCATCATGGAAACCAAGCCTCAGCAGGTATGGATACCCAAAGCAACCCTCTCTAATCAAAATTCACAAATAGCCCAACCAAGCTAATGAGAAGCAAGAACCTCTCAGAACAATTATTCTTGGCCGAAGAAATCCATGCAGAGGACTAATTTCTCATCAAACCAACCAAGGTATAAATGGATTCCAAAGTTCAAATCGAAAAAGACAACAATCGCCAAAGAAACAACATGCTACTGGAGACCAAAACAATCAAACCGACGACAATCTTTGCAGTCTCTATAACAAGTCTACAAGTGGTACCCAAAGTTAAGACTAGCCAATACAACAACCGGCCAACAATTCTCATCAAACCAACAATCCGGGAACAGGCTTACCATCTTTAAAGGCTTTTGTTCAGAAAATGCAGTTTAGATGGAATCTCAACAACAAAAACCAATGAATAATCCATTCAATACCCGCATATCTTGCATAATATAGTGTTACCCATTGAATTTCTTCCATAAGCATAGTAGGGCCACATTTCACGGCCTTGCATAGACACATTATTCAAGCCCATGCACAATTGCACATACCTTCATCCGGGACGACTCCAATCGGGAAGGGGGGAGTAATAGTAACTGAAGCAGCATATTGCAAGATCTAGGACCGCAAGATGATGAAAGATCGTGTGTAGAGTTTGTTTTATTGCTTAAATTTTTGCTTTTTTTAATTGCCTTTTAATAGAATTTGACACATATCAAGCATAATAATGAGCCATATTGACAGATTTTGACGGATAGAATGCCTAGAGTGGAAGTACATACATATTAGTGTAAAGAATAAGCTTGGCTAAATTTTTGGCCAGGTAATAATAATTTTCATTAATTTTCTTTCTTTTTAACCTAATAAAGATAAAAAATTAATAAACAAAGCCAAGGAATTTGGATTCAAGTTCTGAAAGCAAACACCAAATCTATAAAGCAAGAGCTTTGAGAATGTCAAATTTGGAAGGATTTGGCACATGTCAAAATTTGGGCCAACTTGCGACGAACCAGAATTGCAAAATTGAGAGCAATTAACAACCAGACATCGAAATGATGAGCCGTTTGAGCCGCAAATGGTATACCATGGAAAATGTGAGCAAATAAGGTAAGTATGCACTTAGCATTCGTGGTAAGTCGGACACATATAGGCAAGATGGCAAGTTAGACCTCATTTGCAGTCAGACCTAGTCACAGAGAGAGAGAGAGAGAGAGAGAGAGAGAGAGAGAGAGAGAGAGAGAGAGAGAGAGAGAGAGAGAGAGAGCTTGTGACCTAGAGCCTTTGGCCGGAGTTTTGCTAGCTGCAACCACACTAGACATCCACACCTCACCACATTTCATGGGTATGCTCGTTTTCAATTTAAGAACATTTGCGAATTACCAAATGAACAAAAAAAAATCACAAAAAACCTGTATCAAATCAAAATGGGGATTTTCACAAAATGTCAAGGGGCATTTGGGATAGCATTGAAGTCCAAATCAAATTATTTCTTCAGAGAAGAATAGCCCCCTTATGGAGCAGAATCAGCACATATGATCAAAGTTTCCAGAAGTGATGGAACATGGATCACTATCCATATCCTCCCACCACCAAAATAAAAAAATAAGTTGTGCAAAATGATGCCCTTGAAAGTGCCTATTCACTGATGCAATCACAGTCAGCAAATGTTGTTGTACATAGATTGTGATCCATGTTCCCCAACATGTTAGATTAAGGGAAAAAGCATGCAAACAGTTTCACCTAGCCCTGGGAAATGTCCCATGCAAATTTTGAGCAAAATAGACCATGGGACAAAAGAATTCAAGGAAAAGGGAAAAGTCAGTCTCCAAATGGTCATTTTAACCCATGCTATGAAAAAATGAGCTAAACTCAGAAAAAAGTGGACAACTAGCTTAGGGAACATGTCTTGCCTTCCCACAAAGTTTTGTCAAAAATGGTCACCAAACATGGATCGTGATCCATATACCGTTTGAGCAAATTAGCTTGAATTTGAGTGCAAGCTATTGGTGCAGGTCAATGATTGTAGTATATGTCAAAATTTTAGTGTTTGGTTGCATAAAGTGAGTCGCATGTCAAAGTCCAGCAGTTTCACAATGTAAGTGATAGAATTTGTAATTTTGGGCAAAGTGTTGATGTTAAAAGAGATATTGAGTTCAATCTATCAAAGTGAATGCAAAATATGCTTGCAAAGTGGGCCCAATTTGCCAATAGGTCTAGGAAGTCCAAATAAACCCCAAATGGTGGCGAAAATCAACAGACAAATAGGATTGAGACCATATTTCAACTCCCAATCATCACATCAATAAATTCTCAAACAGAACAGTCACAAGGAGGGATCAAAGATGTCATCAAAAACCAAATACGGCAAAGTTGGACTAAATTCGGCCATAAACTAGGAAATTGGGTAAACTTGGGAGAAACTTGTTTAAATTTGAAAAGATTTCACCAATGTACTAGGATAGGCTATAGGAACATATGCACCAAGTTTCACCTCAAAAGGCTACCAAACATGCATCATGATCCATATACCTTTTTCAGTTTTCCCAGCCAGAATCATACCAATAGGTCCTAATTGTTAAGAAAAGCCTAACCCTAAAGAGTCAAGCCACATTTCTCTAAGTCCGTGGAAAATTTCCAAAAAGTGGCATAAATCTCCAATCACCAATGATCCAAATTTCTCTTAGTCTGCGGAAAATTTCCAATAAGTGGTATAAACCGTCAAATGATTGCCAACTTGGCATCAAAGTACCTATACCTGTCTATACATGTCCTATGGGCGAGGCCATGAATGGGGATCTTAAGAAACCCGATAACCTAGCCTTGAGTGCTCACCTTCAAAAACCCTCATGCAAGAACCCTCACAAAAGGCTATGCAGACACGACTAGCCACAGTCTTAGAAGGGGCTCTTTTGAATCGAGTCTCAAAAATGGCCGAGACCATCAAAACAAGCCAAAATCGACTCCCCGATGACGTACAATGTCAATAGCCGCAACACAATGTATATAGAAAATGTGAAACTATCAATGTAAAGTTGCAGGACACGTGCTCAAATAGGCGACAAGAAGTATGCAAGCAAAAGTACATAACCAACTCCCTACATGGAGTAAAACGCTCTCAATAGAGCACAAGTGCTAGTCACAGATAAACCATATGCATCCAAACTCCCATTGGAATTGTAATGGATATCATTGCCAAAGATGCTTGAAAATTTGCTATATCCAAAGAACTTCGATTGTCTTTGCGTGTGTAAAACTACATCTGAGAGCTATCTTTGAGAAGTTGTCAATAGCTATGCATAAGAAATATTGTTGAGATAGGCATGTCCTTCTTCAACGACTATGGGAAACATCTCTACATGTGCATACCTTTTGCTATTGGCATTTAGCCTATGAGTTGTAAGCTTCTAAGAAGGGCTACACAGAGAGTTATCAGCCAGATAGCCACTCCAGCTTTGTACATAAATAAAGCCCAAGCCTATGCTGCATATACACTATGCAAAAGTATTAATAGCCCTTTTTGTGTATTGACTCCACCTTTTTGGAAATTCTGTGTACTTCCCTCTCTAACTGTCTGAGCTATGACTCTTGTAGCCTTCAAACCCCCTTGAGCTGATTGCACCTCCATGTTCATTTCAAGGACCACCAATTCACCATCAGCCCCAACAACTGGTATCAGAGCAATTCGATCTCGATCCTCGCTTCCATCATCGCGCGTGCAGCCCTCCCAAGCAGAAGATGGAAGCTTGAGAGCTTGAGGCAGTCAAGTGCAATAGAGCCAAATCTCGGCAGTGCAAGCAGGCAATTCGGAGCCAACCTTGCAAGATAAATCAAGGCAGAGACTCACAATCGGGCAGGGCCATTGGCAGTTAGTAGGAGAGCAAAGGAATTGAATCAAGGAGCTCGTAGGCTCGGCAAGCTCAACAAATCTAAGAGCAAATTCAAAGCAATCAAGGGAGCCGGGGTTTTGCAAGTTGCAAACCTTGAAACATTTCCCAAATCAAGCTAATTGACATACCAGAATCGAAATTGGCTGCAGTGCTGGTTTCAAACACACACATACGCTCTCTTATTTTCTCTCTTAAGGGCAAGTGAGGAACGTTACAGTATGCGCTTGTTGCTGCACAAGGATGTGAATTGAGTGGGTGCTTGAACCTTAATCATGGCTTAATCAAGGGCTTGTGTGAGTAAGGCGGCCCTCCATTGCAGCACCATTCTTGGCAGTTGAAACCATCTTCTGGCAGTTCTCACTCTCACTCACACACACACACACACACACACACACACTCACTTATTTGCGGCCGCTCAAGGCTCTCCTGGCAGCTCCCATCCAAATCGGGCATCACGGATGTAATTCTAAGAGTGGGGCGACCTCAGTTAATTTATCTATCTTTTCTAGAGGGCGTGCACTTCTGTGTCATGGCTCTGTTGCCGAAGATGTAATTTGAGAATCTGTTGTGTCCAGCCAACATTGTCTTTCATTACCTGCTCCAATGCCTCTTTCATTGAATTAAGCCCTTCTTTCATTTATTCCATTTCTAAGCTGGACACAGATGCATGCACCTCCATCATTTGGCATATAGAATTGACAATGGCGTTCCATCTAGACTGGCTACAATGCATCCTTGGGTTGCTGTCTCTGGATCACTCTGGTTGCACTCATATACCGTGATAGGGGAAAGCTCTATGTCAAGTTTCTTCATCACTAGCCTCCCTTTGAGTGGTTGTTTTTGGACTCTCGGGAGTGTGTCCAACTTAATTATTGGCAATTGAGTGTGGCCAAGCTCAAATCCGTTGTCTGATGCCTCCTCAAGCCTAACAATTGTTTGGGTTTTCTCTGTGCTAACAACTTTCTGCTGCGTTTGGTGTGCTTGTTGTTGCTGCTTGATGGCCTTGCTTTGCGTCATGTCTACTGAGGTCTTTTCAATGCTTATTGGCTTTTGGGCTCTATCTTTGAATGACTTCAATAGATCCACCGTTTTTTTTCTTACTGGACCCAGTTTTTGCCTGCAACTCTTAGTCCCAATTTGCACCGTCTCTTTGCGTTTACCTTCATATTGCTTTGTTGTAGTGTCTACCTGTTCTACCTTGGTCTTGCTAGCATCTCTCGTGGCAATTTTTGTTAGAAGATGTTACAATGATCTTTAACGCTCTATCCTTAGTTACCTTATGCCAAATCGTCTTCAAAATTGACATGAACTGGCACTAGATCTACCAAAAAAGAAACTGCTAGACATACCATGCCTTAAATAGATTTTTGGATTTGGCATTAGCAGTCTGCTACACTACGCTGGCATGAAGGAAGTGGCTTGTATTGATATTGGCCTTTGGATTCTAGATTCTGGATTCTAGCCAGTAACATGGCAAATAACTTTTCAGAGAGGTAAGTTGGGTTATTCTTCAGGCTGATGGTTTTTGCAACAAACTTGTATACGGCAGGTGCATTCCTATGTTGCTACTGGAATGCCCTGAGCACCATCCTTTCGCTTTGTTCTAGCCTGCTCATCTTCCTTCAAAAATATGCTAACTTCGTCTGCTATAGCTAGTGTGGACTTTTGTGCATCTAGAATTCTGAACATGTGGGCCAATTCACTAGGTGTTAGATCCACAGTTTGGTTGTTGACCAGTGTCGTGCCCTTGTATGCCTTTGGCTAACACTTGCTGAGTGATTCTTGCATTGAATGGTAGTGCTGTGGCCTTTAGAACCACTTCTAAGCACCACAACTTTAACAATTCCTGCTCTTTGTCTTGAAAAACATATATTGCATTTTTGTTGTGTTGCACTACACCTATATCTTCTGCTATAAAAGCATTTAAAATATTTGCCTTTGTTGTCATGGTGTCTAGCATTTCTTGCATCTACTGTGAAGTGGACTTCCTTCCCATACACGACTCAGA
This sequence comes from Adiantum capillus-veneris, assembly GCF_014529385.1. Lineage (NCBI taxonomy): Eukaryota > Viridiplantae > Streptophyta > Polypodiopsida > Polypodiales > Pteridaceae > Adiantum > Adiantum capillus-veneris. Next base: position 5,951,901 of record NC_140957.1, read on the forward strand.
TGAACCTATTTGTAGGGAAGAAGACTGACTTGTGCTAAACAAACTATAGAGCGAGTAGCGGGGTGTCTCAGGTAGGGTAATAGTCGAAGGAGGATTTGTGTGCAGAGACGAAGCTATATGTTGTGAGTGCAAAGCGTTTTCTACAGGGAGATGCGACTAAAGTGTAGATGGTGAACCTTCGGCATAGTTAGATGTATACACGCCATGAATGCTCCACTCTTCGCCCGCCTTTGATTTATGTGCATCGTTTGTGACGTGTTACACATGCATTTGCCTACTTGATTTGTATTATTGACAAGATCCTTTTTTTGATTGTTTCATTCATTTCCCCTGGATGATCGTTATTTGATACTGGCTTCACTGGTGCATACAACTGGATTTGGACTAGTCTGACTTCTAAATGGAGTGTTGCTTGAAAGTACTGAGTTGCTGAACTGGTGCTGGGTTTGCCCTATGTGGATTCTGGTATGAGGTTGCTGGTATCTCTTCTAGTGGTTCTAAAATTGTCATGACATGGAATAAGTTGAGTGGTTCCTCTTCTGCATCTGGTACTAGTTCTACTAGAAGCTCCTCTGCTTTGGAATATTTTAACTTGATTTTGGCCCCATTGTAGACTCCATGCAATAGTAAACCCAACAAGTCTTTGAGTCTTACCATCCCATTGAAGAACACCCAATCCACTTCATAGGGTCTTGACCAAGCTATCTTCAAGTTTGGCTTCTTCGATCGCAGTTTGGACTGATATAAGAATACCATACCACCCCTCCAAAATTCTCGTACCTTTATCCTACTATCATGCTAGTGTTTCCTTCTTTGATGAACCACTTCTTGTTCAAGCATGGCCCTCTGTCTTATTTCATCCAACTGTAAAAGCTCGTCCAATCTTTGCTTCAAATTTTGATTAAAGTCCATTCCATACTCAATTGCCATTCTGAGACTGGGAATAGCAAATTCCATTGCTACTAGTGCCTCTGTGCCATACACCATTCTGAAAGGTGTCATGCCAGTAGGAACCTTGTAGGTAGTTCTATACACCCATAATGCCGACTGAAGGTTAGTGTCCCACTTATGCGGTTCTTTTTGAACTATCTTATTGAGGGTAGTCTTAATGGTTTTATTGCTACTCTCTACCTGGCCATTGCACCTAGGATAATACAATGTATACTTTTGATGCTTTACTGAAAACATCTATGTCAAAAGCTGAATAGTTTCATTAATGAAGTGCATTCCCTAATCTGAAACTATTTCCACCGGACATCCATATTTGTAGACATCCATATCTACAGATAATGTTTTCATATACAAAATGTTAATGTTGATTTAACAGTATTATCTAGTAAAGTCTCAGCCTCGACCCATTTGCTGACATAACATGTGGTGATGATAATCTATTTGTTCTTCCTTGGAGTGAGTTTCTTGAATGGTCCCATAAAATCTACACCCCATTTCATGAAAATTCCTTGTGGATATTGTTGGGGGTTCCATCGTTGCATAGCTCCAATGACCAACAAAAGTATCAATTGGAGGGATGAGCTACCCGGCTAGGGCATGGAAACACTCACATGATTAGTGAGCTAATCATGGCAACACGAATGGTGACTCTATGAGGTGAGCTTCTCGGCCTATGGAGGAGCTAAGCCACAACGATTGGAAATCTCCACATCCAATTCCCTTCACCTTCAATCAACCCCATCACACACACTAACGATTATAAGACTCACACAACACTAATCCTATCATGCAACACACTAATCATAAGCACACACACATAGATCTATCGACCACCACACTCCAATCAAACCTACATGCACACAAGCAAAAGAGGGCAATCACACAAGATTAGAGAGGGATTAACCACTAATTAGTTAAGATCTAGCTAATCAAAGCATCATATGCAATCATAAGAAGTATGAGAGAGGCATAGTGAAAGAGAATCAAGCATTGATTAGTGTCAATCAAGTCACATGAGCAAGTAGAAGCTCAAGGACTCCATAGCCACACACCTCAAGAGCTCTAAGCAAAGAGTGCTCTCAACAAATGAGCTTGAGAACCCTAATTTCTTTTACACACTGCCTTATACCTAGGGTAAAAATATGCAATGTCTGGGTGCCCAAGGCCTTTAGGCTCCAACCACTTACTAAATTTGAAACCTAAGCACACTAACTGACCTGTTCTTTATAGCTTAAAACTCCCATTGAGCCCGTAACACATTAAAATATTACAATGGCTTGAAATAAATCGGGAATTTACAATACATGACCATTTTGGGAAGATGTGGAAAATGTGTAACTCCAATCTTCACTGCTTCTTTGTATTCATCCTCAATGTGCATTTGTAAGGCTTGGCCTTTAGTAGCTTCTGTTAAATGAGGTCGACTAGTTAACATTCCCCCCTTTCGATTTTAGTGCCCGTCCTCAAGCATTATTGAAAAGTGTCCGTGGAGGTTGTGGAAGGTTTTTGATTGGTTGTTGATGGACTGATTTTCTTCATTTGTCGTTGAATTTGTTGATGTGGTTCAATCTACTCTAGCATCTTCATTGGTTCGAATATGTCTGATATGAGAGATGATGTCGCATTTGTCCGTTGTAATAGCATAATAATGAGGCTACTGTTTATTTATGAAAAGTATGTACAAGGGAAGTAGAATGATAAGTTTCTAAATTAGGGTCTAATACCTGGATGACCAAGGGGAAAAAACCCAGTGGGAAAAAAGTGCATTTGGGATACACGCATTATTGGAGTACTTACTAGCATGGGAAATATTAATAAAGTACTCAAGAGATTATTTGTTGATAGATATGGAATTAAAAAGGCAGCAAATATGAGAGGGTAGCATGATGGAACATGGGTTTGCCTGTTGTAGTCCGCTCAAGGTGCATGGGTGGAAGCAAAAAAGAGTGTCTAATGCATATGTCCAATGGTGGGACATCCTATATGCATACATATAAATGCATGGGAAACAATATGTTGTGCAAGAAAGGTTTTGAGGGGTTCTTCAGAAAGATGGTGTAGCTATAAAAGCATATGACATGGCTTTGCAAGCTGGCACCCCTTTAAGAATGGTTTTCGTTGACGAGGATATGTGCTCTCATCTTATTGTGCATTATGTGTGAGTGTTGGACTCTACGACACTCCACCAATTGTAAGTTAATAGACTTTGACTCTTATACTCATCTCATTCAACATGAGCAAAACAACTTAGGTATGCTCAACTCTTTTAGCTTGAGCGTAGGCCTAATAACTACGACTCTTAGCACAAAGTTTATTACAACTTGAAGCTTTGGGACTAATGCTTTGCTCATTTTATGGCTCAACAGCCCGACTCTGACTATTCCAAAGAGTATTTTTTTGCACCCTGGCGACTTGACTTTTTACATTCTTGTGCTTACTACAAACATTTCTTCAGGTAAAAGTAAACTTGAATCCTCAAAAAGAGGATTAGTGAAGGACCAAGTTGGCATTGAAGGTTTCTTTTGCCATACCTGTTTTATCATCTTTGTATGTGCATTCATGTTGGTTGGGTTGTCCTTCTTTGACTGTGAAGACTCCATTATCTGTTTGATTCTCCAATTAGGCATGATGATAGGAGTCTTTGGTGTTGTTGTAGGCCTCTGTTCACTGTGTTGGCATCTGGCTTTTGACTAGGAGCATTGGAAGATTTAGGAATCCAAATCTCTTGATGACCTTTGTATCTCCTTTGTGGACTTTGCTTAGCTCTGGGTCTTGTTAAGTTCTTGAGATCTTCATGCAGGTCTGGTGTACTTACAGTTGGCTTGTGGTTGATTGGTAGCCAAATCTTTGTATAACCTGTGTAGAATCCTTGTCTAAGAGGAAGCTTCTTTGAGATCCGTCTTTGTTCTATATCCTCTTGAGAGTTGTGGTAGACTTTAGCATCCTTTGATGTTTTTCTATTGTATACCTGCTTCTGAGGTATCATAAGATATTGCCAAGGTTGATACCTTGTGGGCCTTCTTTCTTGGAAGGGACTTGACGTTACTTCATATGCTCTAACCTACGGTTTTGGTACCCATATTTGTCTGTTACCTCTATAGTACTCCTATTCTTTTAAGCTCCACTGTGATGCTATCCATCCCATGTGTTTGTCTTTCTGTCTTGATTTCCCATCCTTAATCCCGGATCCTTGACTTTGACTAAACTACTCAGAAAAAAAATTGGCTTGACTTTCCTTTGCTTTCTTGAGTATTTTGGTTGAAATATCTTTGCTTTTTTGGTTTTAGTTGGGTCAGCAATTGACTTGAAGTTTTGAAAACCGGACTTGCTTGAAGAAGCTAATCCATGAGGGTTCTTTGATATAGAGGCATATGATGTCACTCCTTTTGTGCTGATCGGTGGAAGGTCCACTTTTGCTTTACCTTTGTCTGCAAGATTTGTCTTTGATTCTTGTGACTTTTGCAACTTTGCATCTAGCATTAACGGTACCTGTAAATGTTGCTACTACCTCTTGGAAAAGAGAGTATTAGCATTTTATCTTCTTTGTAGGCCTTGTGTTGGTTTAACCACTAATATCCAAGGATGATATCTGCAAGCATTTCCTTTGAAGGCTTCAGCTGAAACTTTACCTGCTCTTCATAATTTTGGATGCTAAGGGTAGCAACCATTTCTTCTTGACTTGTAGCCTTACCCATGATTTATCTATTATCTGGCTTCCTTGAGTAATCTCTAGAATGCTCTAGATGTTGTCTGCAACCATATTGCACTTTGCTTCTTTATCCAATAGAGCATTACATGTAACACTTGCTCCTTTTTTGTACTGCTGAGAATTATAGCTATTCTCATTGTTGGCTCTATTGAAGATCTCAGTTCTGCATTTGCCATGGTCTCATCTTGATCTAACCGTGTCTCTATGGAGGGTGGCTTGAGACTTTGTGTTCCACTCTGACTTACATCAACTGATTCGACTGGCAATGAGTGATTGATCTTTGGACTTCCTATTTCTTCCTGATTTTTTGCAACCTCGTTCCTCTTAACTTCTGGCTTAGGTGGCATTCTCTGCTCAATAGCTATTGTGGTTGCCCTTTGCTCTGCTTGATTTGCACTTGCTATTATCTGATTTTCTTTAAGCTCTTCTAAAGTATCTATTCAATGGAGATGAATCATCTTCAATAAGCTTTGCTTTGGCATCGATCTCCATTTTAACTATGCTTGAGGACTTTGTGCTGTCATCCGCGGGTGACCATTGTTGGTCTTCATTTTTGGTTGTCTCCGAAGACTCCGTCATGTTTGAATTCTGTATCTCTGACATCTTTTGGGCCATTGGCATTCCCATTATGACGTCCTCTGGCATATCCTTTGCTGTTATCACGTGGAATTGGATTATAATGTTCTGCAAACTTATTTCAATGGTGATGGAGATGATTCCCCAGCATTCTGCTTGTTTGTTTCCAGATATGTCAATGAATTCAAGAGCATCTTCCAGCTGTGGTTTGCCACATCTTTTCCAAGTGCAAAAAGACATGAGGTCCTTGTCTAGCTAAAAATCTAGCTTTACTTCGCTTGAAGGTTTTTCTTCATTCTCACCAACAATGTTGCAATTGATTGTCTCATGATTTCTTTCTTTATTGACTGCCTTTGTTGTGACAGTGTCCTTTGGTTGAGCTTTATCTGCATTTTATTTGCTTCGATCACCTGCTTCCATTGATGTTGACTCCATTGGCTGTAATATTAAACCTTTTGCTGCAATTGTTGAGCACTGTCTTCCTGCATTTGGGTAACTTTTGAGCTTAGAAGATCCACTGTACTTTTTGGAAGAATCTGTCTCTTTGGAGGAGATTTTGGTGGTGACCTTTGCGTAGCTTTCTGAACTCTAGCTTCCGTTGATTTTGACTTATCTGTCACCTGTTCTGGTAGCTTGAGTCTTTGCATCATCTTCAGATAGTCTTTGACTTCAATCTTACCATCCATAGGGGTTTGTACAAGGTCATGATCTTGCTGATATTCGTTACCGTATGCATCTAGATATGCATATGTGAGCTTGGTCACATGGAACTGTTTGAACACTCTTGGATTTGTTGGCTTTTGACTTTGTCTTTTGGAGATCAGCTGAAACTTTTGTCCGTGATGATCTTCATAGAGGTATTTATCTGTAGACTCTGATGGAATCTGGGTCAATTGGAAACTTCCAACAACCATATGATCTTTCAATGGTTTCTTCTTTGAAGAGGTCTATTTTGGCTAGAGGCTATAGGGGTTCTAACTGACATTGGGGTTCATGGTACAAGAGCTGATTTTGATGGGTTTACAGCTCCCCCCTTCCTAGGGTGATCACTATAGCTTGCTTCATTATGAGAGTTCAAAACTATTTTGACTCTGGTTTAGTCTCACCTTTTGGGACTGGGAAGGCACACTTTGGGTAGCATTGTTGATGTTTGGCATTTGTAAATCTTTTGCATAGTTTCCTATGTATCTTCGTGAAACATGACAAATTACTCCCCAAGTCAACCTGTAGATAGCATTATCTTTTGCCCTGATATTATCTATCCCATGGGTCTCCTATGATATGAGCTTCTGTGGTTTCAGGACCCAAGGCATCATAGATCTTAGACTCTCGTCTATATCTACGACTGTTTTGGTCAAAGTATATGCTGTGGAGGAGAGTTTGGCTCTGAACGGATTTCTGGGTTCACTTAGGTAATATCCTTCAGCTCTAGAGAGGATGGGCTATAATAGATTCTTTCCTCTGAAATGAACCATCCTTTTTGATCTATCACTGGACGCACTTCTATGAGCTAGTATGTGGGCCGTTCAAACACTGGTTGATCCTTTTTGTACAATTTCCCTTTTTAGTCTACATAGTGTGCATATGAACTATGTGTACCATACAATGCTAACAACATTATGTTTGATGTGTCCCTTAGACTCGTGAATGATTGCACACTTGTGGCAGTGGATGCGGAATCATTTGCAAAACTAACAGTCTTTTCTACAATCTGTGATATTTGGACACCTTGACCAAATTCATGCAAGAATTTGTTCAAAGAATCAATTTTAAGCTTTTCATGTGCCTGTGCATCTTTATGCTGATTTTGAACTTCTAGTGTTTTTATTGGTGCTTGTAACGATAATGCAGAATCAATAATGCAGAATCATCTAATTGCATTAAAAGTGACAAGTTAGATGCAGTTACATCAAGATTCTCATTTCCAATTTTCTCTGTGCCCTGCTTGTTGGCAGTTGATATGTCCCTATTGTCTGGATTTCTTGGACAATCTTCAAAAAAATGTTCACCTTTTCGTCCACAATTTGAGCAATACACCATGACTGGTGGTATTTCATTTGGTTCTGTCATGTCAAGCTTTAGCTAAGAAGTTTCAGCTTTTGTACTTGCCAAGTTGTCGGCATCTTCTTTTAAAACACTATGTATCAAGCTGTAGATTGCTCCATCTTGACCATTGTACCGTCTTTGGCTTGGTTCTCCAATTAGACTGGCTTCTATTGGCTGATCTGTTGGATCTTGCAATTTTGCTTCTCGATTATAGATCTGACCGCTGCAATCCATGTACAATGACCCTGATTGCATATGCACCAACTGTATGTTTTGTTGACTTGGGTTGACTTTCTGAACTTCTATCTGCACCTCATCTTTGAGCTTGCAATACCTGGCTTCACTGAAGTCTGTGAACATCTGGGAGTCCTCTAAATCTGGCTTTACTCTGATCAATAGGATCGTGGCTCCTGTGTCGCTTTTGCTGCTCATCAAGTATCTATGGCCTTTTGAATTTGCATATAAGACTTTATCTCCATTGTAGCCATATAGCTGTAAAATCTAGTCTGTTGCACTTGTACCTGTGTTTCCACTGCTGCTGGCTTGCTTGGTTGTACTTGAACTCTCAGCTCGACTTGAGTCCATGTTGGCTTAATCTACAAAAACTGTCTCCTAGCAGATTCTGGTATTGATTAGCAGAGTTTCTGCTGCCCGTACTAGCCTAATCTGCAATCACATGTGAGTTGTGCCCTTGTTTGTCCGATTAGAAGCTCAATTTGCAATGCAATTGCTTGCACTTGCCAATTTTGGTTTGCACAATGACTTTGAGTCCCTGGCATTCTTTGTCTAAACTGTGGGAACACTGTCCAGAACTAGGCTAAAACTGTGATGACCTCGGCTCGAATGATCACCAACTGTTTTCGCACTTCTTGATGATTTTCTGTTATTTTTGGCTTTTCCGTGGTTTGCTCGGTCAGTTTCTTTCCTGGCTGCTCTTCTCGACTTTTGCTCGCTTTGCGGAGCGTGATTTTGCAGCTTTGCTTTTTGCTTTTTATTTTCGTTTGTTTGTTTTTTTATCCTTTTTTTGTTTTGTTTTGTTTTCTTTTCTTCAACTCTTCTCTTTTTATTTTTATTATCATTTTTTATTTTTCGGTGAAATTTGAAATTTTGTATTTTTTTGATATTCTTGTGATTTTTTTTATTTTTTTGTGAATTTTGTAATTTTTCTATGAATTTTGTAATTTATATAAATTTTCTTAAAGGTTTTATGATTTTTTTTAAATTGTCATTTTTTCGGTCAATTTATGATTTTTAATGGATTTTTTGTGAGTTTTAATGAAAATTTTACATTTTCTGTGAATTATCAGATCAATTTTTGATTTTTTATGAATTTTTTGTAAGGTTTTTAAAAATTTTCTAAGTTTTTCTATCTTTTTGGTAAATTTTAAAACCTTTTTTTCTTTTTATTTTGTGAATTTTTGTGTGTTTAAAAAAAAAAAATGAATTTAAGATCTCTTTTTTTTCCCTTTTTTATTGGATTTCTTGGCTTTCTAAAAAGTTTTTTTTGTGATTTTTTAATTAACTAATATTATTTTTTTAAATTTATTTTTTATTTAGATTGACTAAAAAAACAAAAATTTTACCTTGACTTGCTTGCAAACAGCGTGCTGGTTGGTGGGGTCGCGGGCATCGATTGCGAGGCACGCAGGGTGATGGCGCGCAACAGTGGGGAGGAGAGAGAGTGAGATAAGAGAGAGACGATGCTGACATGGCAGCCTGTGGTCGTGGACAACAGCAAAGGCGATGATGGGGGAGGGGCGCTGGCGCGTGCAACTCTATAGGGAATCCGGGTACTAGAGAGAGAGAGAGTACGCGCTGTTGACGTGGTGGCTGCACGGGATGCGAGACAGCCGGGTAGAGGAGGGTGGCAGTGGAGAGAGATAAGAGAGAGAGCAAGGGGGAGGGTATACGACAGAGGGGAGGGGGAGGGTGTGTGTGTGTGTGTGTGAATAGGACAAGGAGGGAGAGAGAGGGTGGGTCACGGGTCACGCAGGAGAGAAAGAGAGAGTGAAAGAGTTAGAGAAGAGAGAGGGGGTTAATAATCGCTTGGAGAGGGGAGAGGAGAGAGAGAGAAAAAATAATCGTTTGGAGAGGGGGGAGGAGAGAGAGAGTAGGAGTGTCTGTGTGTTTACGCGCCACGAAGCACGAGAGAGCAGAGACAACAGAAGAAGAAGGAAAATTATTTTAACATCGTAGGAAACTATCCCAAGAGACCATAAAGATCTATCCGACAAGGAGAGTTCATGCACCAAAAGCCATGGTCGGGAAAAGACAGGTGTCGAAGCTCGAGAATCGCTTTTTTTTTTTTCAAACGTCCAAAAGTGCCAAAATTAGGCCGAAAATCACCCGAGAACACAGAAAATCTTTCAAAAATCCAAAAAATTGCCAAAAAATATCCGAAAAAATCTAAGAGTTTTAAAAAATCATCAACAATCACAATCCAACATTTTTGACGCGCATAAGCACACCAAAAATACCAAGTTTTACCAAAACGTGATTTACGACACAATCATCGACCTGGCCCGCGAAAATAGCGAAACGCTCAAAACTCGAGCACGGAGGGCACAAATACGATCAAAATGATGTCGTACATATGCACACAAAACAGCTCGTAAAGATCGCAAGATATCAAATTTTTATGGAATTAACCAAACATTAATGCAGAAATTACAAAAAAATTACCCAAAAATCTATTTTTTTTTGAAAATTCTCCACACATAGGGGATTAGTGCAGCCAATAAAAATCATAATAATCACATCAATTCAATTACCAAATAATTTCATCAATAAAATCCAAACTAAGCAATTAAATCGACAAAATTAGCGATAAAATTAGGTCAAAATTTGACGCATTTGGAGTGTGTAAATTGTTGCTTTGAGCTAAAAAACACAACAATTAACCAGTACACACATTAAATATGCAATCAAAAATTGAATTAATCATGCACATTAAGTGCTTTTTAGGCACACACACATACTAAGAATTGGCAGTTTTTATCAATCTTTAGGTGCACACACAAAAGGGTAAATCTTGTCGAAATTGCAATGTGATTTCACAAATCTTTAGTTGGACATGACTCCAACAAAAATCAATCATCACAATTGAAAAATCATTAAGCACACATTTATTTTTAGGTATACAATCAAGGGCAAAATAGTGCACACACACTTAGAATTAGGCATGCACACACTCAATTAGAATGCACACTCACTTGATTTTAGTGCACACACATACTTGCAATTGACCATTCAAGCATGCAATTAGATCAATTAGGCACACAATTGGCAATGTACATTCATCAATTAACAATTGAACTTGTCAATTTCATACGCCACCAAATCTAGAAAATTTTGGCATTACGACGGCATGAAAATGAACAATTCAAAAATTTTCATAGCATATCATAGCATCAACATTGCATTGCAATTAACATAGCATAGACATGGCATTGTAATTAACATAGCATATCATAGCATAGACATGGTGTTAATTAGCATAGTATAACATAGCATTGACATAGCATCATCATGAAATCTCTACACATCTGTACACATGTTTAGATTCTAGGGAGGTTGAGAATACCACCTTGATTACCTTTCCAATGAAGATCGATTGAACGGTTGAAAGCTCCAATCCTTAGAAACAAATTAGTGTGTAAGTTAGCAAAACTAGTGACATTAGCAAGGGGTTAGTGTGAAATTAGAATGTGTAAACACACAATTGACAAGATACAATGACAAATTATGGAATAATGAACACATTGCTTCATGCACACACATCCAAAATCCACAAAACCATAAACACACAAGTAAAATCAGTGAGGAAACACATATGATTATGCCACAATTACACTAGCTTAGGCCATCGTCCCCGACAACGGTGCCAAATGTTGGGGGTTTCATCTTGCATAGTTCCAATGACCAACACAATTATCAATCTAGAGGGATGAGCTAGCCGGCTAGGCCATGGAAACAGTCACACAATTAGTGAGCTAATCACGGCAACACGAATGGTGACTCTATGAGGTGAGCTTCTCGGTCTATGGAGGAGCTAAGCCACAACGATTGCCAATCTCCACATCCACTTCCCTTCACCTCCAATCAACCCAATCACACACACTAATGATTGCAAGATGCACACAACACTAATCCTATCATGCAGCACACTAATCACAAGCACACACACATAGATCTATCGAGCACCACACTCCAATCAAACCTACATGCACACACAAGCAAAAGAGGGCAATCACACAAGATTAGATAGGGATTAACCACTAATTAGTTAAGGTCTAGCTAATCAAAGCATCATAGGCAATCACAAGAAGTATGAGAGAGGCATAGTGAAAGAGAATCAAGCATTGATTATGTTAATCAAGTCACATGAGCAAGGAGAAGCTCAAAGAATCCATAGCTACACACCTCAAGAGCTCTCACCAAAGAGTGCTCTCAACAAATGAGATTGATAACCCTAATTTCTTTTAGACATTGCCTTATACTAGGGTAAAAATATGCAATGTCTGGGCGCCCAAGGCCTTTAGGGCTCCACCACTTACTGAATCTGCTACCTAGGCACACTAATTGACGTGTTCTTTGCCCGTAATACATTAAAATATTACAATGGCTTGAAATAAATTGGGAATTTACAATATGTGACCATTTTAGGAAAATGTGGAAAATATGTAACTCCAATCTTCACTGCTTCTTTGTATTCATCCTCGATGTACATTTGTAAGGCTCGGCCTTTAACAACTTCTGTTAACTAACGTCGACTTAGTTAACATATATACTAGAGTTAGTGGTGTCATATCAGTGACGTTGGCCTTCCTATTCTTTGGCAAATATCACATGTTTTGGAGAAGGCTTATCATGGTTTGCCACCATAAGTTTTCTTGGAGGATCTTCTTATACGTGATATCGGTTGAAAAGTGTCCTCCAACATCCCCCATTGTGAGATTCAATGATCACTTGCATTCGTCCTCTCATTGGCACAAATCTACAAAGCACACTGTCAATGTCTAGTTTGTATAGTGCTCCAGCAATGATAGTGTATTTTATACTTTTTATGATGATTGCTTTCCTCTTATTCTAGGACCAGTCATCTACAAACTTCCCCACCTGAAGAAAATCATAAACGTCCTACCATTTTGGGTCTGGTTCTTCTTCAACTATACTCTAGAATAGTTCAGTATCTAATGGTTCATCTCTTAGCGATGTTGTCCTCTTATTCCGGGACCACTCATCTTGAAACTTCCCCATTTGAAGAAAATTATAAACGTCTTGCCATTCGGGATATGGTTCTTCTTCAGCTATACTCTGGAATAATTCAACATCTACAGGTCCATCTCTCAGTGATGTTTTTGAATATCCCTCTGTACTTCTAGAAAGAAAGTCTACCCCACAATGTGTCTTCCTAGGTTTGTGGAAATTTTTAAACTCAAATTCCATAAGAAACATCATCCATATAATCAACCTTCCTTGTATTATAACTCTGTTGATAAAAAACAATAAAGCTTGATGATCAACGTAGAAGTGAAATAGCTCGCCTAGTAGTAATGTGTGAATTTGGTAGCAGTGAATACCATCCCTAGTGCTTCTCTTTCAGGGGTCAAATACCCCTGTTCGGCTGTACTAAACCTGCGGTTGGCAAAGTAGACCATGTAGTTTGTCTTCCCATCAGGCTGGCTAGTATGGCTCCCATAGCCATGCCAAAAGCATCTACATGACCATGGAAAATAACATCCCAATTAAAATTGCAAATTATTGGCTTCCTACTGATCTCATCTTTTAAGCAATGGAAACTTTGTTCACATTCTTCAGGCCAAATAAATTTATTCCCTTTATTCGTCAGTTCATATAAAGGTAATACCTTGGCTACAAACATATGAACAAACCTCCTATAGAATTTTATGTATCCCAGAAATGAATTCAACTCAAACACCGTGGTTGGCGCTTTAGCCTACTGAATGCAATTGATCTTATCATTTGCCAAGTGTCCCTTCTAGACAATGAATATTCACTTGAAGGGGTACAGACAGGTCCTTTTCAAGAAGAACATGAAGTTGAGAGTGTGTGTGGACTACAAAAAATTGAATTCCTAGACTAGTTAGGATCCTTTTCCATTACCATTCTTAGATATGATGCTAGACGACATTGCAGGCCACAAAATGTATAGCTTTATGGAAGCTATATTGGCTACAATCAGCTAAAAATTGCACCTAAGGATAGGGCCAAGACTACATTCATCACTGAATGGAGAGCATTCATGTATCTAGTGATGCCATTTGGGCTCTGTAATGCTTGAGCACCTTTTCCGAGGTGTATGATGGAAATTTTTAGTGAATTCTTGGATAAGCTTCCGACCATCTTTGTCGATGATTTCACAGTTTTCTCTAGTGAAGAAATGCACCTATTGTTTTTGGAAATGGTGCTTGAAAGGTACCACTATAGGAAACAACCAATCACTACTTGCTACCTCTCTGATGCACCCTGCTTTGAGAAGATTTTCAATCTCCTCCTTCACCTTCTTAGCATACTTAGGGTTCATTTTTTACCTTTACAACCTGACTAGTCTAGCATCCGGCTTTAGTGGAATGTGATGTTGGCACACTTATGGATCTACTCCTTTTAGGTTAGTATGTTCCCATGCAAATACGTCCTTGTATTTGTGGAACAGTGCCTTTGCCTTTTCTTTGATCTCCGGCTACAGGTGCTTGTTGATCTTAATCATTCTAGGATTGTCTTCTGAGCCGAGATTCCACTCCTCAACCTCTTGATCATCTGGGAGTAACAAATTTGGTCCTCCTCCCTTTTGTTTGGCCATTGAATTTGCTTCTTTCTCTGTTCAAATGCCATCAGCGTAATCATTGAAAGGATTACCAATTTCTAGAAGGTCGTTCTGAATTTTTGGTGTTAGTGCCAATGGATTCCCATCATCAGAGTTAATTGAGCTGGTTTGTTCCTTTGGTTTGAAATCAAATTTTGTTGATGTTGACTGTTCTGACAGACAACTATCTATCTGAACTAGTCACTCTTCTGATTTCAGTTTAGTAAATTGCTCTAGATATTGATGCCTTTGCCTTTTAGCTTGCTCTTTATCCATAAGCACATCACTTAGATTAATCTTTGTTAAAGGGAAAATGTTCATAGAAGCAAGCATTCTTTCAATCTTTTTGGTCCCATACTTCTTACACAAATCCTCGAGCCTTAGAGCCTTCTTCTAGTTTCTGGTTTCATTCAACTTGATTTGAATTCTTTTAATAGAGCTTTGAATAGTCAAGGTCTGGTTTGCATAATCATGAATCACACCAGCAGTTCTAAGCGAAGGTCTTCCTAACAACATTCCATAGACCCCTTGCACATCTAATACCAAAAAGTTGGTCTTAAACTTTTCCTTCCATACTTTGATTTGCATATTTTCAATCATCCCAACAACTTGGACTACTTTGTGATCAGCCATTCTAACTCTCAATGGGGCTGGCTTAGTCTTAGTTATCCCCAAATTTTGCCTCAGATGCTCGTAAAGGATATTTACTCCAGCTTCCCATCCAAAATTACCCCAGACAATGGTTTCCAATGTTTCCTAAGCTTGTAATCTATTTGGATCACTAAAACCTCATCATCTCAAATATCTGCCAAGTCCACTTCTCTAGCTTCAGCTTTCCTCTTTTGTTTGATAAATTTTACAGTCTCTTACAATATGTGTCAAATGTCATCCAGTTCTACTGTCAACTTTTGAATGTGTTCACAGACCTTCACATAGATCTCATCTTGTTTGTTGCCAGAGCTGCCGCTGTCCGAACCAGAAGATTTCTCCTCTTGATTATCTTCACAGTTTCATCCCATTTCTTCTTGTCTGGTTGCTGATTGGCTCTATGATGAATCCTTCAATTAATCCTTCATCATACTAGTGGCTCCAGCTTTGGCCACAGCTTCGGCCAAGTCTGCTCTAACTTGCCATGTCTCATTTACCAGACTTTCCACTACAGCAATCATGGACTCATCGAGGCCAGATGCTACCTTCTCCTTTTGAGATTTCGAAGACTGAGGTGGTAGCTTTTGGATTGTGCAAGATTTAGAACATTCTGATTGTTCTGGAAGCTCTTGGATAAATTTTTATTAATCTATGTTGCAAGCTCCCTCTGCTCCTGCCATTCATCCACTACCTTTTCTTTGCCCTTAGCCTTCCTCACTGCTCTTTCCTATTCCCACTTTTTGGCCTCAACAGTTTGCTCATTCTCTTCATTTAGAATTTCTTCAATAACCAAATCCTTACTTTTGGTAACCACCCTAACTGGCACTATCAAATGGTGGCTTTTGGTAAGATGTTATTGGGTTTGAACCCACTGGGCACTAGGCTGCAAAGTGACCATACTTTCCACAACCATAGCAGTTTAGGTTTTGTTTTTCATAATTTCCCGTCCTCCGCCCCTTCCAGTGCCTCCATGATATCTCCCTATGCCAACACCAGTGCTTGTACTAGCATCATTATCCTTGAACACACTGGTCCCATCTACGTTGGGTGCTTCAGGGTTGGTCAACACGATCATCGATAAGTCTTTACCCTTCTTGAAGTGGTGAATTCTTATTCCACATTTTTCCCAAACATGACCAAAGGCTTTACAGTAAGTGCATTAAGAACATTCATTAGACATATGGTCCTTTGATCTACACTTGGAACACCAGATCTCTGTCTTCTTGATTGGGGGTCTCATCCTCACAATTTTAGCTATTTTTTGGGCATTTCCTCCGTATCTTTCTGGTTCAAGATCCCTTCTTCTTCCCCTTACTCTTATCATGCATCTGACTCACTTTCATATAAACTGGAGTTGGAACTGGAACTATAACTTTCTTCAGTGGAGGACTCACTCTCACTAGACTGTTTCTTCTTGTGCCCCTTCTCCTTCTTTGCTTATTGCTCCAATTTCAATGCGCTTTGTACCAGATCATTGAACTTCTTGGTTGGTGTTGGTACTTCTTGCTCTCTCAATTTCTTTCTTCTAAAACCATTTAGAAACCAGGCTCTCATTCTTTTCTTAGAGGGAGGTTCTTGTAATTGTCTGGTCTGTTCTTTGATTTTCTCAACATAGCTTGTGATCAATAACTTCCCTTGCTCAATCTTATCCAGCTCACACAGTATGTCTTCATCACCAATGTTTTCTGAATATTCCAGCTTGAAGGCCTTAATAAGCTTGCTGTATGTTTTGAGTCGGCAAGCTGGGTAATGGTAGTACCATTTCCAACCCGTCTCATTTAAAGTCTGTGGAAAATATTCCCCCCATTCATCTTCATCGATATCTTTCAACTCTACACATTGTTTGAAGGCTTGGATGTGTACATCAATATCATCTTGTTTTCCACCTTAGGAAGGAAATTTTCAAATTGCTGGAATGTTTGGTAATATGACTGGCTCTAGTTTTATGTACTGTTTTACCATATACATGTGGTAATGATGTGTCTGAACACACTAGGACCGCCGGGGCATTTTTTCCCTCTTTAGGAGGTTTTTTCCCCCGTGCATTGTGTATATGCCCATCACTCTAGGGCTATCTATCTTTCCATTTGCACACTAAGTAATCCACTCTCAGTTATGTGCCTTGAGCTTCCTTCGTATTCTCCAAGTTGTTTGCGTTTCTCTGCAACCCTAATTCCAACAATTGGTATCAGAGCAGGTTGCATCCTCCCGGGCTTAGTCGCCAACAGCTCTAGCGCATGCGTGCTCACTTTCTCCAATTTCTGTGAGCTTTGGTGAGCGTTTGCAGGTCGAGAAATTTTTTTGGAGAACTCATAGAGCTTAGTCTGCTCAAATTTTTGATTTGGGCTCATTTTGGCCTTCGTTTCCACTACATGCAGGTCTGCACAGGCAATTTAGTGCAAAATTTCTATCAGTGCTGTTTTCTGCATAACAAGTCCCATACAGTCTACTATGGGTTGTGCTATATAGCACGTGCTGGTCTCACTCAGTTTCTCCGCACTTTGGGCAGTTTTCACATCAAGTGCAGGCATTTTCCATGGCTGACAACAACACAGATGTGTTCAAGATGTTTGCTGCTGAGGACAGATTGGATGGGGACAATTACCCTTTGTGGGCTTACATGATGCAACATGTTCTTGTGTTAAAGGGTGTCTAGAATATTGTGCAGGGAATTGATGTATGTCCTGGTTCTGAGGATGTAGGCGATGTTGAGGATGTTGCAGGTCTTGCGGCAAGAATTGCTGCTATTAGAGTTGTTTTGCCTACAATAGATCAAGCTCGTTGGGATGTAAAGGATGTGCAGGCTCATGCCTTGATTGCATTGTCTATGAAGCACACCATTATTCCTCACATTTGTTCAACGAAATCTGCAAAACAGGCTTGGGATATTCTAGCAGGTCTTAATGCAAGCCGCAATGAGGCTAATATTGCTTTGCTGCGGTCTCCACGTTAGTAAACTAAAGAGATCAATTCATGGTTTGGAGAAGATAGTTTCTCCAAAATTTTTGGTTGGCTTGATGGAGCCACCAAAGATATTTTATGAACCGAAAAGGATTCTAGGGTATTGAGGTAGACAAACACATTTTAAAGTGTACCAAGAGGTACTAGTTAAGTGGATAGACTTAGTCAAGGAGGCAACAACTTGGGAACGTCGTAGTGTGATTTCCAAGAGATTATTGTTTTTGAGGACAAAAAATCTTATTGTGTGCGTGTGTGTGTGTTGGGGGGGGGGGGGGGGGGGGGGGGTAAATTTCATGTGGCTTGTAATGACTACGTCTAGGTCAACCACTTTCTGGCCATTGAGTCAAAAAACCAGGGCTCAGAGGGAGACCACTTGGTCATAGTGCATAGGTGGCCGGACCAATGTGGATAGGCAAGCCAGGGATGAGAGGCCCTCTTTCTCTCATGTCTAGATGGTGAGCTTATTGACCAAACCCTCTTGTAGTAGATTGCCCATAGCGGCATTATATTGTTGTAACACATCCATTGTATAAATATCCAAACCAAAGGTATTAGTACGAGAATACAAAATAGTTATTCTCATTCAGAGTCTCAAATGTGGATGCCATTGAATTTGTGTCACACGAGGTGGCCTCCTTGAAATCAGACACAAAATCCTCTTCAAGGATGGTTTCTAGAGGGTCCTTTGAAGGGTTTGACTGACTACTAAGAGTAGAGGCTTGAGATAATACAATAGATTTGGAAGCCAGTCATGTTCTAGACTTTAACTTCATGAAGTGCCTTAAGGATCCCTACTCTCCGTGATTTCTATATTTGGATTTTTGAGTGATTTAATATTCGTTATATCCAAAAGCCAGTATGGTGCCAGACCTTAACTACATGAAGTGTCCTAAGATCCCGACCTTCCCCAATTTTTATCTTTAGGGTCAAAACATATGAGTCTTTTTAGGATTTTGAGTTTTTTAATATTCTTTTTGAAGGTTTTGAGTTTTTACAAATGGAAGTGGCTCGATATTTAGTTTGGGTCAATTAGAGGTCTTAACTACACTTGCTGTGACTTAGATTGTTTTAGGGTGCACGTTCAATAGCTTAATCATTTTGGTGCACCCTCAATAGCTTAAATCGTTTTATGCACAAATTTTTCACCACCAAGAGGTCCCAAACCTTGAGAGAAAATCCCAAAAGGGCCAAAAGGGAAATTTTTTACCAAAAAACCTTAATTGCCCAAAACCATCTATACTCACATCATTTTGTGCAATTCGGGTATTTTGGCAAGATATAGCAAGATTGGGCACCTTGAAGGCCTTATTGTACTGATTCAATAAAAAAATTTTAGTTTGGAATCAAGATTTTGCTCATATCATTTTGTGCCATTCAAGTATTTTGGCAATAAATATCAAGGTTGGGCATCTTGAAGGCCTTAGTGTACTAATTCAATGGCAAAGCCTAACTTTGGACCCTAGATTTTGCTCATATCATTTCATACAACTACCATTTTAATGAGGTTTTAAATATATCTATGTGTCACTAGGGGTCAAAAAGCCACACCGGCCCACTCTAGGTCCAAAATTTCCTTTGTTGCTCTAAATGATCTAAGGGCTCAAAAATGATTTGAAGGATAGAATAATTATGGTGCTATTATCCTTCTTTTTGGTATAAAAACTCCACTCTATGGTTGAACCTAGAGCTAGTGAAGACAAATAATTGACCGATTTTGGGTTTGGAGATAGAAAAAATAAGAAAAATTAAGTTTCTTCATTTTCCTTGAAAACATGTGCCAAAAAGGTGAAAAGACAATTTTTTATACACTATTTCCTATGTACTTAACTATTCCAAACTTTATCTACTTCTCCTTGCTTTACCTGATCCTAATCAATAGGAGAAAATCTTGATTGCAACAAGTTTCTTGAGGTTTTATGAGTCTCCCACAACCCAAATAATGTGATTAATCCTAAACCCTAATCTAGCTTAATCTAATGAATGAAGGCGACAAAACAAGGTTTTGCAGCCACAATAGTATATCATTACACTAACCGACTTAATCGTAAATCCAATGAACTTGGAAGTTGACCTTAACCTAGAGTGCATAAACTATCTACAAAGACCACTACATTGGTGGTCTCAAGAGATGTATATCAATAGAGTTGCAAGTTCAAACATACTTCCTTGCTTATGCCTACTCTTTCCTACTTGTGCAATGCTCAAACCACCACATGTTCAATGCTAAGTGATGTAGCTACTCCATCATGCACTAAGAAAGCATGGTGTGGGTACAAATGACTTAGGGAACCATAAATTAATCAAAAAGCACCACACAATGACTAAGCACTCAAAATTATTAAGCAAACTCAATTAGCTACTTCTATTACACTTGCACAAAGCAAAAGAGAGAGGAAAAGCATTGGTTCTATTTATAGTCTCAATCATCATGCATAAGGGAGCATGTGGAAATATTGATGTTACTAGAAACTTTTGAATCCTCAAAGTGAGTTAAAACTGACTCTTTATCATACTGAAGCTAAAAAACTAGGGTTCACATTTGATCGGCCAAATTTGGTTAATCAAAGTCCGAGCATTTAGTTTTGAGGTTTTGTGAGCGTTAGATAATAACAAGAAAATTTACCCAACTTTTTAATCAATTCTCGAGGCTTTCTATATCAAAAAGTGGGATATTACATATCCAAAATTACATGGGTTTGAATAAATGGGCTCAACTAGTTATTACCATGTAGTGGCATGCACACAAAATTATGCAAAACTGGTAGTCATTTTTGGTGAAGAGTGCGCGGTGCATGGAGAGTAGAAGAAGAACAAACATGAGTACGATGTGGGTGGAGCTCTTAGTGAGGATTCTAAATTGCATCACTACTCCTAATTGTTCTATATGATCAAAATAATAGATAAGGTTAGTACGATCATTGTGATGGATGTCTGGCTAGTTGGCTTGAAATGCCTCACTACTCCTTATTTTTCTATACAATCAATAGAATAGATAAGGTTAGTACGGTGAGTGTGATGGGTGTTTGATTAGCTTAACCCTAGCAATCTCCCACTTGAAGGCCAATGTGGCCCAAGTGGTCTATGTATGTACATTTGTACAACCATGAAGTATACAAGTGGATTCACCCTACACCCATCATCTCCATACAATGTGTAAACTGGTCGGAGGGTAGGATCTTCGTGAGAGCATTTGCAAGGTTGTCATCATACCAACCTTGACTAGCTCAGTGTGCTTGCCAACATGTCGTGTATCACATGATAGCAAACTTCTCATGTGTTTTGACTTGGAGTGAAACACACAGTTTTTGACTAACACAAGAGCACTTTGACTATCACAACGCAACAATGAAGTTTGAGTAATGCCAAGATTTCCCACTAGGTGAGCTAACCACACAGCTTCCTTGTTGGTAGCAGTAAAAACTGCCACATACTTTGCCTCTATGGTGGAAGATGCCATATAGTTTTGGAGACATGAACTCCATAACACAGTTGCTCCAGTAATGAGAAAACATAGCCAGTCGTGGATCTTTGACTATCTACACGACGGGCTTAAATTTGTATCCGTGTAACTCATAATGGATGCATGCACTTGTCTGCAGTACCTTTCAGATATCTCAAGATGTGCTTCACCGCTTCCCAATGCTTTTTGCTAGTATTTTCATAAATATGCTAGCCACTCCCACTAAAAAAGAAAAGTTCAATCTCATGTACCATGGTGTACACAAGGCTGCTAATTACTAGAGAATATGGCACCTTGGCCATTTCTGCTTCTCAACATCATGCTTGGGAGCATCATTCTTGCTAAGATTTTTATATGCCTGCATTGGGGTACATCAACATAGAGTATCAAGATGATAAGTGAACCATTAAACTTATGCAAGTAGTGATGTTCTTGGCTCCTTTGATAACCTTGGGAGTGCATGTACTTGTCAAGCTTCATGTACCACTCTCGTGAGCCTTGTTTTAGACCATACAATGACTTACACAATTGACACGCTAGTTTTGGCCTTGTAGGATTTTCAAGTTTGACTTTGAAACCCTCTTGTTGCTTCATGTAGACATCCTCATCAAGATTTCCGTGAAGGAAAGCCATCTTCACGTGCATCTGAACAAGTTCCATGTCCTCATTTGATACTAGTCCAAGCACAAAACACAACGTAGTCATCTTGACTATTGGAGAGAAAAAATCATCATAGTCTACGCCTTTCTTTTGCTCAAAACCCTTAGCAACCAATCTAGCCTTATATTTAGGCTCAAGATTGTTTGCCATGTACTTCTTCTTATACACCCATTTGCAAGGCAATAATTGTGTGTCCTCTGGCAACTCTATCAATTCCCAAGTTTCATTAGCCATAATCAAATTATACTCAGATTGCATTGCCTGCTTCCACTTCACACTATCTTCGATCTTAATAGTCTCTTGGTAGTAGATAGGTTCTCCACAATCAGTGACCAATAAATAGTCTAACCCTAGCTGAAAACGCTCAGAGACACAAGAGACACAAGAGACACATGTAGATTTCCTTCATGCATGACTCCTGGACTCTGCTCTCTTAAGAGTATCACTAGCTCTCATTGGAGCACTACTAGCAGTAGGTACATACCTAGTAGAATGAGATGTTTGCGTAATTGGACTTGATGCTACATCCTCAAATCTCACTTTGTGAGACTCAATTTCTTTTACTAGCTACCTATGCATCTTTGATTCATTAAAAATTACTTGTGAGTTGCAAATAACTCTTCAAGATTTTGGGTGCCAGAGACGATAACCCATCTCTCCATCTGCACCGTAGCCAATTAAGATGCATTTGTGTGAATTGGGGTCCAACTTCTGTTTGCTGAGCTCTTTAGGCACATGTGAGAATGCCTCACACCCAAACACACGTAATCTATCACATAATTAGGCTTGTTGCCTATCCACATCTCCTGCAGAATCTTGTAGTCACTGGTGTACTAGGTAAGCTATTGATTATATGTACCACTGTCGTAATAGCCTCTCCCCAAAACACTTGAGATAAATTTTTTTTAGATAGCATGGAAGTGCCTCTCTCCCGAATAGTTCTATTCATGTGCTCAACAACTCCATTTTGAGCAGTGTGTATGGTGTAGTAAACTATCTTTGAATGCCTTGTTTGCTACAAAATTCCTTAAACATAGTGGAGACGTACTCTCCCCCATTGCCAATGTGCAAAGCCTTCAAGTTCTTACGTGTCTGGTTCTCAACCATAGCTAGGAACTTTTGGAAGACACTAAAGATGTTGTCTTTCCTTTTCCATAGGTAGATCCACACCTTTTGAGTATTCATCTATGAAAGTCAGGAAATATAATGCCCCCTAGAGACTTATGTGGCATAGGTTCACATACATCACTATGAACCAAGTCTAGAGGATTTCCTAACTTCCTATCCAATGGCGATGAGGTAAGCCAAGTCTATTTCTCGTAAATGAAATGCTCACATAAACTAAAAATTAGAATAGTTTAACATAAGGATATAGCCAAAATGTTGTAACTCCTTTATTCTTTTTTGACTCATATGACCAAGCCGTCTATGCCACATAACATAGTAGAATGCAGCTCGACTACATAGATAGAGTTCTCTTTCACTGAAGATACATACAAGGAATATAATGAGCCAGACTTTTGGTCTTTGAGCATGACCAGGTTCCCTTTTTTGATTATTGAGTAACCATTGCCGAACAACGTAGTGTATCCAAGATCATCAAGCTACAGTGCTAAAACCAAGCTCTTAGTTAGCTTTGGCACATGTTTAACACCTTGCAGCATGAACTCTTTGTCATAAAAACTAATATCTAACCAACCCAAATGATTTTCTCATATTAAACTGATCATTTAATGTGGGAAATTAAACATGAACAAGGGTTAGGATATAGACATGTGCTTATAGATCTATCTCAACACGGGGCCAATGGTAAAGGGGTCCAAATGAGAGATGGTCTGTCCAAAGAGCAAGGCTAGCTAATGGAGCTTAAAGACATTAGGGTTACCTCCAAAGGTTAGTGTTAAAAAGTCCTTTGACCTTAGGGTTAGCTTTATTAAAGACCTCCAAAGGTTAGTGTTAAAAAGTCCTTTGACCTTAGGTAAGCTAGGGCTGAGCTTGAGGTGGGAACCCCGCCCAAGCTTGAGGTGCTTGTCGTGCTTGATGACTAAAGTGCTTGAGGTGCTTGTCGTGCTTGATGACTAAGGTGCTTGAGGTGCTTGTCGTGCTTGATGACTAAGATGCTTGAGGTGCTTGTCGTGCTTACCGACTAGGGAGCCTGAGGTGCTTGTGGGAACACTACCCAGGTTTGAGATTCTTTGTCATGCTTGCTGACTAAGGTGCTTGGGGATAAGGTGTGCAAAAGTCAACAATGATCCCTGCAAGGAGGGGGCGGGCCCTATAAGAGGGGGGATGAGAGAGAACACACACACCCTCACACAAGGCAAGCTTGGTATAAAGAAAGCAAAAGGGACACTTGTCAAGTTCCTCCTCATGTTGCCCTCATGGTGTGCCTTAAGCCTATTGGTTGGCCACCTAAGGGGTCCAATGATAATTTAGAAGATTTAATTAATTGTTTTTACATTTATCAAGTCCTCTCTTTCAAGGGGAAAGGGGGACACTTGTCCCAAGACTTCCCTTGTTGCTTGTAATACCTCCTGCTTGTGATTGGCTAGGCCTTGAGGGGTCCAATGAGCTTCAAGCATGAACTACAAGGGGGGGTCGACCAGGAAGCTAGGGGCATGCTTGGGGGGTATACTCCTCCCCCCCCCCCCCCCCCCCCCCCCCCCACACACACACACACACACACACACACACACACACACACACACACACACACACACACACACTCATTGTGCATTGTGCAAAGTGCAAGAGCTCCCTCTCCTTCTCCAAGCAAGTAGAGAGGTTAAGAGCCTACACCAACGCTCTTGGCTATGGAGTGCAAATCCAACCAAGAGCTATGCTTCAATGCTTAAGCTTGCCATCTTCTCCATCTTCATTACTATGCTATTATATATGCTAGCAAGAAGAGTGATGATAAGTGAGGAACTAATTCCTTCTCCTATGAAATGTTTCTTCCTCCTCTTCCCTACCCTCATTCCTTGCTAGCTCTCTCCACCTTCAAAGGTGTTTGAGATCTTGGGACTGAGGCTTGGGATAGTTAATGCTTTCTACCAAGTTTATGTTATGCTCATGATACATGAAGCTTTCCATCTTCATTGCATCACCTAGGTCACAAGGAACACAAAGATTGTATTGTAACAAGTCTCTCTTGATGGAAGAAACTATAATACAAATGGCTATTGGAGGGGGGACCGGCTCCACATAAATCCAGTCCTCAAATGTTGTCGTGTTCTCTAAACTCTCTCTCTCTTGCAAGAGTACTATTCATGCCAAGCTAACTAAATGCCGTGTTTATGTTTCTACCATCAATTAAGTTCACCCGCTATTCTCACAAAGCAATTTCCAAAGGCACTTTTCTATTTTCCGCTACTCTCCAAGTTAATAGGCCATTTCTATTACATTGGTATTAGAACATTTAGGTTCTCTTTTCTTGCTTAAGAAGAGAGGTCCTTAAGTAGCCTATACATGGTTGATTTTGTTAATTATATTAGGGTAAGTGGGATTGGGATCTATTATTGGTTTTGTTGAGCCCACTATGTGGGATATGGTGCACACCTCAGGAGCTTTGGAGTTAATAATGGGGTCTTTTTAGACTTGCCTATGGCTTTACCATTATTGAACCATAAAAAGTCCGAAAGGAGCTTCTCCTTGGCAATTTTGCAATATTAGACCCACTCCACTACTCTCTATAATTAACCACTTCGAGCCGTGGCTGTAGATACTTAAGTGCCAATTTTTAAAGGCCAAGAGGAGTAGCAATTAAGGTTTTGAATTGCCAAAGCATACACTAAGTAAGTACACAGATTTTGTTAAGTAGAATGAACATTGATAGCTTTGATTTTGCACATGAAGCTGCTAATGATGATGCCCCCATGTTTGTCAATTATCTCGTTACTAGGTTGCAGCAAGCTATGGGCAGCCCTGCTTTGCAAGCCAAAGTTACTCAACAACTTCGTGCTTATGGGATTTCCCTTCCTCTCCAAGAGGAGAGAGAGAGAGAGAGCTTAGGAGGTTGTTGGGGGTTCCATCATTGCATAGCTCCAATGACCAACAAAATTATCAATCCGGAGGGATAAGCTACCCGGCTAGGGCATGTAAACACTCAAACAATTAGTGATCTAATCATGGCAATACAAATGGTTAACTCTATGAGGTGAACTTCTCGGATTATGGAGGAGCTAAGCCACAATGAAGGGCAATCTTCACATCCACTTCCCTTCACCTCCAATCAACCCAATTACACACACTAACGATTGCAAGATGCACACAACACTAATCTTATCATGCAACAAACTAATCGCAAGCACACACACATTGATCTATTGAGCACCACACTTCAATCAAACCTACATGCACACACAAGCAAAAGAGGGCAATCACACAAGATTAGAGAGGGATAACCACTAATTAGTTACGATCTAGCTAATCTAAGCATCATATAGGCAATCATAAGAAGCATGAGATAGGCATAGTGAAAGAGAATTAAGCATTGATTAGTGTTAATCAAGTCACATGAGCAAGGAGAAGCTTAAGGACTCCATAGCCACACACCTTAAGAGCTCCCACCAAAGAGTGCTCTCAACAAATGAGCTTGAGAACCCTAATTTCTTTTACACACTACCTTATATACCTAGGGTAAAAATATGCAATGTCCGGATGCCCAAGGCCTTTAGGGCTCCACCACTTACTGAATCTACTACCTAGGCACACTAATTGACGTGTTCTTTACAGCTTGGAATTCCCATTGAGCCCGTAACACATTGAAATATTACAATGGCTTGAAATAAATCGAGACTTTACAATACGTGACCATTATGGGAAAATGTGAAAAATATGTAACACCAATCTTCACTGCTTCTTTGTATTCATCCTTGATGTGCATCAGTATGTCTTTGGTTTTTAGCACCTCCTGTTAACTGACGTTGACTCAGTTAACATTCCCCCCTTCCCGATTTTAGTGCCCGTCCTCGGGCACTGTTGAAAAGTGTCCGTGGAGGCTGTGGAAGGTTTTTTGATTTGTTGTTGATGGGTTGATTGTCTTCATTTGTCACTGGATTTGTTGATGAGGTTCAATTTGATGTAGCATCTTCATTGGTCCGAATACGTCTGTTCTGAGAGATGATGTTGCATTTGTCTGTTGTAATAGCATAATGATGAGGCTACTCTTTATTTATGAAAAGTATGTACAAGGGAAGTACAATGATGAGGTTCTAAATTAGGGTCTAATACCTGGATGACCAAAGGGAAAAAACCAAGTGGAAAAAAAGTGCCTTGGGGATACGTGCATTATTAAGGTACTCATTAGCATTGGAAATAATAATAAAGTACTCAAGGGATTATTTGCTGATAGATATGGAATTAAAAAAGGCAGCAAATATGAAAGGGTAGCATGATGAAACATTGGTTTGCCTGTTTTAGTCCACTCAAGGTGCATAGGTGGAAGCAAAAAAGAGTGTCTAATGCATATGTCCAATGATGGGACATCCAATTTATGCATACACAAAAATGCATGGATAACAATATGCTGTGCAAGAAAGATTTTGAGGGGTTCTTTAAAAAGATGGTGTAGCTATAAAAGCACATGGCATGGATTTGCAAGATGGCACCCCTTTAAGAATGGTTTCCTCGTCGAAGATATGAGCTCTTATCTTACTGTGTACTGTGCGTGAGTGTTGGACTCTATGACACTCCACCAATTGTAAGTTAATAGACTTTGACTCTTATACCCATCTCATCAAGCATGAGCAACACGACTTAGATATGCTCAACTCTTCTAGTTTGAGCGTAAGTGTAATAACTACGACTCTTAGCACATAGTTTAATATGACTTGAAGCTTTGGGACTAATACTTTGCTCATTTTATGGCTCAGCAGTCCGACTCTAACTATGCCAAAGAGTGTTTTTTGTACCCTAGCGACTTGAATTTTTACATTCTTGTGCTTGCTACAAACATTTCTTCAGGTAAAGTAACCTTGAATCCTCAAAAAGAAGATTAGGTGAAAGATCAAGTTGGCATTGAAGGTTTCTTTTGCCATACCCGTTTTATCATCTTTGAATCTGCATTTGTGTTGGTTGGGTTGTCTTTCTTTGACTCATTATATATTTGATTCTCCAATTAGGCATGTTGATAGGAGTCTTTGATGTTGTTGTATGCCTCTGTTCACTATCGACATCTGTCTTTTGACTTGGTTTATTGGAAGACTTAGGAATCCAAATCTGTTGATGACCTTTGTATCTCCTTTGTTGAATTTGCCTCGCTCTAGCTCTTGTTGATTTCTTGAGATCGTCATGTAGGTCTGGTGTAGTTGCAGTTGGCTTGTGGTTGACTAGTAGCCAAATCTTTGTATAACCTATGTAAAATCCTTGTCCAAGAGGAAAATTCTTTGAGATCCATCTTTGTTATGTATCCTCTTGAGAGTTGTGGTTGACATTAGCATTTTTTGATGTTGTTCTGTTGTATACCTGCTTCTTAGGTATCCTAGGATATGGTCAAGGTTGATACCTGGTGGGCCTTATTTCTTGGGAGGGACTTGAAGTTACTTCATATGGCCTACCCTGTGGTTTTGGCACACATATCTGTCTGTTACCTCCATAGTACTCCTGTTCTTTTAAGCTCCATTGTGATGCTATCCATCCCATGTGTTTGTCTTTCTGTGTCAATTTCCTGTCTTTAATCCAAACCGGATCATTGACTTTGGATAAACTGCTTGGAATAAACACTTGCTTGACTTTCCTTTGCTTTCTTGAGTACTTTGGTTGATATACCTTTGATTTTTTGGGTGTCTCCTTAGAGTTTTTAGTTGTGTAAGCAATTGACTTGAAGTTTTGAAAGCCTGATTTGCTTGAAGAAGCTGATCCATGAGGGTTCTTTGATATAGGGGCATATGCTATCATGCCTTCCTTGCTAGTTCCACTTTAGCTTTACCTTTGTCTACAAGATCTGTCTTCGATTCTTGTGACTTCTGCAACTCTGAATCTAGCATTAAACGGTACCTGTATCTGCTGCTTGCTATCTCTTGTAAAAGAGAGTATTAGCATTGTATCTTCTTTGTGGGCCTTGTGTTGATCTAACCACTGATTTCCAATGATGACATTTGCAAGCTTGTCTTTTGAAGGCTTCACATGAAACTTTACATGCTCTTCATGATTTTGGATGCTAAGGGTAGCAACCATGTCTTTTTGACTTGTAGCCTTACCCATAATTTCTCTATTATCTGGCTTGCTCTATGTAATCTCTAGAATGCTCTGAATGTTGTCTTCAACCATATTACACTTTTCTTCTTTATCCAGTAGAGCATTGCATCAAAAACTTGCTCCTTTTGTAATGCTAAGAGCTATAGCTATTCTCATTGGAGGTTCTATTGAAGATTTCTTTCCTGATTTTGCCATGGTCTCATCTTGATCTAATTGTGTCTCTATGGAAGGTGACTTGAGACTTTGTATTCCACTTTGATTTACATTAGCTAATTCGACTCACAATGTTTGATTGATCTTTGGACTTCCTATTGCTTCTTGGTTGACTACAACCCCGTTCTTCTTTTCTTCTAGCTTTGGTGGCATTCTCTACTCAATAGCTATTGTGGTTGCTCTTTGCTCTATTCGATATGCACTTCTTGATGCTTGATCTCTTTAAGCTCTTCTAAAGTTCTATTTGATGGAGATGAATTATATTTAATAGAATCTGCTTTGATATAAGTCTCCACTTTAACTGTGCTTGAGGACTTTGTGCTGTCATCCGCGGGTGACCAGTCTTGGTCTTCATTCTTTGTTGTCTCTAAAGACTCCATCATGTTTACATTCTGTATCTCTAACATCTTCTGGGCCATTGGCATTCCCATTATGATGTCGTTTGGCATATCCTTTGCTGTGATCACATGAGATTGAATTATGATGATATGTGAGCTTACTTCAATGGTGGTGGAGATGATTTTCCTAGCATTTTGTTCGTTTGTTTCCAAAGATGCTCACAAATTCAAGAGCATCTTCCAGCTGTGGTTGGCCACATCTTTTCCAATGCGAAAGGACATGAGGTTCTTGTCTAACTGAAAAAATCTAGCTTTACTTCTCTTGACAGATTTTCTTCGTGTTCACCAATAATGTTGCACTTGATCATCTCAGGATTTGTGTCTGTATTGACTGCTTTTGCTGTGGCAGTGTCCTTTGGTTGAGCTTTATTTGCATTCCCTTTGCTTTGATCACCTGCTTCCGTTGATGTCGACTCCATTGGCTGTAATATTGTACTTTTTGCTTAGAAAATCCATTGTACTTTCTGGCAAAATTTGTCTCTTTGGAGGAGATTTTGGTGGTGACCTTTGTGTAGCTTTTTGGATTTTAGCTCCCATTGATTTTGTTCCTGTCTGCTGTTTTGGCAGCTTGAGGATTTACATCATCTTCAGATAGTCATTGACTTTTGTCTTACCATCCATAGGGTTTTGTACAAGGTCACAATCTTGCTGATATTCATTACCCTATGGATCTCGATATGCATATGTGAGCTTGATCACATGTAGCTGTTTGAACACTATCGGATTTGTCGATTTTTGACTATGATTTGTGGAGATCAATTGAAACTTTTGTCCTTGATGATCTTCATATAAGCATTCGACTGCAAATTCTGATGGAATCTGGGTCAATTGGAAACTTTCAACAACCATATGATCTTTCAATGGTTTCTGTCTTGAAGAGGTCTTTTGGCTAGAAGCTCTAGGGCTTCTAACTGACATTGTGGTTCTTGGTACTAGAGCTGAGCTTGATGGATTTACAGATTCCCCCTTCCTAGGGTGACCACTATAGCCTGCTTCATTGTAAGAGTTCAAAACTGTTTGGCTCTGGTTTAGTCTCACCTTCTGGGGCTCGAAGGTACACTTTGGGTAGCATTGTTGACACTTGGCATCTCTAAACCTTTTCAATAGTTTCCTATGTATCTCTGTGAAACATGACAAATTATTCCCCAAGTCAAGCTATAGATAGCATTATCTTTGCCATGATATTGTCTATCCCATGGGTCTTCTATGATATGAGCTTTTGTGGTCTCAGGACCCTAGGCATCATAGATGCTAAACTCTCGTCTATATCTACGACTGTTCTGATCAAAGTATATGCTTGTTTGGTCACAATATCGAAGTTTGATTTTTGATGGAGGAGAGTTTGGCTATGAACAAATTTGTGGGCTCACTCGGGTAATATCCTTCAGCTCTAGAGAGGATGGGCTATAATAGATTCTTTCCTCTGAAATAAACCATCCTTTCTGATCTATCACTGGATGCACTTCTATGAGCTGGTATGTGGGCCGTTCAAACACTAATTGATCCTTTTTGTACAGTTTTCCTTTTTGGTCTACATAGTGTGCATATGAATTATGTGTACCATACAATGATAACAACATTCTGTTTGATGTGTCCCTTAGACTTATGAATGATTGCACACTTGTGGTAGTGGATGCAGAATCATTTGCAAACCTAATAGTCTTTTCAACATTCGGTGATATCTGGACATCTTGATCAAATTCATGCAGGAATTTGTTGTTCAAAGAATCAATTTTAAGCTTTTCAGGTGCCTGTGCATCTTTATGCTGATTTTGAATTTGTAGTGTTTTTACTGGTGCTTCTAACGGTAATGCAGAATCATCTGATTGCAATTAAAGTGACAAGTTAGATGCACTTACATCAAGATTCGCATTTCCAATTTTCTCTATGCCTTGTTTGGCAGTTGATGTGTCCTTGTTGTCTGGATTTCTTGGACACTCTTCAAAAAAAATGTCCACCTTTTCGTCCACAATCTGAGCAATACGCCATGGTTGGTGGTATTTCAAATGGCTCTGTTATGTCAAGCTCTAGCTGAGAAGTTTCTGCTTCTATGCTTGCCAAGTTGTCGGCATCTTCTTTTAAAACACTGAGCATCAAGCTATAGATTGCTCCGTCTTGACCTTTATATCGTCTTTGGCTTGGTTCTCCAATTAGACTGGCTTCTATTAGCTGATTTGTTGGATCTTCCATTTGTGGTTCTTGACTATAGATCTGACCACTATAATCCATGTACAATGACCGTGATTCATATGCACCAACTTTATGCTTTGATGGCTTGTGCTGATTTCTGGATGAACACTTGGGTTGATTTTTTGAAATTCTATCTGCACTTCATCTTTAAGCTTACAATACCTGGCTCCACTGAAGTCTATGAACATCTGGGAGTTATCTGAATCTAGCTTTACTTTGATGAATAGGATCTTGGCTCCTGTGATGCTTTTACTGCTCATTAAGTATCTATGGCCTTCTGAATATGTGTACAAAAATTTATACCCATTGTAGCCATACACCTGCAAAATCTGCTCTATTGCAGTTGTGCCTGTGTTGCCACTGCTACTAACTTGTTCTGCTGTACTTGAATTCTCGGCTCGCTTTGAGTCCATGTCGAGTGGTTCTGTAAAAACTGTTTGCTAGCAGATTTTGGTATCGATTAACAGAATTTCTCCTGTCCAATTTTGGTTAAACTGCTTTAGCCAAAGCACTTTTGCAGTTGACTGCTCTTCAGACTCACAAGATTTGATTAATTCTAGCTTGAAAGTTCCAGAATTGATCTAGGTCCTGGATAGCCTAATCGGCTATCCACCATGATTTGTGCCCTTGTTCGTCCGATTAGAAGCTAATTTGCAATGTAATCACTTGCACCTGCCTGTATCTAGCATGCAAAATTTTTGAAATTTTCTTGCCCCTCAAACGGCTTTGAGCTGGTCGATTTCAGCTTTTTTTGGCTATCCTCCTGCTATTTTTGACTGTTCCACTGTTTGCTTGATTTTTTCCTGACTGCTGTTCTCGATTTTTGCTCGCTTTGCGATACATTCCCTAACGTTGCCTTTTCTGTCTTTTTTGGCACTTTTGACAACTCCTTTTTTGTTTTTATTATTTCTTTGTGAAATTTTGAATTTTCTATTATTTAGTATTTTTATGATTTTCTATATTTTTTGGGAAATTTTTGATTTTTAGTAAATCTTTTTGGTTACTTTCTAATTTTTTTGTGAATTTCAAAAATTTTATGGAATTTCTGAAGATTTTAGGATTTTTTGTGATTTTTCCGATCAATTTATGAATTTTCCATGAGTTTTTTGATTTTTAAACCAATTTTGTGATTTTTTTGGTGAGTTTTGATTTTTTAAGGATTTTTTGTGAATTATTGAATTTTCTATTTTTTGTAAATTTTTAAACTCTTTATTGTTTTTTATGAAATTTTTGGTGTTTGTAAAAAAAAATTCTTCTAAACCTTTTTTTAATTTTTTTAAAAAAAACCCTTTGTTTTGTTTGTTTGTTTTTTAAAATAAAAATAAAAATAAAAAATAAAAATAAAAAACACTTACTTGCTTACCTGGCGGGAGTCTGTTGACCTGCGCCACTGATTGCGGGGCTGGCGCTCACAGCAGAGGAGAAGAGAGAGAAGGAGGGGGACATCCCCTTGCGCGTGCAGGACGAGAGAGAGAGAGAAGGAGACGTGGCCAACACGGACTGGAGAGTGTGTGTGTGTGCGCACGTGTGGGACGCAGTCAGCGGGGATTATGCCGTACGGTCTGACAGCGCTGATCAATGGGGCAAAGCCTGCACAAGGAAAAGAAAACGACAACAATTGCTGACGTGGCATCTGTACGGTTGGCGAGACAGGCGGACAAAGGAGTTGAAGGCGGCGAGGTCTTGGCGCGAGGCGAGAGAGTGAGAGACAAGCTGGCCTTTGTGTGTTGTGTGTGAATAAGACAAGGGAGAGAGAGTCATGTAGGGGAGAGAGAGTGGGAGAAAGAGTGAGAATGAGGGGGAGTTAGTAAGTGAGTTAATAATCGCGATAAGGGAGTTAGAGAGAGAGAGAGTGAGGGGGTTAGTGAGATAATGCAAATAATCGATTTGGGGAGGAGAGAGACAGAGAGAGAAAGAAAGTTAGAGAGAGAGAGTTGTAGTGTGTAGTGAGTTCACGCGCCACGAAGCGTGAGAACGACGACGGAAGTAGAAGAAGAAAAATGAAGAAGATTATTTTAACGTCGTAGAAAACTATCCCAAGAGACCGTAAAGATCTATCCAATGAGGAATTTTATGCGCCGCAAGGCACAGGCGGGAACCAAAAAAAAACCGAAGTTAGGCCGAAAATTAGTCGAAATGCTAAAATTCACCCGAAAATTCTAAAAAATCACCAAAAAAATTCAAAAAATCCTCGAAAAAATCTAAGAGTCTTAAAAAATCATCAACAATCACAATCAAACACTTTCAACATGCATAAGCACACAAAAATAGCAATTTTTATCGAAAACGTGATTTACGACACAATCATCAACCCGATCCCCGAAAATAGCGAAACGCTCAAAACGCTCAAAACTCAACCACGGAGGGCATAAATGCGATGAAAATGATGTCACAAATACGCACACAAAACAACTCGTAAAGATCGCAAGATGTTAAATTTTTATGGAATTAACAAAAATTAGCAAAAAATTACCAAAAATTATACGAAAAATACCCAATTTTTTTTTCAAAATTCTCCACACATAGAGGATTAATGTAGCCAAATAAAATCACAAAAATCAAATCAATTCAATTGCCAATTAATTTGATCAATAAAATCCATTCTAAGGAATTAAACCGACAAAATTAGGTAAAAAATTGACGCATTTGGAGTGTGTAAATCCTTGTTTTGAGCTAAAGAATGCAGCAATTAACCATTATACACATCAAATATGCAATCAAAACATTGAATTAATCATGCACATTAAGCACTTTTTTGGGCACACACACTAGTTCTTACCAATTTTTAGGTGCGCACACAAAATGGTTAATCTTGTCAAAATTGCAATGTGATTTCACAAATCTCTAGTTGGGCATGAACACAATGCAAATCAATCATCAGAATTGAAAAACCATTAAGCACACATTGATTTTTAGGTGCACAAACAATGGCAAAATAGTACACACACACACCTAAAATTAGGCATACACACTCAATTAGAATGTGCACACACTTGATTTTAGTGCACACACACTTGAAAATGACCATTCAAGCATGCAATTAGATTAATTAGGCACACAATTAGCAACACACATTCACCAATTAACAATTGAACTTGTCAATTTCAAGCTCCATCAAAACCTGAAAAATTTTGGCATTACGACGGCATGAAAACGAACAATCCAAAAATTTCATAGCATCATAGCATCAACATTGCATTGCAATAACATAGCATCAACATTACATTGCATCATGGTGGAGTCTCTACACAATTCTACACATCTTTAGATTCTAGGGAGGTTGAAAATGCCACCTTGATTACCTTTACAATGAAGATCAATTGAATGGTTGAAATCTCCAATCCTTGGTAGCAAATTAGTGTGTAAGTTAGCAAAATTAATCAAATTAGCAAGGGATTAGTGTGAAACTAGAGTGTGTAAACACACAATTGGCAAGATACGATGACAAATTAAGAAATTATGAACACATTGCTTCATGCACACATATCCAAAATCCACAAAAACATAAACACACAAGTGAAATTAATGAGGAAACACATCCAATTATGCCATAATTACACTAGCGTAGGCCATCGTCCCCGGAAATGGTGCCAAAATGTTGGGGGTTCCATTGTTGCATAGCTCCAATGACCAACAAAATTATCAATCCGGAGGGATGAGCTACCCGGCTAGGGCATGGAAACACTCACATGATTAGTGAACTAATCATGGCAACATGAATGGTTAACTCTATGAGGTGAGGTTCTTGGCCTATGGAGGAGCTAAACCACAATGAAGGGCAATCTCCACATCCACTTCCCTTCATTTCCAATGAACCCAATCAAACACACTAACGATTGCAAGATGCACACAACACGAATCCTATCACGCAACACACTAATCACAAGCGCGCGCACACACACACACACACACACACACACACACACACACACACACACACACACACACACATAAATCTATCGAGCACCACACTCCAATCAAACCTACATGCACACACAAGTAAAAGTGGGTAATCACACAAGATTAGAGAGGGATTAACCACTAATTAGTTATGATCTAGCTAATCTAAGCATCATAGGCAATCATAAGAAGCATGAGAGAGGCATAGTGAAAGAGAATTAAGCATTGATTAGTGTTAATCAAGTCACATGAGCAAGGAGAAGCTCAAGGAATCCATAGCCACACATCTCAAGAGCTCTCACCAAAGAGTGCTCTTGACAAATGAGCTTGAGAACCCTAATTTTTTTAACACACTGCCTTATATACCTAGGGTAAAAATATGCAATGTTCGGGCGCTCAAGGCCTTCTCCACCACTTACTGAATCTGCTACCTAGACACACTAGCTGACGTGTTCTTTGTAGCTTGGAACTCCCATTGGGCTCGTAACACATTAAAATATACAATGGCTTGAAATAAATCGAGAATTTACAATATGTGACCATTTTGGAAAAATATAAAAAATGTGTAAGTCCAATCTTCACTGCTTCTTTGTATTCATCCTTGGTGTGCATCCGTACGTCTTCGGTCTTTAGCAGCTCCTTTTAACTAACGTTGACTCAGTTAACATAGGCCTCTTGAAGAGACCCCCAAAAGAAGACTCTCTCCCATACGAGAAGAGGAATCCAAAGAGCAAGAAAGCAATGAAACTTTAAGTTCCTCTGAAGATGTGGCTCCACATAGACGGCGGTCTAGATGATCGCCAACTCCTCCCAAGAGGAAAAGATCAACACACAGTCCTTCTCCTTGTCATTCCAAAAGGGAAGAGAGGAAACAAAGGAAAAAAAGAGCAAGAAAGAGGTCACCCTCCTTCTTCTTCACGTTCCGTCTCTTCCGACGAAAGCTATGGCTATTCTCCTAGAGAATACAAGAGGGGAGGACATCGCAAATCATACTCTGCATGGCGAAGGTCCAAAACGAGGGGATGATGACCATCACATTGAGCTCCTACCAGGAAGCTCACCGCCTAGCAAGCCTCCTTATCGAGTTCTCAAGCTCAACAAGAGGAGATCATGAGGCAAGTATAAGAATTGGTCGACAAAGGGATGGTAAGGCCTAGCTCCTCTCCCTTTTGTTTTCTAGTCCTTCTAGTGCAAAAGAAAGATGGTACATACCGTATGTGTGTGGACTATCGAGCACTAAACCATATCACTATCAAAAACAGGTTTCCCATGCCTCGAGTAGAAGATTTGTTTGATAAGCTACAAGGCTGTACCTACTTCAATAGGATTGACCTTGAAAGTGTCTATCATCAAATAAGGATAGTGGATAAATATATCCTAAAGACCGTGTTTTGCACAACGTTTGGTCTCTATGAATATCTAGTTATGCCTTTTGGCTTGACTAATGCACCGGCCACATTCAATCATCTAATGGAGAAAATCTTTAGACCTTACCGTAAATTCACTGGAGTGTTCTTTGATGATATCATCATCTACTACAAGTCTTTGGAGGAACATAAGCAACATTTCCAAGTGATTTTTCAAGCATTGAGGGAGAACAAGCTTTTTCTCAACCAAAAGAAAAGTGAATTTTTCCTTCAAGAGATTCAATACTTAGGTCATATTATCACTCAAGATGGTATCCGTATGGATCCATCAAAGTTAGAGGTAATAAAAGCATGGCCTAATCCAAGGAATCTACATGAGCTAAGAAGCTTTATTGGTATGTGTGCATACTATAGACACTTCATAGCAAAATTTTCTCAAATAACAGGACCATTACATGACTTAACAAAGAAGAACGTTCAGTACTTATGGACTGCTGAGGAGCAAAATGCTTTTGACAAGCTCAAAGAGAAGCTTACCTCCCAAACATTCCTCATGCTTCTCGATCTCTCAAAGCCACTTTAGGTCCAATGTGATGCTTGTGGTGATTGCCTTGGAGTAGTCTTGCTTCAAGAAGGGCATGCCATAACATATGAGAGCCGAAGGCTCAATACAGATGAATGCATCTTGGGCATTTATGAGAAAGAGCTTT
Organism: Adiantum capillus-veneris; assembly: GCF_014529385.1. Classification (NCBI taxonomy): domain Eukaryota; kingdom Viridiplantae; phylum Streptophyta; class Polypodiopsida; order Polypodiales; family Pteridaceae; genus Adiantum; species Adiantum capillus-veneris. The sequence goes on from NC_140957.1 coordinate 5,989,713, forward strand.
TAGCTGTTCTACATGTCCTAGACACATGGAAGCACTACTTATGGGGGACTCCATTCATTCTACGAACATACCACCAAAGTCTCAAGTACTTCATGATGCAAAACAAACTTTTCAACAAACAAATGAGGTAGGAAAATTTTCTTTCGCAATTTAATTTTCATACTGCTCACATTGTTGGTAAGCCCAATCAAGTGGCCAATGCACTATCACGACAACCAAAAGTTAATGTGGTGTCTATAGCTACTCACAATGATCTATCTTCTATGATAGATGAGTATGCTACTGACCTTGACTATAGAGACATAATGTTAGCCCTTGCTTTCGGGAAGAAAGAGGAGCCATTCACCTTGCAGGATGGTTATCTTCTCCACGGCAATCGGCTATGTGCTACCCACTCCCTTCGTGAGAGAAAGTCATGTATGAATCCCATGCTCCTCCCTATGCAGGCATAGAGGCATTCAACCTACTCTTCGAGGAGTAGGAACGTACTTCTATTGGCCTATCATGAAAGTGGACATACAAGAGTATGTTTCAAAATGTGTAGTATGCCAAAAGACCAAATATGATAGAGGGAAGCAACCTGGATCACTCGAGCCCTTGCCTATCCCAAATTCACCATGGGAGAGTATATCCAAGGATTTTATCTTTGGATTACCCAAGTCTATCCATGGGAATACAGGAATATGGACAATAGTCGATAGGTTTAGTAAGCAAGCACACTTGATTCCTGTCAAAAAGATTATTAAGGCACACCAAATGGAAACTCTCTTCATATCACAAATTTTCAAACACCATGGATTACCAACATCCATTGTGTCAGATAGAGATCCTAGAATGACCAGTAATTTCAAGAAAGGTCTCTTTGAAAATCTAGGAACAACATTGACTTTCTCTTCAGCCTATCACCCACAAACGGATGGCCTAAGTGAGATAGCTAATCTTACAATACTAGATCTACTAAAGACTTATGTTATCGAAGTAGATCAACGCTCACAATGGAAAAAGTACTTACCTCTTGTAGAGTATTCTTACAATAATACTGTACATACTTCTACTGGAAAAGCACCTTTTGAAATAATTGAGGGAAGACCTAAAAGTCCCTTGCTACTTAAAGTACATGGAAAGATCTTTGCTGCCGATGAGTATAGCTGTGACCTACAAGAATCTTTTCAAAAGATTAAGGAGTCTATATCCATCTCTCAACAAAGGCTAAAAGCTGCCTGCTCACTAGCACAGAAGGGCCTTAATGTTCAAATAAAATGATTGGGTCTTAAGTTTCCTAAGGCTCGATTGAGGAAAACGACGAAAAAAGTTCCTACGGGCCATTAAAAGTTATGCTAAGCTAGTGATGGCCAGTCTTCAAAAGCCCTGGCCGTGGCAACTGACCCCCAAGAGGGGAGCTTAATAAGAATATATATATATATATTTTCTCTGTTGCAGGCTGCCACCACCACCCACCTCCTTATCCTTGCGCTCACAAAGGGGGCCACCATTGCTTAACACACACACACACACTCTCTCTCTCTCTCTCTCACACACACACACACACACACACACACACACACACACACACACACGCACGCACGCACGCACGCACGCACGCACGCACGCACGCACGCACGCACGCACGCACGCACACACACACACACACACACACACACACACACACACACACACACACACACACACACACTAGACCTTAGCTCTCTCTCTCTCTCTCTCTCTCTCGTTCTGTGAAAATAAAATTCCGCTCTCTCTTTCTTTCCATGCACACACACACACACACACACACACACACACACACACACACACACACACACACACACACACACACACACTCACAAGAACAACACTCACCTATACACACATACAGACACACACACACACACACACACACACACACTCACAATAACACACACTCACCTAAACACACATACAGACACAAGAACACACACACACGCTCTCTCTTTCTTTCCATGCACACACACACACACTCACAAGAACACACACTCACCTACACACACATACAGACACAGACACACACACAAACACACACACACACACACGACCTCAACTCTCTCTCTCTCTCTCTCTCTCTTTCTGTGAAAATAAAATTAAGCTTTCTATCTCTCTTTTCAAGCACACACACCCACACTCACAAACACGTACATGTACACACACATACATACTCTACACACATAAGCGCGCACACACAGTCACATACGCACCAACAATGCACACACACAGCACGCACAAGAAGGAAGGACAAATGGACCCAAAACACACGATGGCGACAACAAATTAAAGAATGACGCTGAAGGCATGCCCCAGCTGGCACCGAAATCGATGAGCGCACTACACCAACGCCCAGTATAGCCTGCGATTTGTCAGCATCTCATCCACGATGGATTTCCTCAGTAAACATCTGTAGGGTAATTCATTTTGCGTTTTCCAAGCCAAAACTTTGTAAAAAGCCTTTTGTATATTCCACCTCTCTCTAGGTGATGGTCACAAAGGTCCACGTAGGAGAATATCATTTCTTATTTCTCCCAAAACAAAGCACCAATCAACTTGGCTGCCTACTTTGTCTCTCGAGCTTAGGGCCCTAAACCTAATCAATTTATACTAAACTAATTTAGCCTGCATCTATAAAAGAGCACTGAGAGGTCACTATCAAGGGGGTCATCACTTGAAAGAGAAGGTATGCACACATGCTGACTCCAATGGTCACTATGCACAGGAGTAGGATCTCCATCCACATGAGATTTCCCTAGAGAACGTGCTATAAGCTCTCTCTCTCTCTCTCTCTCTCACACACACACACACACACACACACACACACACACACACACACACACACACACACACACACACACACACACACACACACACACACACACATAGCGGTCTCCATCTCGCCGGGATGAGGGGTTTTATAAATACCATCTTGAATCAAGTTTTTCCACACATTCCGAAGGGTCTTCACCTCCTCCATGTATGTCTCCATCTCTCTCTCTCTCTCTCTCTCTCCGTCTCCCTCTCTCTCTCTCTATGTGTGTGTGTGTGTGTGTGTGCAGTGTGCTATGTTGTTGTCATTTGAATCACTGCTATCCGCATCCTAGCCACTCGAAGCTAGGTGGTCCCCCCCTGTTCACTTCCTGTGATGAGTTCTGCGTGCACGAGCCTGGGGTAGAGGCCGTTGGGGTCCATTTTGCGCTTGCGCTTGTCATTTGGTGCCCCCATTGAGGAGGGCTTCTCAAAATCCTTCAGTTTACAATGCTGAAAACGATGCACGTTGTTAACCATTGACAAGTGACTGTGGGAATTCTCCAGTTGGAGAATGGAGGAGGAAGAAATTGAAGAAGCACTAAGAGCCTTCATCGAAGTGTTGCTCCCGTAATACACCATCGTCAACAACAGGAAGTAAGTTTTCCATCTCGTATCTCTCATTCTAACCGTGAATCAAGAGCTACCTGAGGGAGGGCAGCAGGCTGCTCTCATTGTCGTCACCCACCTCACTCTATCAAAGAGTGCCATCAACAAAAGTAAAGGAGAAGCGGAAATCCTCTACATCGATGTCCACCACGAAGAGATAATCCATATTAAGGAAGGAAAGAGGTTAGTAAAGCGTCTCTTCCCCAAGGAATCTAAAAATAAAAGTGTAGCCTCTGCTCTTAAGTGGCAAAGGGGCTGCTTGTGTCAAGGGAAAAGGAGGGCTAGTCCAATCCTAAATCACATGACCCCCAAGGAAGAAGAAACACGTGGCCACGCGAGTGCTTTGAGTTTGACTCTGGAAAGCAAAATTGTGCCTAGGCTGCCAAAAAGAACGTCATTTGAAGCAAAGCAGTGGAAGATCGCCTATCGATTTGTGGCGCACATGATGCGAGTGCTGCCAGTTCACTTTGACAACCCAGAAGCGGAGGTGATAAGGAGTTTCCCATGCCCTAGAGAGGAGTGGTTTGGCTACTATCCTCGCTGTTTTGGAAGGCAGAATAGAGGGCCTTCCTCCTCTCCCTGTACAACTCATCCTGAAGAAACTGTCTACCACGAGTGAAACCTAGTGGGCTGAAGATGAGCTACAATTAAATGGTGTGGAATTCATGCAACGAGCCGATTACGATAACTACTTGCAACTGTTGCTAGCTAAAAGCTAGGAGTGGTCAAACACTAGCCTATAAAGGGACAGGGGCAAGTTGGCTATTTACATTACTGTCTATGTCTTAAATAGGAGGTGAGGTGGGATTAGGAGGCGAGGGCTAAGTTGCATTTATACGCCCGTATATAAAAAAATGTACGTATATTTTGATTATACGCTATATATCTGTATTATACGCATATTTTTGAATAAACCTATTTCGATCGAAATACTATTTGCCTTATAAAAAAAGGCACCACGATACTTCGTTCGAATTGTCATGCTAGAGAGAGAATTGCTAGAGAGAGAGAGAGAGAGCAATGAGCAGAGTCGAGAACCGAGTCGAGCAGAGCAAAGCAGAGCAGGTAATTTTTCTTCTAATTTTTTTTTGTTTTTTCTGTGAATTTTATTTGCTAACGCTGTTGTTGTGGAGCTTTGCTCGCACCTCAGCGTTAGTTTACATCTTGTTTTTTGCTAACACTGTTGTTGTGGAGATTTGCTCACACCTCAGTATTAGTCTGCAGGTTTAGATACCTGTCCTTGATCGTGTTGATCCTTGTGACACATTGCAAGGGGGATTAGACTTTAGACGCTTTGTTCTTGACTGCTCTGCTGACCACCGTGTCACACTGCAGGGAGTAGCTTAGGTTGTACAATTAGAATTCCATCCGTGGTTGTTGCTGACCATTACGTTGCACTGCAGGGAGGAGATAGATATCTTACATCTTTCTTTCTAGTTGTTGCTGACCATTGCGTCGCACTGCTGGAAGACCGGATTTAAAAAAAAAGATGCTTCATCTTTTTCTGTTTGCTGGCCATCGTGTCGCACTGCAAAGAGAAGTTTAGGGTTGTCTAATCCTTTGTTCTTGACTGTTGCTGACCATCGCGTCGCACCGCAAGAAGATTGGATTTAATAGATTCTTCGTCTCTGTTTGTTGCTGACCACCGTGTTGCACGACAGGGAGGGGTTTAGGGTTGTTAAATTCTTCATTCTTGCCTTTGCTGACCATCATGTCGTACCACAAGAAGATTCGATTTAATAGTTCCTTGTCTTTGATTGGTGCTGACTATCGTGTCGCACTGCAGGGAGGGGTTTAGGGTTTTTAAATCCATTGTTCTTGGTTGTATTGCTAGCCATCGTGTCGCATTGCAGGGAGATTGGATATAATGGATTCTTCATCTTTGGTTGTTGCGGACCACCGTGTCGCACTGCAGGGAGGGAATATATATTTTTCATCCTTCAATCCTGACTGCTTTAACCATCGCATCGCACTATAGGTTAATTAGATTTAATAAATTTCTTGTCTCCAGTTGTTGCAGACCACCGTGTCGCACTGTAGAGAGAGGTTAGATACTATCAATCCTTTGTCCCCGACAGCTACAAACTTCCAAGTTGCATTTCAAGGAGATTATTATTAGATGTTTTTTGTCTTTGGCTATTGCTGACCACTGCAGGGAGAAATTATATATGTTTTAAGGTTTTTCATTACTTGTTGTTATTATTGTCCATGAAATGTTTAGATCTTTTGTTATTGGTTGTTATTATTGTCCATAAAATATTCTTATTTAGAACTATTTACAATCATATATGCCAAATTTATATCTATTCTAGATTTACCTTACTTATATTTGCTTCATGTATTTTTAGGCTTCAGTCATGGTAGAGACAAAGTTAACGCATCAGCATCACAAAATCATTTGTGATGCTCTAGTTTTGTCTCTATATGGAGCTTCAGATGATCATTTGCGATAGGCATTTGATCCACTGCAAGCAAAGTTTGATGATTTTGTGATTAAACTTGTGGAATAGTGCTGGCTGAAGCTGTGCAGTGCATTTCCTATTTCATTTGACCCAACTCTGCGCACTAATGGAGTGATGCATAACACAATAAAGCAATTATTAGGCCAGGTCACAAGAAGATTTGAGAGTATGGTTCATCCAAAAATCAAAACCAAACCTGGAATGAAAGAGTGAATGCAGCTTGTGGCACAACTACATTTAGAATTGAAGAGTAAGGATAAGATTGAAGGCTCTTCAAAACGTCCTAGGATAGAAGAGGATGTACCTCCTCCTTTAGGTGCTGAGCCCTTAGCTGTACACCTGGATGATATGACATGTCCTCCTGTCCTACACTTACTTGGGGAGCATTCTATCTTTCACTTGCAAGCACCTCAATTAGGTGAGGGACTTTTTGCAAATGTGAAACAAGTTTTAGTGTCCCATCATCTTCTCTTCAAAAATCCGGTCTATGCGGCAAATATCTACAAGGACCAGGTAGGAAGCAAGCCAAAATTACAAATTGTGCTAGAGGAGGCAACTGATCCAACTGTTCATCATTATGGCATGGTATTGCCTCGTGCTCTTGTTCATTATAGAAAAAGGCCTATGTTGATCTTCAAGCTTTGGAATGGAGGTCACCTTGATCAGTGGATTCAGGCATGTCATCATCATGGAGGCAAGCCTGCAACAATCAGAGAGTTTCAACACACATCTGGAACTGTACATCAATTCACAGACAACATTTTGCTGATCTGCAACACTCTTCTACAAATGATAAAATTTGTGCATAGTCACGACTTCATTCACAATGATCTACAGACTAGAAATATTCTACTACGTTTTGGTGAGCGAGGAGTGTATGCTGGAATTACGGATTGGGGACAAAGTACACCAGCAAACACTTTGGCAATATTTCCCAAGCTGCCAAATCTCACCCCTTAAACTAGAGCTCAATTTGAGCGAGATTATCCATGGACTGCTCCTGAAAATATCAGCACCAATGTTGACTATCATATTGTAACCAAATCTAGCTTGAGGCGTGTTGATGATTAGAACAATAACAAGATTTTTTATCATTAATGGTGTGCAATGTGTGGTGATCTTTCAAACTACATCTTTAATCGTATTTTCAGTTACGTCTTTAAAGTTCTTCAACCTAAGGTTTTAAAGTATTTCAAGCTGGATCGCCAAAATCCTCTAAATCATCTCTCTTTTCTAAGTGCTAAGACCTGTCCCATTAAAGTTTATTATTTTGCATTTCAGGTATGGATCCTGACACACACACACACACACACACACACACACACACACACACACACACACACACACACACACACACACACACACACACACACACACACACACACACACACACACACACACACACACACAGGGGATTTCCATAGCAAGATTGTTCTAAACAATAAACTCTTAGCATTAAGATATTTGAAAGTTGATGGCAATGGTGCTCATCAAATTTGAACATGCCAGCTTAAGGAAACACAATACACCTTCTACATTTCTCCTCCCCTTTCTTGAATTTTGGTATAACTACCAAAATTTCTAGTGGCATTCTGGTTTTACCTTGTGTCTATCCATCTGACTTTCTTCTTGTCAAATGCCTTCTTTCTGGGAGGTTTGTGAAGTACTTTGAAGGGTTCAAGAGCACTTAGAGCTGCATTGTCTTTGTGAATTGGTATGAGTATGGACTCTTGCTCTAGCTATTTCTACCGAGCTGTCTTCATTTCCACTTCATAAGACATTAGTGGATTCTATGTCTTGGTGTCAACACCGTATAGAGTGCATTTGCCTTTTGTCAGTCTGGCCCTGACTAGCTTATGGTAGCAGGATGCAGTGTGCATCCACCCCTGAGGTAATGGCTAATTGCATTTGGTGTGTACTTTGAATAGAATCTTAGCCATTTCCTTGAACTGGGGTTTAGAGATTGCCTTATTAGCCAAGTCTTTTTCTAGGAACTTGGAGGCTTTAATTGCTAGCTAAAGAAGCTGGTTTGTAATCTTAATGAGCCTTCTGATATGGACTCTCCATTGGCCCATTAAGAGTTGAAACTTTTGAAAATCAGCAATAAGCTCAGTAGCCATCGTCTTTTCAACGCCTCTTGCAACACTTGATTCCATGCCAGCCACTCTATGGAAGCCTCCTCATACCAGACCTTGAGCCCATCTGCTATTTGAACATATCATTGTTGATCTGTTGGCTTGGTGTGAGGTGGATAGAGCATTGGAAAGAAGCGAGGTAACTCTACTTCTTTGGCTAGGAGGGCAGATAGAAGCGTTGGAGAATTAGGTACAAACTCTAGAAAATTCATGAACATCTACTTCTCCTGTTGTATCACATTTTTGGAGATCCAAACTAGATGGAATAAGCTTTTCAGGTGCTTCTCCCTCTCACTAAGAATCATTCTGGTCTTGGGTTGTCGAGTGCTAGTCGCATTGTTTTCTAGTAAGATTTTGACCCTTAGATCCAGAACTCCTCTGACACTCTGCATCTATATGAGCATCTCTTTGATCTACATCCTGATATCTTTCATACATTGGTAGGTTTGTGTCTGGTGCCCAATAATAGCTCTACCTGTATCCCCAAAGACTTAGGATCCATAGTGGTTAGGATCCACAATGGTTAAGTCCTTTACTGCTGGGTTTATGGCTTTGTCATCATTTGTTAGGCATCATTCTGAGACCCTATCTAGTACTTGGGTGTAGCTCAAATGTGGTGGAAGCTGTTAGATAGTCTGATTATGATAACTAGCTAACTTCCAATTTGACACCATCTGTCTGGCCCTCACAACAACATTGAAACCTCTCTAGATCTGAGTAGATTGTGTCATCATCCAAGTATTGCTGGATTTGGAGATGCTTCTACTTCCTTAGGCTTTTATTTAGGGTTAACGGGACAATAGAGTAGTGTTGGTCAGTCTCAAAATCAGTTTCAATGATATTGGCTTTACTCGTACTATCTTTATTCTAAAACTGAGCTGGATGTTGCCGTGTTTGCTAACTGGGTGGACTCTATTGTTGATTATCCTCAAAAGGTGGTGGTTGATCAATAGTATGCCCATCCTTGGCATGATGTAAAGATGAACCTCCATTTGGTGTTGCTCCACCTGTAGTTGTCCTTGTGTTATGTGCATCTTGATTGTCGTCGTCATCATCATCATCATCATCCTTTTGGGTTTGTTGGTCCTGGTTCTGATAATCTTCATCCTTGTCCTCATCCTCATAATCCTCATCTTGATTCTTCTGATTCTTCATTTATTAGTGTTGTAGTGTATGTGCTAGCCTTCTCTTGGAGATATGACATAATGGATTCAATTACATTTTCAAGACCAACATCATTCAAAGTCAGATTGTCATCTTTGTTTGGTATAAGTAGCAAAGAGTGATAAATATACTTTTCCATTATTGCATCTTCTGCAAGGTGGTGTTTCTGGTACAACATCTTATAGTCTGCTCGACCTCTCCTTCTGTAGCATTTGGAATTGGCCAACATTTCACTGAACCTGTTTTGTGTCATGCTGTGCAATGTCCTGTTGAGATGTCGAGCTCTACATCTTGAGCTGGCATCCACTACGGGTCTTGGCTGCTTACGGCATTTACTCACTGGCGCGTTAGGTGACCGACACGGAGGATCTCTGCCAGTGATTCTACAGCTGGACTACACTTATAGTGCCAGCCTTGCTACAGCCGGATGCGTGGCCGCCCTGCCAATTACTAGAAATAACACAATAAACAGCATAAAACCGACTAATCGACATACCTGACACAATCACGTGATCGCATGATCGCAAGATACACAAACAAAGAGAGACAGAGAGCGGGAGAGAGTAAGCGAGCACGTGCAGGCGCACCTCCTAGAGAGGAGTGCTACGCCGGCACGGCGAGAGAGAAGAGAAGAGAGGAGAGAAGAATACACAGACACTGGGTGCAATCTCCCCCCGTGCAAGAGTGACCATTTCCCTCTTGCACGTATTTAATTTTTAGATTCTTGAATGGTCAAAGTGAGTACAAACTGGCCGGCCGGTCATAAATGGCCAAAGCTCATAAAGAGCACTTGAATAATAAAATGTACATAAAATATGACATCCTCCTGCATAATCCATTATCTGTGATGCTCTTGCCACGTGTCAGCTGCAATAGGTAATAAAATATCAATTCTATAACATACCTCTCCGTTGGAAAGCAACTGTCCTCAGTTGTGAAGATAAAAATCTACAAACAACTTGTCAAAAATAGTGATTAGTATGTTGTGTCAAAAACGTCACATAATAAAAGAAAAATTTATGAAACTAAACAACATTAGCTTATGCCTGCCGTCATCCACATACTACCTATTCTAGTGTCCCATACCACTAGAATAAGTAGTATATGTCATACCCTGATGAATCAGTATATCATTGGTCACACTCATCATCAATCTCATAATGTCAATCTCATCACATAAAACATTAGCTTATGCCTGCCGTCATCCACATACTACCTATTCTAGTGTCCCATACCACTAGAATAAGTAGTATATGTCATACCCTGATGAATCAGGATATCATTGGTCACACTCATCATCAATCTCATAATGTCAATCTCATCACATAAAACACTGCTGTAAAAATCACCAGATACCAAATCCCAGTCCAATTCCAATTCCACAATATAAATCCAAATCCAAAATATATTTCATTTTCTATACCTGGGTAACAAAACCATACCAGTTACAGTGGTGGCCAGCCATTGCAGCATGATTTTGTGATTGGTGTTGCCTAAATCGGAGAATCTACACCAATAAGATGTGCTGCCTAAATCGACGAATTTGCACTAATGCTGCCTAAATCGGCGAATCTGCATTTGATATAAGTTCAAAAAGTGTGAATCTGTAGTTTGTTGTTGTGCTGCCTAAATCGGCGAATCTGCACTAGATGAGCATTGACACACTGCCTAAATCGACGGATCTGTGTGCTTGTGACCAATGGACTAGAGAAGGCATAAAAAGACAAAACATTTACTACCTGTGTGACACCACGTTGGAGTATAGTTGAATAGCAGAGTACTTACAAATTTTTGTTCACTAACTCAAAGCACCATAGCTCATATGAGTAGCTGCATAGCTTAATGTCAGATCCTCTCATGTAGTGCAAGCACAAGCCAGAACTTTAGGGATTCTTGATTCCATATGCCATAAGAAAATGCAAAGAAGTAAAAGATCCTTTTTCTTTCAAACTGTCCAATGCTATTATCCCTATTACAAACTGCTTGACTTTATAAGTTAGAACAAACCAAAGTACAGATGCCATAAAGTTCAAGTTGTACAGATGGGTGTCAGAGACCGGTGAGGTGGATTGTATATGTGAGTAAGTTTTTAAACCATTGATTGTTGTTACAAGAAAATTAGAAGCTGGTAAAATTTCAAGAGTGTTATTGAAACTAGCTAAAATAGCAAAACATCGGATAGATTCCATGATTTCTTTTAAGTAAATCGATAAAGTGTTCAGTATGGAGCCTGATTTACCCTTGTAAAATTCTGTGGTAAAAGCGCACATTTGTAAGGCCCCCATTATGAGGAGAAGCCATCGTGCGTGAAGGAAAATCACTCACTGGAAACCAAAATTTTCACAGACAAGAATCAGGGGCAACTTTAAAGGCCTCGGGGGCGGAGGCCCCCGAGATTTTTTTCGCCGGAATATTCATTTTCGCCAGAATATTATGGCCGGACGGCGGCCGGAAAGTGGTCGGTTGGCCGGTGGCCGGTAGTCAATGGCCGATGGCCGGTGGTCGGAAGTCAATGGCCGGTGGCCGGTGGTCGGAAGTCAATGGCCGGTGGCCGGTGGCCGAATTCAAAAGCGGACTTGTCTTCTCAAGGGTGGCCAGACATGGGCGGATTGGAGGGTCCGATTTGGACTTATTCGCACAAGGGCGGCTACACATGGTTGTCTCTCATAAGAGAGGGCAGCCCTTTTGGCCTATAAAAGGAGGCCATTTCTACACACATTTCATAGTGTGAAGTTGATGCAACAAGGTGAGTGTGAGGTGGTGAGAGTGAAGCAAGGCGGGAGCTCTATTAAGGGTATAATCCCTTTGTAAACTACTTCTTGTTTTGAAGTACTAAAGCCATCGAGTGGCTGTTTTCCCGTGGACGTAACCCACATTGGGTGAACCACGTATATCGTGTGTACTCTCTCTCTCTCTCTCTACTCTATCATCTCGTGTATATAAATTTGTCTCTCTCCATTAATTAATCTACTCAATTATCTATTTAGCTACGTCTATTTTTCTAACATAAAGTTTTACAAGTTTTAATGTGAATACCTGAAAATCTCTGAATTTTGACCTAAAAACAAAAGAGATTTAGGTGTGCCTTTATTGTCTTCAGTTAGGAAAATTGTTTTTGGCAAGCCCTAACTCCATCAACAAACATTGCTATGAGTACCCTGATCTAAAGATAATTTCTCGTTAAAAATTTCGTAGGAACTACTTTCGATGGTCATCTTTGAATGGACACAAGAAACACTAAAATACCAAGAGACATAGCAATTCTTGTCACCACCTTAACTATAGACACACAAATCTCACACCACGTAGGCACGAACATTAACTTCAAGCTATGAAAGACCATATAGAACACTTACAGTATGTGTGTGTGTGTGTGTTTATGTGAGTGTGTATGAGTATATCATCGAAATTGACAAGTGAGTGTGTGTGGAGGGCAAGAGGTCATCGACTTGCGAGGTTAGGGACAATCGAATACAAAGGTAGGGTTTGCACTTTGGTTGAGGGGGGGAAGAGAGAGAGAAAATGAAATGAAATGAAATGTTATATTAACCGTCTTCAAAAATGCTAAAATTACGTATGAGACCAAACTAATACAATCCTTGTGGATCGAAACCAATGCCGGGGTACAAAATTAAAATGAAGTAAAGTGAAAGACTGAAAAAAAAAAGACTTAAACCAAAAGCCTAAAAGCGTACGTAGAATCAGCATCATCATCGTCAATGCTCGAGGATACCCAAGAAAGGGCGTTATCGTTCAATCTTGACTAGTACAAGTGGAAAAACTGACAATATAAGTAATACGACTGTAATAGAGAAGCATGATTCTAGTAAAACTTTATAATTACCTCAAGGTAGCAGAGTATCATTTTTCATCAAATTATCATGAGGAAAAGCAATTTGAATAATACAATTTGAATAATGATATCTTATGCACAAGGATATATGTAATTGCGTGATGAATTAATTTGGGGCTTTAGTTTGCTACAATAGGTGTAAATCTGTGAGAGTGCGAAGAGAGGACGAGTGCATCAAGTCCTTAGATTTTGAAGACCTAGTTAATGCCCATAGAGAAAGAGAAGTAGAAGAAGAATTTAAGGAAAAATATTGTGGGAATAAACCCAGGAAATGTAGTGTCCCACGAAAATACAGTGTCCGACGGCCAGCACTGGGCAAGTAGCCACTTTGACCTTCACGAAAGATGGCGTAGACATTGGTTATATTGAGGAGAGCTGAGCTCACTCTTGCCAATATAAGGTCGTAGAACAAGTGAAACATAGACACTCTTTCGAAAGAAAAATAAAAAATATGCTTTCAATTGCAATTAGAGTAGATGATGTGCTTGTGCTGCACTACCTCAACTACTTTTGGTGCTGCCATTGATAATGCAGTTGTAAGCTCGCCTGTAGTTGACAAGGGTGTGACCCTATGGCTAGTGCACTGACCAAAGCAATGACAATAGCATTCTCGAGCTCCTAACCCCTATAGCCTGCCGGGCTGCACTGGGGGCAGCCAACAGATTGCACGGTCGACCATGTCATGGAGGTCAAGGCCTTGTCGCCTTGCTACAATCGGAAACAGGTAGTCCCGGTTGCCAAGAACGGTGTGGAGCTGGATGATGGAGTTCTTTTGATCTGCCACAGAAGCTGCCACACTTGATAGAGCCATGCCGACACGACGGGGTAGCTGAAGAGGAGCTCACTTTTGTAGCACTGTAGCACATGCATGATAAGCTGGATGACCTAGGTGGGAGGTTGCTTTGAGTATGAGCTTGAGCTGCATGTTAGCAGAGAAGGGCGGCCGGGAGAGGGGGCGTTAGCTACAGCTTCAAACACTGGGAAGGCTCTTTCCTATACTGCTTCAGAATGTAAGCCTTGTAGGCTATCAACATCACCAATGCCTTTGCTAAGGAGCGGCCCAGCTTCAGGACAGAAGCCCCGTGTTCGCCCGCGCTGGCTGTGTGCTGGTAGGCAAGCGAGGGAAAAAAAAAGTAAAAAAAATTGGAGGAGCGAGTGTTGCATGGCAGCTACTACATGAGAGGGATAGAGAGACTGAAGGCGGGTCGCCATAGCACACGAAAGAGAGAGAGAGAGCGTTCCCCGAGTTCCAAGTCCTTCTGGCTCGCCTTTTCTGCTTGTGCTCCCTCCTATCGAGCAACCATGCTTCTTACTCCCCGTCTACAAGCATTCACAGCCATACACCAAATGCTGTTGATTATGGCAAGGCCTGAATGGCAGTACCTCATAGTATTGCAATAATCGCTTGTGAAGCGTCTAGGGTGACACAGAAGAAGATCAAAAACTCGATGAGGACGGCTATCAGAACCTGCAAAGAGTGAGGGAAAGAGACAGAGAGAGAGAGAAAGTGTCGCACCTCCTGCCTGAGGGTGGTTGCGATTTGTGTGGTTGGGGGACACCATGCAGATCACAAATAATAAGTGGGCAAGGTTGAAGGCTAGCTGCATGTGAAGAGGAGAGAGAGAGAGAGAGAGAGAGAGAGAGAGAGAGAGAGAGAGAGAGAGAGAGAGAGAGAGAGAGAGAGAGAGAAAGAGAGAACTGTCTGTACAAAAGGTTGTTCATCCTTTTTCATGAGATTGGTTGCGGTTTGTGTGGCTGGGGGACACCATGCAGACCAGGAAACCACACCCCTCCATTTTTTTTTTGGCTGCTGGCATGCATTCTACTGCAAGTGAGCTAGCCGCCTGCATGCCTTTTTGTGGGTGTGTGTAGTGTTGGTTGGAAGGTTACTGCACGACTGAGAGAGAGAGAGAGAGAGAGAGAGAGAGAGAGAGAGAGAGAGAGAGAGAGAGAGAGAGAGAGAGAGAGAGAGAGAGGGAGAGAGAGAGAGAGAGAGAGAGAGAGAGAGAGAGAGAGAGAGAGAGAGAGAGAGAGAGAGATAGATAGATAGATAGATTTTATTATCGTCCTCGGAGGTCAAATATGACCTATGGGACCAAAGTTACATGTGATGTAGTATGTGTACGGCTGATGAGTGACTCTCGATGCTCCAAAATTGTAGTGATGAGAGTCGCAATGGAGAGCCCACACTTTGGCTGGGAGAGGAAAGTGTGTAGGTCTAAGTTATAGCTGAAAATGTGAGAGAAGCAAGTTCGGATGTGATCAAAAGCTGAGCACTCTAGTAGTGTGTGGTACTCAGACTCTCGAACTTGCAGTGAGCATAATGTGCACAATCGATTTGACTCTTCTCCATTGCCCCAACGCCCTATCTCGCATCGAAGGAAATGGGAGCTAAGCCGAATTGCTGCGATAGTGCGTATCGCGGACAAGGGAATAGGCTCAAGCATGTAAGTGTGAGTATGGTTTCCTCTCTCAGCGAAGAACATGGTTTTGTAGTTGGGGGCAATACAGGTGGTGTAATGTATGAAGCGTGACCCACCGGATTTCTCCCAAGCCGTAATACATTGGCGTTGTAGAAAAGCTTCATTCACTTGAGAGTCAATTGAAGCATCATGTAGCAAGTGTAATGCATCCCATCTCCCAAACCACTTCTTTATGTCTTGCATCCATCCCGTGCTCAAGATCTTGCTTTTATGCGTCTTTTGAACTTTTTTGCTTGCTTCCCATGCAATTGTAGGAAGTCGATGTGAGGGGTTTTGACGCATCTTTATCATGTACTCCACAACCCTTTCCATGCCCATAACCTCAATTGGAAGAGATCCCGACTCAAGAAGTAGGAGCATATATGGTGTTTGTGTCTTAACTTGGAGAAAGTTTGTAAGAAAACGCTTTTGGACATTCTCAAACTCTTTCCAAGTAGACTTTGAGATGCTCCCACCCCACACTTCAACTCCATAAAGAAGAACCGGTGTCACCAATGCATCAAAAAGATACTTCTTGAGAACCCAACACTTGATGTTTCCTGCATTACACATGTTCTCAAATGCATACTATGCTCTCTTTCCCGCTTCCAAACGACGCATAGCACATTCATACCACTTGTGATTGGATGGAACCTCAAGGCCAAGGTACTTAAAGCTCTCAACAACTTCAAGTGTCTCGTTGTTGTACACAATGCATGGCTTCTCCTTATGGTTGGTTTTCACAAGCATAACCTTTGTTTTGGATTCATTTACAATCAGCCCACTATGCAAGCAAAAGTTCTCAAGGACAACCATAAGCTTTTGTGCATCTTCTAAAGTGTGTGCTAGAAGCACTACATCATCCGCATACAACAAAAGCATGATTACCGCATTGCAAATAGTGACCTCTTCAATGCCTTCTTCTTGCATAAAGTCAAGTACCATTTGTTCCAATTGATCGATGCATAGACCAAAGAGAGTTGGTGACAATGGACATCCTTGTTTAACCCCAATAGTGCTTACAAAAATTTCTGAAATTTCTCTTCCCATGCGCAATTGACAAATCACCTTCTCATAGATTCGAGAAACCACAAGCATAAACTCACTTGGCACTTGGAGTTCTTCCATCCTTCTCCACAAATTGTTACGTGGAATCATATCAAAGGCTTTCTTAAAGTCCACAAAACAACAATACAATCGCTTGCCTTTCAACCGACTTTCCTCCATGAGAACACGAAGAGTGACAAGATGATCAATGGTGCTATGGCATCGACGAAAACCCGCTTGTCCCTTTGCACGCTTGTCATTCTCTTCAGCCCAATCACTCAATTTCATCTCCATTATGCACCCAAATAACTTTGCCATAAGAGATCCAATCATTATAGTCCGGTAGTTGCTTACATTCTTTACATCCCCTCCTTTATGCAAAGGCTTAACCCAATTAGTACTCCAATCATAAGGCATACCATGTTGAAGTGCAAGGTTGAACATATCACACATCCACTCATGGGTAAAATCTCCCGTCCATTTGATCATCTCCGGCTTGATACCTTGAAGATCTCCCGCTTTGCGAGTGGCCAACTTTTCAAGCCCACCGCATACATCCTCAATAGTAAAAAAAGACGGCATACATGGGAGTGAACCATAAAATGGCATTTTTTCAGTATTTTCTTGCTCATATAATTGCCTACAATGTATGTACATATCCACTAGACTCAAGTTACCAAAATTCTCAACCCGCTTGCCTCTCAAGTTTCTCCAAAATCTTCCACATGCATGTGCCTTTTCTTGGACTTGAAATTCTTGTTGCTTTACTTCCCATCTTCTTCTCTTCTTTTGAATCAATGCCTTGTATGTATGCAAATGACTTTGATAGTTGTCTTTGTCCATAGTTGCATCAAGCTTTATCAAGGACTTTCGAGCATCTTGACATTCTTTATCAAACCACCTTTTGCGTGATCTATCTTTGTTAATACCATGGAGATGCTTTATGGCAAAGCATTCTTCCGCACAAGAACAAATAGCTTTCTTGAAAGCTTCCCATTTAGTTTCCAATGGTGCATCACATTGAAGCTTTGTCATCCATAATTTTTGCTCAACCATTTCAATGTACATTGGTGCCCGTTTGAAATCCATACATAGTGATAACTTCTCTTTCCTTTGGCTGAGATTATCATGCTTAGTTGCTTCTCCACATGAAAGGTCAATACATAAGGTGCGATGGTCGGATTCCGGGGTCCATTGACCAAACATAAAACTCTTTATGCGATACATGATGGCTTCAGAGAGTAGCATATAGTCAATCACACTATCCCCATTATGTCTTCTACATGTAAATCCATTGGTTCCACTCCACAAAGATACACCATTGGCAATGAGCATACCCGTGCTATTACACATGTGTAAAAGTAACTTTCCATAGTGATCCGGCTCTTTCTCATCCATTGAAGTACGATCATACAAGTGAACTTCCTCCAACTCCCTTGAAATGTATGGCATATCAAATTGTTGAGTATCATGTTGCAATGTTTTTGTGCGAGAATTCATATCCCCAAATACAATAACATCACCTTCACCTTTGAAATAAGCAATGTCCTCTTCCAAATCAGAAAATGGTTGATCTCTATCCATGCAAGCATAAAAGGGAGAATCATGATGAGGAATGTAGCAACCGGCTACAAAAATGGGTGCTCTTTTTGGTGTCATAATTTTCAACCATACATAACGTTTGTACTTGTCATCTTTCACAATTGATACAAAATCTTCCAATCCTTTCTTAACCATACATGCTAACCCTCCTTGTCCTCTTCGTTGCTTGAGATTCTTTGACCACATCAATGAATGTACATTGTAATCCTCCAAGCCGTTAATCCTTTGTGTATCATGCTCCCAAGTTTCAACAAGAAGTACAACATCGGCTTTGCTTGTTCGTTCATCAATGCCAACCCCCGCATTCCATGGGTATCCATTACAATTCCAAAAGCATATTTTCAATTGTAACTCGGTCTCATAGGTCACGCATCCCTATTTGCTTGAGAGACTTGCCTCCTCCTTGGGCACATTTTTTTCATGAGAGATTTCCTTGTTTTTATTATTCTTTTCCTCATATGCCTTGCGATGCATATTTTGTTGCTTAATAGTGCGATCTTCACATACAAAACATTTTGTATTCCTCAAATAGATCCAACTATTATCAAGGATAATCTTTCGTTTGGTCTCATCCGGCATGGTGCATACAATTGGCCGTTCTCCCGAGCGAGGAGCTCCTTGCTTCCCCACTCTATGTGCTCCATAGACCATAACTCCGGACATGCTAAAGTGGGTTTTGAAGAAATCTTCAATAACAATGGCAAGGGAAGGAGGTGTCTCTAAGTTCTCTTCGGGAATTCCACGAATAACAATGTTCTTGGAACGTCGCTCCCGTTCCTTCAACTCCTCCACATCTACATTCTCAACATTCTTTGTTTGAACCATAGCTTGCATGAGTGAGGAATTAGAAACCACGTTGCTACCACATACATCAGCCCAAGACTTGTTTGTGCATACATTTTTCATGTCGCATACATCCCGGCTCATAGTGTCAAATTTCTCCTCTTTCAATACATGGTCATGCTCTACTTTGCTCATCCGCTCCTTCAAAGCATTCAAGTCCACAAGAGAGCGTTTACATTCCTTGACTTTCTCTTCAAGTTGCATCAAACGTGTTGTTTGCATCTCAAGTGTCCTCTTGAGATTCTCGTTCTCAACCACAAGTACCCTTAGTGTGCCATTCTCCATTGCAAGTGCTCGTAAGTCTTCGCCTTGTTTGTTTACGGTCTCTTGCAATGATACCAAGTACGCCATGATCATGGTTTCCGATGTCGTTGGTTGGGTGTTTGTGTTTCTATCTCCACACTTAGGAGATTTTGGATCATTTTCCACAATGGTTGTGGACCTTGTTGAAGAAGAAGAACCCTTGCGAGTGCCGGAAGACATTGTATGTAAAATAGGAGATGAGAATCAATTTTGTTGAACCTGTTCACTTCGGAAATGCTGCTACAGAAACGCCTTTCATAACTCTGAAAATTTCTGTCTTTACATCAATGCGTAGAAGACTTCGTGCTCTTCGATTGAGGCTATAGATCACCCAAATCGGAGTTCGGATGAAGAAGTTATGATCAAAAGAGTGGACTGCTGTCTACTAGGTCAAAAAACGGCTGCACTGAGAGAGAGAGAGAGAGAGAGAGAGAGAGAGAGAGAGAGAGAGAGAGAGAGAGAGAGAGAGAGAGAGAGAGAGACTCACCGACTAGCAGATAATGAAAGAGAGAGAGTGAGAGTTGGTGGTGCACGCGACGGTCAGGATCTGCCATGCAACTGCTTTGTCATAGCTACCATCGCCAGCTGAATGAGCAGTAGTTGAAGCTAAAGATGGTCACCAAGGGCAGTGGAATTGGTGGTTGCAAAGGAGAGAGAGAGAGTGTGAGACTGAGGGTAGTTGGTGTCCAGAGAGAGACTGTCGCCACAAGCAAAACCAAGCTGCATGAGAATGAGAGAAAGGAAGAGAGAGAAAGGTAGCTAACGCTACTTTGTTGGCTGTGGTCAGACGCTCGCTCTCTCTTGCATGGCGGCACCCTATCTATCAAAATCTCCGGGTTTTTTTTTTCTTTGTCACGTAGTGTATGTCAATTGCGCTGCACGACTTCTCCCTCATTATCTCTATCCTATGTGTGTTCTTTTTCTGGTTGGGTGTTAGCATGCATGCATAGTAGGCGTGAGTGCGTCACTCAAAAGTGTGCATGGCGTTGGTGATCTAGTAGAGAGTGAGAGAATATATGCATGTCGTTGGCGTTGGACTGCAATAGTGTGCAGGAGAAAAAAACAAAAACGGTTGAAGTTCTCTAGATTGACAGAATCGGCGTACAACTCTAAGAGTTAGTGTGCTACTTTTGTATGCTGCTGAGGCACCAAGGTTGGAGGATCACCTAAGCCAATGGACTAGGGTTGTGGACGATGATGTTGTCAGCCATTGTCGTGCACTTCCGGTTGTGGCTCTGACGACCACGCTTAATTGGAGCCCACCAAAAACTCAGACAATATGCTTTATTACTATGTGAGCTAATATTATGTATTAACGTCCCTTAGGTGTTATAAACCTATTTATATATATAGCACCCCCTCTTGTGCTTTGCAATCATGGGAAGAATGGTCATCCAAATTCCCCTAGGAGTAACAAGTCTCGAGTTCAGCTCTCCTCAAAAAGATATCTGACTAGGTCTTTGCGGACTGTTCTTACGACATTAAAATTGGCCTAATTATTCTCTACCATATTTACTTCCTTGAATTTCTTACATAGCTCGATATACATGGTTAAAATAATTCTCGTCGGATAATATAACGCACGTGATTAGGAAAACCAAACAATCTAATCAGATAAATTATACACATGCATCTTGTATTCAAACGTAGTTTAAAGAGAAACATGACTTAGCTTTGATTTGTCTATGAAAACTTCTCCAAAGCCATGATGGTTGCGAATCCAAGGATGTAGCCTTAGCTTTGATACCACTGCTACAGTCGGATGCGTGGCCGCCTTGCCAAATACTGGAAATAACACAATAAACAGCATACAACCGACTAATCGGCATACCTGGCACAATCACGTGATCGCATGATCGCAAGATACACGAACAAAGAGAGACAGAGAGCGGGAGAGAGTAAGCGAGCACGTGCAGGCGCACCTCCTAGAGCGGAGTGCTACGCCGGCATGGCGAGAGAGAAGAGAAGAGAGGAGAGAAGAATACACAGACACTGGGTGCAATCTCCCCCCGTGCAAGAGTGACCATTTCCCTCTTGCACGTATTTAATTTTTAGATTCTTGAATGGTCAAAGTGAGTACAAACTGGCCGGCCGATCATAAATGGCCAAAGCTCATAAAGAGCACTTGAATAATAAAATGTACATAAAATATGACATCCTCCTGCATAATCCATTATCTGTGATGCTCTTGCCACCTGTCAGCTGCAATAGGTAATAAAATATCAATTCTATAACAAGCCTAGTACGCTTCTAGCGAGTTCACACTTACTGACCACATGTACATATGTGCTACTTTTCAGTTTTAGCACTTAGTCATTTTTACTCTCTTTTCTGTGCAAAAGAAGAAGAAGCTTTCCATCTCTGTGTGCTTTGTGCTTGTCTTGTGTAGCTCTCTTGCATCCTCATTCTTTACATGGTATCAGAGCCTGGTGCATGCAAGAGAGGCTAAGAGAGCAAGAGCATCACAATCCCTTCGTTCGCAATCCACGACCAGATTTTTTTTGTACAAGTTTCTGAAGAGGTCTCCAAAGTGCAGTACACAGATATTTATTGTACAAGTACAGTGGTTGTATGTACGCTTGATTGTGGACACTTGTTGAGTGTAGAAAGCATTACAGGTACCACGATAGCAGGTTCAACAGATTTGCAGGTTTTTGCAGATTGCAGCTATTTTGTCTTAGTGCTTCAAGATGTCTGGCGGTTTTAGTCAGATTGTTACTGAGAAGCTTGAGAAAAATAACTACCCTGCATGGAAGTTCAGAATAACTAATTTCGTAAAAGGAAAAGGTTATTGGGACTACGTAGAAGGAGACAATGAAAAGGAAGCAGAGATTCCCGAGGCAAATGCTATAGCAGAACAAAGGAAAGCTTTGAGGGACTGGCAACAAGGCCAGACCAAAGTGATGTATTGGCTTTCTATGAGCATCACAGATGGCATGATGGGCTATCTACAGGATGTTGAAACCCCCGCCATAGCATGGAAAAACTTAGGCAGCAAGGCCAGGAAGCTTCAACTAAAGTTGGAGCTAAATCAAGTTAAGAGGAACAACCTCTCCATCAATGATTATGCTTTGAAGATCAAGAGTATCATTGAGGCTCTTGGATCTATTAAAGTCTCAGTGGAAGACGATGACATTGTCCGTGCATGCTTGGATGGTCTAGGAGATGAGTATGTACATTTCAGGTCTTCCATGAATACAAGAGACGACATCCCTGTGTTCCAAGATTTGATTTCTATGCTTATTCTTGAGGAGAAGAACCTTGACACATCTTCTTCTCATGGCAGAAATAATTCTGAAAAGGCCTTCTATTCTAACTCCAACAGAGGTAGAGGTAGAGGTCGTGGTCGAAGCCCAAGGGGTTGCAGGGGCCAATTTCAAGAAGGTCAATCAAATCAAAACAATACAGGTGGAAGTGGAAACCAGTCTCAAGGCAGGGGGAGTCAAAGAGGTCGTGGTGCAGGATCAAGCAGGCAGCAACATACTGCAGATAGCAGAGAATGTTGGACTTGTGGTGAAAGAGATCACATGTCACGTGACTGTCCCAAGGGAAAAGCAAGTGGAAAGAGAGAACATGGCAACTATGCATCTACTAGCAGAGATGCAGATGACAGTAAAAACGAGCGCATGTTTGTTATGCAGCATGTAATGAATACAATGACTGCAGAGAATTCCACCCAAGATGATGTTTGGTATGTGGATTCAGGTGCCTCTAATCACATGACGTCTCATGGAGAGTGGTTTAGAGATATGCGCAAACTGGATGTGTCAGGCTATGTGCAGACAGGAGATGACACAGCTCACCCCATTGCTCATGTAGGGGACATACCTCTAAATACGAAGAATGGGAAATCAAAGTACTTAGCAGATGTACTTCATGTCCCAAACATTACAAAGAATCTTGTTTCTGTTGGACAAATGGTTGAGCAGGGTTTACAGGTTCGCTTCAATCTGAATGGCTGTTATGTAGAAGATTTCCAGAATGGCTGTAAGCTAATCACAGAGGGCAAATGTGTGGGCAGAATGTTTACGTTGAATGTAGACATGCCTGAGGTAAAAGCTGCATTATTTGCACAGGGCACAGGTGTTGTGGCTGATGTTGACATTTGGCACAAACGCATAGGCCATGTCAATGAGCAGAGATTGCGCAGCATGTAATCAAAGCAGATTGTAAAAGGTTTGCCCAAATTCAAGGTGGATGGTATGCATAAAGTGTGTGAAGCATGCCAGTTTGGAAAACAGTGGAAGGGCTCATTTCCACATGAGCGCAATGTATGTAAAAATCCACTTGAGGTGGTGCACACAGATGTTTGGGGTCCAACCGATACTACAAGTATACATGGTTGCAGGTATTATGTCTCTTTCATTGATGACCATACAAGGAAACTATGGGTCTACTTCATGCGTAACAAAAGTGAAGTGTTTGGTCACTTTCAGTACTTCAAAGTCATGATTAAGAAGGAGACAGATATGCAAATCAAGACATCGAGGTCAGTTGGAGGGGGAGAGTACTTCTCCAACGATTTTTCAGATTTTTTGCGAATGCATGGTATACGCAGGCAGTTTACATGCAGATATACTCCACAGCAGAATGGGGTCGCAGAAAGGAAAAACAGGCACATTGCAGAGGTTGCACGTGCATTGATAAATGAGAAGAACATGCCTCATCATTTCTAGGTTGAAGCTATAAATACAGCTGTGTACATTATGAACAAGACACCTACAGCTGCGGTGCATGATGTAACACCTGAGAAAAAGTTTACAGGTACAAAGCCTGATTTGGCACACTTGAAAGTGTTTGGCTGCATAGCTTACGTGCATGTACCAGATGAGTTGCGTAGGGAATTGGATCCCAAAGCAGAGAAATGTATTCTTGTGGGATATTCCCTTGAACAAAAGGGGTACAGGTGCTACAATCCTACTACACGAGAATTACGAGTGAGCAGAGATGTAGTCTTTGATGAGATGAGTAGCTGGTACAGTAATGCACATGGAACTATTGGGGCTGATGTAAAAGATGATGTGGTTGTACAAAATGTGAGGCCATAGTCACAGGTTTTGAGTGGACCACAAGAGTCCTCTTCTCGTGGCTCTGTTGAGAAGCCATGGAATGGTAGACTACATACGCAAGTTAATCCACCAGCAGGTACAGGGAATGTATCACGAAAAGGAAAGGAAAAGGTTGATGAACCTCCCTTTATGGCTGATGCATCATCAGGTTTTTCACATGTAGACATGGATTCAGATGTTTCTGAACAAAGTCTTGATGAGGAATTTGGAATTCCGGCTGTCTGGACACTTGGTGTAAGGAAAGTACAAGAAGATGCTAGAGGGCAAAGGAGTGACCCAGGACCGCGCATATCTAACAGAGTCAGATCCAGTTCAGAAATTGACTTATGATAGGTATCTAGCGCATCACCAAGCCTACATGGATAAGGTGATACAGGATGTGGAGCCCACATGTTTTGAGGATGCAGTTGGAAATGTGCATTGGGATGATGCAATGAATGAAGAGATGGCTGCATTGGAAGCAAACAACACAATGGAGTTGGTGCCATTGCCAAGTGGCAAGAAAGCTATTGGCTGTAAATGGGTGTATAAAACCAAGCATAAGGTTGATGGTAACATTGAGCGTCACAAGGCAAGGCTGGTCGCAAAGGGTTATGCACAGACGTATGGCATAGACTATGAGGAGACCTTTGCTCCAGTGACAAAGATGACGACTGTGAGAGCTGTCATAGCAGTGGCTGCATCTAGAGGATGGATTATGCATCAAATGGATGTAAAGAATGCCTTCTTGAATGGTGAGTTGCAAGAGGAAGTGTATATGGATCAGCCACCTGGTTATGTCGATCCAGGTTACCCAGATTATGTATGCAGACTTCTCAAAGCCTTGTATGGTTTGAAGCAGGGCTCTAGAGCATGGTATGACAGGATTGCCAAGTATCTTGTCAGTATTGGGTTTAGGAGAGCTCATGCTGATCATTCACTCTATGTACATGAGAGTGATGTGGGCATTGTGGTCATTACCATATATGTAGATGACCTTATTATTGGGGGTGACAATGCTATGGAGATTGACCATGTGAAGGGTCTTCTCAAATAGGAGTTTGAAATGAAAGATTTGGGCGAGTTGCACTACTTTCTTGGCATTGAGGTGATCAGGACTCTAGAGGGTGTATGGCTGTCCTCACAGAGATAGTATGCTTTGGACATGTTTTTCAAAGTATGGTATGGCTGATTGTAAGCCAATTTCTATTCCCTTGGATGTGAATGCAAAGCTGAGTGCAGAGAAGGGTGATGTTGTTGAGGATGTCAAGATGTACAGGAAGATTGTGGGTAGTCTAATCTACTTGACTATCACGAGGCCAGAATTGAACTACACAGTAGGCTTGGAGAGTCAGTTCATGCAGCTTCCGAGGAAGCCACATTTGGATGGAGTACGACGCACACTTTGGTATGTGAAAGGGACTCTTGACTACGCATTGTTCTATGCAACAGATGTGCCATTAGCATTGTATGGCTATACAGATGCAGATTGGGCAGGTAGCATTGTTGATAGGAGATCTATGAGTGGCTTCATGTTCTCTTTTGGGAGTGCTGCTGTTACTTGGAGCAGCAAAAAGTAGCCTACGGTTGCTTTATCGAGCACAGAGGCCGAGTACAGAGGTGCAGCAGTTGCGGCGTGCGAGGTAGCTTGGCTACGCACATTACTTGAGGACTTGGGAGTGCAGGTAAACTAGCAGATTGTCATCCATTGTGACAACCTCAGCAACATGCAGTTGGATAGGAACCCAGTGTTCCATGCCAGGACCAAGCACATAGAGGTCCATTACCACTACGTTCGAGAGCGAGTGTTGGCGGGCGCCATCGACTCGGTCTACATCAGCACAAAGGAGCAGAAATTGGATATCTTTACCAAGGCCCTTGGAGCTGAGAAGCTTCGACGTTTTTGGACTATGCTTGGAATCTGCGACATGTAGAGCTGGAGGGGGAGTGTTGAGATGTCGAGCTCTACATCTTGAGCTGGCATCCACTACGGGTATTGGCCGCTTACGGCATTTACTCACTGGCGCGTTAGGTGACCGACACGGAGGATCTCTGCCAGTGATTCTACAGTTGGACTACACTTATAGTGCCAGCCTAGTACGCTTCTACCGAGTTCACACTTAGTGACCGCATGTACATATGTGCTACTTTTCAATTTTAGCACTTAGTCATTTTGTACTCTCTTTTCTGTGCAAAAGAAGAAGAAGCTTTCCATCTCTGTGTGCTTTGTGCTTGTCTTGTGTAGCTCTCTTGCATCCTCATTCTTTACATGTCCTCCTCCTCATGTAGAACCCTATTTATATTACTTAATTTATCTATCTTTTTCTAGAGGGTCTGCACTTCTCTATCATGGCTCTGTTGCCGAAGCTATAATTTGAGAATCTGTTGTGTCCAGCCAACGCTGTCTTTCATTACCTGCTCCAGTGCCTCTTTCATTGTTTTAAGCTCTTCATTCATTTTTCCCATTTCTAAGCTGGACACAGATGCCTGTGCCTCCATCATTTGGCCTATAGAATTGACAATGGTGTTTCATCTAGACTGTATGGCTACAATGCATCCTTGGGTTACTGTCTACGGATTGATCTGGTTGGACTTATATACAGTGATAGGGAAGAGATGGGGAAAAGCTACTATGTCAGGTTTCTTCATCACTAGCCTCCCTTTGAGTGGTTGTTTTTGGACTCTCGAGAGCATGTCCAACTTGATTATTGGCAATTGAGTGTGGCCAAGCTCAAATCCGCTCTCTGATGCCTCCTCAAGCCTAGCAATGGTTTGGGTTTGCTTTGTGCTGGCAACTTTCTCCTACGTTTGGTGTGCTTGTTGTTGCTGCTTGATGGCCTTGCTTTGCGTCGTGTTTATTGGGGTCTTTTCAATGTTTATTGGCTTTTGGGCTCTATCTTTAAATGACTTCAATAGATCCACCATTTTTTGTTTCTACCTTGGTCTTGCTAGTGTCTCCTGTGGTAATGTTTTTAGAAGATGTTACAGTGATCTCTGGCACTCTGTCCTTAGTTACCTTATGCCAAATCGTCTAAAAATTGACATGAACTGGCGCTAGATCTACCCAATAAAGAAACTACCAGACATACCATGCCTTAAATAGATTTTTGGATTTGGCCTTCGCAGTTTGCTGCACTTCGCTGGCGTGAAGGAAGTGGCTTGTATTGATACTGGCCTTTGGATTCTAGATTCTAGATTCTAGCAAGTAACATGGCAAATAGCTTTCCAGAGAGGTAAGTTGGGTTATTCTTCAGGCTGATGGTTTTTGCAACAAACTTGTATACGACAGGTGCATTCCAATGTTGCTACTAGAATGCCCTTAGCACCATCCTTTTGCTTCTTTCTAGCTAGCTCATCTTCCTTAAAAAATATGCTAACTTCGTCTACTATAGTTAGTGCAGATTTTTGTGTATCTGGAATTTTGAACACGTGGGCCAATTCACTAGGTGTCAGATCCACAGTTCGATTGTTGACCGATGTCATGCCATTGTATGCGTGGCATGTGGCTAACAGTTGCTGAGTGATTCTTGCATTGAATGGTAGTGCTGTGGCCTTTAGCTCCACTTCTAAGCACCACAACTTTGACAATGCCTGCTTTTCCTCTTGAAAAACATATACTGCAATTTTTTTGTGTTGTACTACACCTATATCTTCTGATATAAAAGCCTTTAAACTTTTTGTGTTTTTTGTCATGGTCTCTAGCATTTCTTGCATCTACTGTGAAGTGGACTTCCTTCCATACACGACTCAGTTGAACCTATTTGTAGGGAAGAAGACTTACTTGTGCTAAACAAACTATAGAGCGAGTAGCGGGGTGGCTCAGGTAGGGTAATAGTCGAAGGAGGGTTTTGTGTGTAGAGATGAAGCTATATGTTGTGAGTGTAAAGAGTTTTCTACAGCGAGATGCAAGTAAAGTGTAGATGGGTGAACCTTTAGCATAGTTATAGGTATACGCACCATGAATGCTCCACTCTTTGCCCACCTTTGATTTATGTGCACCATTTGTTAGGTGTTACACATGCATTTTCCTGCTTGATTTGTTATTACTGACAAGATTCATTTTTTGATTGTTTCATTCATTCCCCCTGGATGATCGTTATTTGATACTGGAGTCACTAGTGCATAAAACTGGATCTGGAATGGTCTGACTTCTGAATCAAGTGTTGCTTGAAAGTACTGAGTTGCTGAACTGGTGCTGGGTTTGTTATATGTGGATTGTGGCGTGAGGTTGCTGGTACCTCTTCACTGAATCTGAAACTATCCTGGCATGGAATAAGTTGAGTGGTTCCTCTTCTACATATGGTACTAGTTCTACTAGAAGCTCCTCTGCTTTGGAATATTATAACTTGATTTTGGCCCCATTGTAGACTCCAAGGCAATAGTAAACCCAACAAGTCTTTCAGTCTTACCGTCCCATTGGAGAACACCCAATCCACTTCATAGGGTCCTGATCAAGCTATCTTCAAGTTTGGCTTCTTCGGTCCCAGTTTGGACTGCTATAAGAATACCATATCACCCCTCTAAAATTCTCTTACCTTTATCCTACTATCATGCTAGTGTTTCCTTCTTCTTATTTCATCCAACTGTAAAAGCTTATCCAGTCTCTGCTTCAGATTCTGATTAAAGTCCATTCCATACTCAATTACGATTCTTAGATTGGGAATCCTACACCATTCTGAAAGGTGTCATGCCAGTAATAACCGTGTAGGCAGTCCTATACACCCATAATGCTGACTGAAGCTTAGTGTCCCACTTATGTGGTTCCTTCTAAACTATCTTAGTGAGGATAGTCTTAATGGTTTTATTACCACTCTCTACCTGGCCATTGCACCTAGGATAATACGGTGTATACTTTCGATGCTTTACTGAAAACATCTATGTCAAAAGCTAAATAGTTTCATTAATGAAGTGCATTCCCTGATCTTAAACTATTTCCACTAGATATCCACATTTGTAGATAATGTTTTCATATAAAAAATGTTAACAGTGCCATTGGATTCCCATCATCAGAATTTACTGAGCTGGTTTGTTCCTTTGGTCTGAAATCAAATTTGATGATGTTCACTATTCTGGCAAACAACCATCTATATGAACTAGTCACTCTCCTGATTTTAGTTTAGTAAATTTTTGTGGATACTGTTGTCTTTGCCTTTTAGCTTGCTCTTTATCGATGAGCACATCACTTAGATCAATCTTTGTTAAAGGGAAAATGTTCATAGAAGCAAGCATTCTTTCAATCATTTTGGTCCCATACTTCTTACAAAACTCCTCAAGCCTTAGAGCCTTCTTCTAGTCTCTAGTTTCATTCTACTTGATTTTAATTCTTGTATTAGAGCTTTGAATAGTCAAGGTCTAGTTTGCATAATCATGAATTGCACCAACAGCTCTAAGCAAAGGTCTTCTTAACAACATCCCGTAGGCCCCTTGCACATCCAATACCAAAAAACTGCTCTTAAAGTTTTCCTTCCCCACTCTGATTTGCATATTTTCAATCATCCCAACAACTTGGACTACTTTGTGATCAATCATTCTAACTCTCAATGGGGCTAACTTTGTCTCAATTATCCCGAATTTTTGCCTCGGATGCTCGTTAAGGATATTTACTCTAGCTCCCCCATCCAAAATTACCCCCCTAGATAATGGTTCCCATTGTTTCCTAAGCTTGTAATCTATTTGGTCCACTACTCTAGCTTCAATCTCAGCTTTCCTCTTTTGTTTGATAATTTTTGCAACCTCTGACAATGTGTGTCTGATGTCATCCAGTTCTACCGTCAACTTTTGACTGTATTCACAGACCTTCACATAGATCTCATCTTGTTTGTTGCCAGAGCTGCTGCTGTCCAAACTAGAAGATTTCTCTTCTTGATTATCTTTAGAGTTCCATCCCATTTCCTCTTCCTCAAGGATTTTAAATTGCCTAGTTTTTGAGGGGAGGAAAGTGTGAACATATTCCTAGCAAAGTGGTCAAATATTCATGCACTACAAAAGCAACCTAGCCGTGTGTAGCCCGAATCACATAGATGTTTCTATGAGTTTATTAGAAGATTTTTAGAATGTATTTCTTGGTGACTTATTGGATGGCTTGCCACCATCTTGGGAAGTAAACCATGGCATCGATGTTATGCCACATTCAAAACCTATAAGCAAACTTGCTTATAGATTAAGCCACTCTGAAGCACATGAGGTGGAAAAATAGTTAACAAAATATTTGAACAACGGCTTTACTAGGCGTAGTTCTAGTTCATGGGCATCACCTATTCTTTTGGTAAAGAAGAAGGATGGATCTACTCACATGTATATAGATTATAGGACTCTTAGTCAGATAATGATTAATAACAAGTACCTAATGCCACATATGGATGAGTTGTTTGATCAACATTTTGGCTCAAAGTATTTTCAAAGATAGACATGAGATTTGGTTATCATAAGGTTAGGCTTAAACTACAAGAGGTTGGAAGACAACATTTAGGACTTGTTTTGGGCATTTTGAGTTCTTGGTTATGACATTTGGGCTAACCAATGCACAACAATATTCATGACAATTGTGGACAACATTTTACGTCCATACTCTAGAAACTTCATTGTAGTTTTTCTAGACGATATATTAGTCTATAAATTAAAAAAAAAAAAACTTAGACCATTTGTGTCTCAAGTTCAAATTGTTGAGAAAAATAATTTATTTGCAAAGGAAAGAAAAAATGTGGATTTTTTGAGATCGAGATTCATTATTTGGGTCACAACATATCCGTAGAGGGAATGCAGATGGAATTGGAGAAAGTGGAATCTATTCTCAGGTGGCCAGCACCAAAAAAACTCAAAGAACTGCAAATTTTTCTTAGTATGTTGGGATTTTATTGACAATACATAAAGGACTATGTGAAGATTGCACTCCTGTCGACAGACTAGTTGATGTCAAAATTTAAGAATATAAGTTGGGGGAAGCTCAACAGAAAAGCTTTGAAAACCTTAAGATAGCTATAGCAGTGGATCCAAATGAGCCATTTTTTTTGAAGACAAATGCAACTAATGAGGCCATAGGAGCCATGCTTATGCAAAGGGGATACCTAGTTGCACTTGAAAGCAAAAAGTTAGATCGTGCCCAACGTAACTACTCGGCATATGAGTGAGAGTTATTGCCTATAGTACATGCACTTGAAACATGGAGACACTATTTATATGGTGCCACTTTTGAGGTTTGCATGGACCACGAAACTCTAAAATGGCTTTCAAATCAAATTGAATAGAAGGAAAAAAGGCTCAGTGGGTGGATATCCTACAGGAATTTGACCCTCAAGTACATTATCAAAGAGGTAAATATAGCGTAGTGGTAGATGCACTTATTCGCATGCCACAAATTTATGAATTAAGCTTCACAGTGTTCAAGAATGAGTTCTTGGAGTCATTGTGTGGCTTATGTGAGCATGATCAATATTTTCATCATACATCTTTGGAAGGTTGCTAGATCATTGCAAAGACCAAACGGCATAACCGGATACCTGAATGCTCCCCACTCAGTGATAAAAGTAGTTTTACTCTGGTCTTCAAAAGCAATCTGTAGTTGATTATAGCCACTATAGCCATCCATAAAGCTATGCATTTTGTGGCCTGCAATTTCATCAAGAAGCATGTCTGTAAATGGTAATGGAAAAGGATCCTTAATTGTCTGAGAATTCAGCTTTTGATAATCCACTGAGATTTCCATTTTTCTTGGGCACTACTACAATAGGAAATAACTAGTCACTATTGGCGACCTCAGTGATAAACCCAGCCTTCAGAAGGTTATCTATCTCTTCCTTGACCTTCTTGGCATAATTTGGATTCATTCAATATCGTTGCAGTCTCACTGATCTGGCATCTGGTTTCAGAGGTATGCTATGTTGATAGACCTTTGGATCTACTCCCTTGAGATCAGTATGTTCCCATACGAACACATCTTTGTACTGCTGGAACATGTGTCGGGCCCTCTATTTCATTACTGGATTCAAATGCTTGTTAACTTTGATCAATCTAGGATTTTTCTCAGAACCCAAGTTCCATTCTTCAATTTCCCCAATCTCCTTGTGCTTGGTATGAGAAAGCTAACATTCATTTGGTCAAACAAGGCTTTTGTAACAGTCCAACAGAAAGCACATTGTATGTCAAGCATGAGGGCGAT
Organism: Adiantum capillus-veneris; assembly: GCF_014529385.1. Classification (NCBI taxonomy): domain Eukaryota; kingdom Viridiplantae; phylum Streptophyta; class Polypodiopsida; order Polypodiales; family Pteridaceae; genus Adiantum; species Adiantum capillus-veneris. Next base: position 6,022,222 of record NC_140957.1, read on the forward strand.
GTACTTCTCATTGTTGTTCTTTATGTGGATGATTTGCTGATCATTGGTCGTAATGAGGCACATATTGCTAAATTTAAGACTGATTTGAATGCTACTTTCAAGATGAAAGATTTGAGGTTGTTGCATCATTACTTGGGTATACAGTTTAAGCAGTGTGATGGTGGCATTGCCTTGCGTCAGAAAAGTTACATAGAGACATTGCTATGTAAGTTTGGACTTGAGGATTGCAAACCTATTGCCACTCCCATGGAAACAAGTTTGAAGTTGAGTCTACATGATGCTGGTGATCCTGCTGATGTCACTCTTTATCAAAATGTTGTTGGCTGCCTCATTTATGTATGCAACACGAGGCAAGATATTCGGTTTGCACTCTCACAGGTCAGCAAATTTATGCATAGCCCAGGGTCTAAGCATTGGCAGGATGTCAAGAGGATTTTTTGCTACTTGAGTGGCACTTTACATCTTGGCTTGTTTTATCCCAAGGGGGGATCGTTTCCGCCAGACTTACATGCTTTTTCAGACTCAGATTGGGCTGGTTGTTGTGACATGTGAGTGTCCACAAGTGGTTTTTGTTTCATGCTTGGCAGTTCATGTATCATGGTTGAGCAAGAAGAAACCTATTGTGGCCACTTCTAGTTGCGAGGCTAAGTACAAGGCAGTCTTCACAACTACAATTGAGTGTGTACGGCTCAGACACCTAATGGTTGATTTGGGTGTTGGACATGACACTACCAACACTACCTACACTAACAGTCAGAGCACATTGGTAGTTACAAGGAACCCAATTTTTCATGCTTGCACAAAGCACATTGAGGTGCATTACCACTATGTCAGGGAGAGGCTCTCAGCAGGAGAGATCAACTTGGCTTATGTGCCAACACACGACAACCTTGCAGATCTTTTCACAAAGGCATTGTCTCACGAGAAGTTCAAAGCTTTCCGCAAAGCTTTGGTCTTACTCCGCTTTGTGGATTGATCATGTCCTCAGGGCATGGCACTTCCCTTTACTCATGTGCCAGCTCTCGTTCACAGCATCACTCCAGGGGGGTTTGTTACCATATACATGTGGTAGTGATGTGTGTGAACACACTTAGGACTGCCGGGGCATTTTTCCCCTCTTTAGGAGGTTTTTCCCCCCGTGCATTGTATATGCACCCATTCATTCTAGGGCTATCTATCTTTCCGTTGCACACTAAGTAATATACTCTCTGTTGTGTGCCTTGAGCTTCCTTTGTCTTCTCCAAGCTGTATGCATTTCCCTGCAACCTTAATTCCAACAACACGACTGGCTTCCAAATCTATCGTATCATCTGAAGCCTCTACTCTTAGTAGTCACTCAAGACCTTCAAAGGACCCTCTAGAAACCATCCTTTAAGAGGATTTTGTGTCTGATTTCAAGGAGACCACCTCGTGTGACACAAGTTCAATGGCATCCACATTTGAGACTCCGAATGAGAATAACTATTTTGTATTATCATACTAATACCTTTGGTTTGGATATTTATACAATGGATATGTTACAACAATATAATGCTGCTATGGGCAATCTACTACAAGAGGGTTTGGTCAATAAGCACACCATCTAGCCATGAGAGAATGAGTGTCTCTCATCCCTGGCTTGCCTGCCCACATTGGTTCGGCCTCTTGTGCACTATGGCCAGGCGGTCTCTCTCTGAGCCCTGGTCTTTTGACTCAATAGCCAGAAATTGGTCGACCTAGATGCACTCATTACAAGCCACATTACATGCACTCATTCAAAGAGACCATGGTATCTAGGAGAAAGTTTGTCACACTTTCCCATTTTCATGGTTTTGTACTTTGCGTGAACCTTCAAAAATATAAAGTCACCTTCTACAAAGGTAGCTTTTCTTCATCGTATATCAACATACATCTTTGCATGATCCTATGCACTATGAATGCTTTCCTTTGCTACCTTCACCATATCATTCATATCTTCAAGGAGATCCTTGATAGATTGAATCTTCTCTGTTTCTAGGTCTATAGCCATGCTAGAAACCACTCATCAACATGAATGGTGTAAATCTAGTTGTTGCATGGTGTAAATCTAGTTGCTGCATGTTTGGAATTATTGTAAGGAAATTCCAAAATGGGTAAGTACTCTTCCCAATTAGATTTTTTCTTACTTACATAAGAGCACAACGTGTCCTCTAGGATTTTTTTGACCCTTTCTGTTTGACCATCACACAACGGATGATTTGCTGTATTCATGCTCTAAGTAGTGTCCAGTTCTTTGAAGGCTTCCCTCCAAAAATGACTATTGAATTTCCTATTTCTATCTAAAACTATATCTTTGGGCATGCCATATAGCTTGTAGAGATGTTCAATAAAGAGTTTTTCCAACTCTATCATTTAAACCATTTTCTTTGTGGCAATAAACTTTGCCATTCTAGTTAACCTGTTCACTAACACCCACACCAAGTCATTCCCTTGACTAGTCTTGGGTAAACCCGTAATGAAATCCATGGAAATTCTTTCCCATACCCCTTGAGCAATCTCCAAAGGATGCAAAGTCCCCCAACCTTGGGACGCTCATGTTTATTAACCTGACACTTAATGCATTTTAGCACATAAGTTTGGATGTATTTTAGCTAGTGCATAGGTCTTTTGAATCTGGGGATGACCTGCACTTGGACTATCATGACTTTCTTTTAGGATGCAGATCTAAAAGTCACCAATAGATGGTACGCACACTCTACCCTTGTAGAGTAAGTACATGTCGTCAATGGAATAGTTAGCATACTTCTCCCCCAAACAAAGTTTATCACTCCCCTTTGAAATGGTAGCTATCAAAGGTAATGAAGGGTCTGTATCACATCTATTTAGCTCGATAATTTATCCAAAAGTCTTGGTTTATTTCTCTATATCAACTCACATGATTTTTCGCCATATTTATGGACGACTTTACTGTCTATTCCATTGATGAGAAGCAGTTGCTCTTTCTGGAAATGGTTTTCTAGTGTTGCAAGGAAAAGCGGATCTGTCTGAATCCATTCAAATCTATTTTCTTGGTCTGGAAAGGACAACTATTGGGACATATAGTGTCCAGGAATGGCATAGAGATGGCCAACGACAAAATCCAGTGTGTCCAACAAGCTAAGGCACCACACACTGCATCAGAGTTAAGTTCTTTCTTGGGATATATCAATTTTTATAGAAGATTTTTGCATATGTTTGCTTCCAAGGCATTGCCTTTGTATGAGCTCACAAAGAAGAACAACAAGTTCATTTGGACTGCTGAATGTGAGGAGAGTTTTCAAGATTTGAAGAATGCCATTATTAATCAGCCAGTCCTTTGACAACAGAATTGGGATGTTATTTTTCATGTGCATGTCGATGCTTCAAGACTGGTGATGGGAGCAATATTAGCTCAGCGAGAAGGGATGACTGATTATCCAGTGTATTTTTGCCACCTGGAGATTCAGTCAGGCTGAACAAGGATATACAACTTCTGAAAGAGAAGCCCTAGGAATGTTTTTTAGTGCTACTAAATTTCGACACTATTTGCTGGGCAAGCTATTTCATTTTCATGTGGATCATCAGGCATTATATTTTTGATTAACAAAGTCATTACTCAAGGGAGACCAATAAGATGGATGATGTTCCTAATGGAGTTTGAATTTTGTATTTTTCAAAAGCCCGATAAAACCCATTGTGGTGCTGATTTCCTATCTAGGAGTACTGATGGCTACTCCGAGGTATCCTTAAGAGATGAGCCAATTGATTCAGGTAACAGCTGAGGAAAACACCGATCCAGAATGGTATAATGTATATCAGTTCCTTTCTAAAGGAGGATTCCCAGATAACTGGACTCAGAATCAGAAGAAGGCTCTGATTATTAAGAGTCTGAGTTCACCATCATAGGAGGAATTATCTATAGACTGGGAGTAGATGGGGTTCTTTGAAGGTGTATGCCGATGGAAGAAAGAATGCAAGTTATTTTTGGGGCACATGATGGGGATTCTGGAGGACAATTCTCCACTAATATTACTTAAGATTTTGCAGGCTGGATTTTCATGGCAAACTTTAATATCTGATGTTAGAAGATTTTGTAAAACATGTGATATACACCAGAGGATGGGCAAACGACCAACAATAGCTGATATGACTCCTCTTACCCCAGTTCAACCACTAGGATTCTTTATGAAATGGGGTTTGGATTTCATGGGTCCATTCAAGAAAATTACTCCAAGAAAGAACCAGTTTATATTCATGGCCACTTGTTATGTCACCAAATGGGTGGAAGCTAAGGCTCTTCCAGACAACACTGCAAAGTCCACAGTTGTATTCCTCTTTGAAAACATTATCTGTAGATATGGATGTCTTGTGGAGATTGTGTTTGATCAAGGGACACACTTTATTAATGATACTATGGATATTTTGGTGGAAGTGCTTTCAGTCAAGCACCGAAAATCAACGCCATATTATCCTAGGTGCAATGGGCAAGCAGAAAGAAGTAATAAAACCATCAAGAACATTCTTACTAAAATTGTGTAGAAGGAGCCACACCGGTGGGATCTGAAGCTCCAGACTGATCATGGGCCTACAAGACAGCTTATAAGGTCACTACTAGACTAACACCGTTCAGAATGGTGTAGTGCCTATGGAATTTTTGGTTCCCAGTCTCAGGATGGTAGTAGAGTATGGATTAGATTTCAATCATAATTTGAAAAATAGACTGGAGGAATTAGCACATTTGGATGAGTTAAGGCAACTTGCTTTGCTGAAACAGGAAATTGTTCAGCAAAGCAGAAAACACTGGTATGATAACGAATCAAAGTCATGGAATTCTAGAAGGGCGACTTGGTTCTACTCTATCAATCTAAACTGGGTCCTAAGAAACCAAACTTAAAGATAGCTTGGGCTGGTCCATATGAAGTCGATTGGGTGTTTTCTAATGGCACAGTAAGATTGAAAGATTCATCTGGATTACTGCTGCTAGGTGTTTTTAATGGGGCCAAGATCAAGCTATATTATTTGAATGGAAGGGAGAATTCCAGAGAAGAAGATACTGGCATTCTGGGAACTGATGGCAAGGAAAATTCAGAGTCAGCTATTCTAAACCTTTTTCATGTACAACCAGTACCAGAGCCAATTGAGGGGTTAGAAAAGTCTTAGCATGACAAAAACATGTCAATAGCAGAATTAGTAAAGTGTCAGAGTTAGTATCAGTTTTTATGGAGAAAAAGACCAGTGGGATTGTCGGTAATAATCATTATAAGGAATATGGGGAGTATTAGCCAATGCATGTATGCCACATCACTGGCGGTGCACAAAACTCTAGGAACGATAAGTAGTGGAGCTTTTATGGCACGAACACGTATAATAGTAAGGCAAGTAGGCATTTTTCCTCATAAGTCTCCTGCACGATGCCTACCTGCTGTTACACATTCGCCATCGCCAAGCTCTGAGGCTTCTTCACTACAACCACAAACTTTTTCGTTCAAAGCATCGTCGATTGCTGTCTATTATTACTAGCCACACTTGGCTACGGCTTTGACTCTCCAAGTAAGTCTTTTTCCTCTACAAATTTATTGTCTTCATAGTGTATGGGCAGAAGAAAAATGTATAAGAAGATGCAAGATACCATAGACGAAACTTCGACACTTATCACTTCTATTAAAGCTTCTCTACCACTCATTCCCCATAGTAAGATATAGTGGTATGTGTTTACTGAGCAAGTGGAAGTGTTGCTGCAATCGTGGGATTTGCATGTGGTAGTGCAAGCCACAAGAATAGATTTTGAGATGGCTATTATCAAGCAGGTTCTTGATTCCTTCAATACCGATGATGGCAGTGCTGTAGTGTATGGTAGGAAAGTGTCATCAACACCTGCCGACATTGCTTATGCTTTCAAAATTCCAAATGAGCCAAAGTCAACCATTGCAACTGTAGAACAGATAAGTTCAGCTCTTAGGGAAGACAAAGCAGCTAAGAAAAAACGAAAGGCCAGTGCACAAGGGTTCCAGTAGCGGCCTGGATATCTCTGCTGCTTACAAGTTTGTGGCCGAGGCTGTTAGTCTGAAAAATAACCCCACATATGTGTCAGAAAAGCTATTTGCTATGTTGCTTGCAAAAATATTAGATGCAACAACTTCGATCAACTTGTGTCAGATTTTGTCTCATAATGTGCTCTAGCAGACTACCAAGTTGAAATCTTAGAGGGTTTTCAAAGCTTGGTATGTCTGGCAATTTTTGTACTGGGCAACGTCTCCAGATGCTTATTGTTAGGTATGAATGGCTTGGAGTCAGAAGCCCATTCCAACGTCCAATAACGTTAAGTTATCTTCAGATGAAGAAGGTCCGGGCACTTAGTGAGTCTTATTAGACAGAAGAGGAAGGCCACGCAGGTGGAAGCCAGTAGTTCAAAGAAACTGAAGGCTACATTGGCCAAAAGCAATGCTTTTGTAAAGCAATTAGAAAGTCAGGTTAAGCCTTTGCCTACTGCAAAATTTTCAACTGGCTAGACTTTAGTAACTCTGACTTCAGTAACACCTGAAGAACAAGCTCTAGTACGGATTACTGTTGGGACCAGCCAGCAAGATCAGCAAAATCCAGCAAACACCATTGCTGGAAAAGACCAGCCGGAAAGAGCTAGTGCTGAGAAATTGGCAGTTCATACTGATAAAGGGAAAGGTCCAAAACCTGCCAGTCTAGTCAACAAAGTTCATATCCCTTTCAGTGAATTGGCTTTAGCTTTAACCAAAAAGAACAGATTACAACTTCTACAGAATCACCCCCTCATAGGACAATTAATTTTGCAAAAACCTAACTTTACCACATTACCATATATGGCCCTTGTTACGGTTTACGAGCCAGTTCCCTCTGACTCAACGATAGTAATGGATGATTGCTCAGTGCTTATCCAGTAATTCTGGAATACAATTGTCAATGCTTTGGGACAAATGATGGATGCCTCAACATCCATTGATGAAGTGAACAAGTTAAAAGAAGAACCGAGGATCAGTGAGCAGCAAGTTCAAAAGTTGAAACAAGATATAGGGGCACAATCTTTGCGGCATAGTATTATTGATAATCAGTCAGCCAGGACAATTCAGACATTGGAAGGAAAGCTGTCAAAGCTTGAAACAGATAATAGGCCGATGAATGAAGACAAGGCAGAGGCTGAGAGAGTTGCTGACAGATTTGAGACTATGCTGAGAATGAAGAGGGTTGAATTCAATACATTGCTGACTAGCCACATTGCCTTAAAAGCCTCTTTAAAAGAGAGAGATATATATAATAACTTGGCTGATATTTAGAATCCGGAGGGCAATGTCACTTTCAATATGGATAATTTGGAGGCACTCATGGAAACTATACAAAGTGATTTGCAAGATAAACTTTCTGAATATAACAGGGCTATAGCAAATCAAGCTATCCTGGATTATATTGATAAGCAAAATGATCTTGCCGAAGAGTTTGGGAAAGAAGAAGGTTAGGATGAGGAAGGGAAGGACGACCCAACATACAAGCCTGATGATGATGATCAGACTCCTCCTTCTTCACCTATAGGCTCTGGTGTTGGTGGTTCAGCTGCCCCCCACAGGAGGTAGTCTGTCCAACAACGACCAGCCATACCAGCTAGACCAGCGACCGAAGGACCAACAAACTGATAATCAGCAACAACCAGGCAATGGGCAATAGCACAATGCTGGTGGATCTCCAATATGCCAGTCACAGTACAATTCAGATGTGAAAGGAAAAGCTAAAATTGTGACTGAAACATCCAAGGATGATGGGAAGCATTCATTACAGTTCGTCACACTGAACAAGAAACTGAGACATCAGCAAGCTCCTATTACAAGGATGTATCTGGAGGATGATGTTCTTCTTTATGACCTGGAACGCTTTCAAAGGCTATATATTGACGCTAGAGAAATGATTCGGCATTGGAAATCAATTGCTTTCCATGATCAGGAGTTGTGCCAACTACCTGTGCATCCCAACAACATCCAGCTATTGGAAAGGGTACATGAGTGGGCACTAACTTATGATGACATGATAGTCAATCTGCACTGGTAGTGACACTCTACTGCAAACAAACACTCTTTAGCCCTTGAATTGGATCTATTGCTGGGAAACAGGCCTTCATATAAATGCATGAAGGAAGTGAGGAATCAGTTAAAAGAAGTTCTACTTCAGATGCAAATTGCCAGAGGAATTTTGGACCAGAGGGTACAAGCTATTATTGAAGATCAAACATCCAGTAGTAAAGGATCATAGACTCAAATGACAGTAGGGGAACATGCAACTGCTCTCCGAAAACTCTTTCAGTTAGTCCGTGTGACTCGAAAGATGATGCAGCAGGAGAATCACGTTGTACTTAATTTCGTGGAATTTGTGCCTGATTCACCAGTTCTCCTGTATGCATTGCCTGCTAAGGAAGCTGAACTGTCCAAATTTTTCCTAACAATGTATCCTCAGCATCCAGAACTAGTGGATCGGCTCACATACTTTAACATCACTGATGATCTTCAGGATTGGTATGAGCGAGCAACTGTAGAATGGAAAACCTAGCAAACACTGATCAATGATGCTCTCCAACTGAATGATGTTTTGGAATTGCAAGGATAAATGCAAAGGGTCAAGCTCTGTATGGGACAATGGAAGATCTAGCTCAGAGGTCTCACCAAGATCACAAATCAGCTGCTTCACCTTACTGTGGAGTCCTCTAAGATCCGTGAAAAGGATATTACAGGTAAACCAAGACTGGGGCCACAATACAAAGAAATGGCTGAGATCCTCTTTGAAACCTGGATTAACACAAATCAGCCTCTTTCGGAGGGATGGATCCACACAACCTTGCATTGTCATAAACTGGCCAGAACCCATCTATCACAAAGGGTAGACTCACGCTGTATGATCCCGACACCAAAATCTACAATCCTCTCACACCTTATGAATTGAAGATGTCCACTGCAAGGGGGGATCAGCTCGAGCAGGAGGCCATTTACAGACTTATTCAGAAGGAAAATGCTGACACTGGAACTTCTGAGGCACCGACATAGAAGAAGGGCAAGAGAAAGCGGGTTCAGTGGAAGGATACTGGGTAGTTCCATCTCAGAATCAGATGGTGGATTTTCCCAGTGAGACATTGGAATTTCTTTGGCTGGGCACCCTTGGAATTACAATTATAGGGGTTTCAAGCACTCAACAAGCATGAAGTATGGTATAAAGCTAGCAATACCAAAAGAGCTAGTGACTCCAAAGGAGTACTGTCATGAGGAACATCGGCCTACTCATGAGGAACATCGACCAACTTAGCAAACAGTTAGATGGGTTTAGGGTTTAGGGATTGGGCCACAACCAGAAACCCAGATGGGTTCCTCAACACCAATTCAGAATCAGGTGGTGGATTTTTTTCCCAAAAATTTGGGGAGCTATACCAAAATTCAAGAAAGGAGGGAAGGATGTAGAAGGCGAAGACAGTCCCAGTAGGCAAAAATTGTCTCTTGGAAAGTTGAACAGTGGATCAGTCACACGTTAGTAATTACCGTGGCAATTACTATAGTAACTCTTGGAAGCTATAAATAGGACCCATTACATTGTAATTGGGGTTCTTGCTTCTTGTACTTCTTAGTTCTTGGCCTAGCTGTTTATCTTTCGGCTTTAGTTTTCCAAGTATTCTCAAGTTACGAGCCTTTCGCTTCTAGCTTCACTCTGTAATCATCACTGCTGTAATCATTTCAGCCCAAACTTATTACACACTGTACTGATTGCCCTTGAACCATTAATCTGAATTTGCAAATAATTTCCAGTCATTTGGTATGTCTCTCATCTCAGTGTACTATTTCAGTTCAGTTAACTATTTCAGTTTAGTTAACTATTTCAATTCAGTTAACTATTTCAATCCAGTCTCAGTTCTCTATTCCAGTTTCACTAACTGAACTGACGACCTATCAGTAGCTCTAAATTCTAACACTGGAATCAGCTATTTGAAGAGATCATCTCCAATTCCAACAACAATCCTTGCAGCAAGACCTGCAACATCCTCAACATCCCCTACATCCTCAAAACCAGGACGTATATCAGTGCAGAAACCCTTTGACACAAGAACATGTTGCATCATGTAAGCCCACATAGGGTAATTATCTGTCCTTACATCTTGAACATATCTGTGTTGTTGTCAGCCATGGTAAATGCTGCACCTGATGTGAAAACTACGTGAAAAGAGGATAAACAAAGCGGGAACAACACGTGCTATATAGCACAAACCGTAGAGGACTGTAAGGGACCTGTTATGCAAAAAATGGCACTCACAAAATTTTGCACAAAATGACAAAATAGCATGTGCAGTACTGCCTGTAGTGAAAACGGAGGCCGAAATGAGTTGGAATCAAAAAACTGAGTAGACTAAGCTCTACGAGCTTATCCTGAAATTTTTGTCGACCCGAAAACTCTCGCCAAAGCTCACTGAAATCAGAGAAAGTGAGCAGGCATGTGCTGGAACTGTTGGCGACTAAGCTCTGGAGGATGCAACCTGCTCTGATACCAATTGTTGGAATTAGGGTTGCAGGGAAATGCACACAGCTTGGAGAAGACAAAGGAAGCTCAAGGCACACAACAAAGAGTATATTACTTAGTGTGCAATGGAAAGATAGATAGCCCTAGAATGAATGGGCGTATATACAATGCACGGGGAAAAAAACCTCCTAAAGAGGGGAAAAATGCACGGGCGGTGTTCACACACATCACTACGACATGCATATGGTAACACATGTTCTAAACTTTAACTGCATGAAGTGCCTTAAGGATCCCTACTCTCCTTCATTTCTATCTTTGGGGCCAAAAGTTGCGAGTCATTTTGGATTTTTGAGTGCTTTAATATTCGTTAGATCCAAAAGCCAGTATGGTGCCAGACCTTAACTACATGAAGTGTCCTAAGGATCCCAACCTTCCCCAATTTTTATCTTTACGGTAAAAACACATGAGTCTTTTTAGGATTTTGAGTTTTTTAATATTCTTTTTGAAGGTTTTTGAGCTTTTACAAATGCAAGTGGCTCAATATTTACTTTGGGTGCTCAATTGTGCATGCTAGAGGTCTAAACTACACTTGCTATGACTTAGATTGTTTCAGGGTGCAACCAACGGCTCACATCATTTTGGTGCACCCTCAGTAGCTTAAATCGTTTTGTGCACAATTTTTTCACCACCAAGAGGGCCCAAACCTTGAGAGGAAATCCCACAAGGGCCAAAAGGGAAAATTTTTACCAAAAAACCTTAATTGCCCAAAACCATCTATACTCACATCATTTTGTGCAATTCGGGTATTTTGGCAAGATATAGCAAGATTAGGCACCTTGAAGGCCTTAGTTTAATAAAAAAATTTAGTTTGGAATTAAGATTTTGCTCATATCATTTTGTGCCATTCAGGTATTTTGGCAATAATATCAAGGTTGGGCATCTTGAAGGCCTTAGTGTACTAATTCAATGGCAAAACCTGACTTTGGACCCTAGATTTTGTTGATATCATTTCATACAACTACCACTTTAACGAGGTTTTAAATATATCTATGTGTCACTAGGGGTCAAACAACCACAGCGGCCCACTCTAGGTCCAAAATTCTCCTTGTTGCTCTAAACGATCCAGGAGCTCAAAAATGATTTGAAGAATATAATAATTATGGTGCTATTATCCTTCTTTTTGGTATAAAAACTCCACTCTATGGCTGAACCTAGAGCTAGTGGAGACAAATAATTGACTGATTTTGGATTTGGAGGTACAAAAAATAAGAAAAATTAAGTTTCTTCATTTCCTTGAAACCATGTGCCAAAAGGTGAAAAGACGAATTTTTGTACACTATTTCCTATGTAACATTTAATGCACTAGTAACTTGTGTGTAGCGGAAATTGATAACATAGTGAGCATTTCATTAAGAACAAGTTCCTAATGAGCATAGAAAGAGTACTTATGTTGAGAAAGCGACCTAGTAATTTACATCTAGCTAATTTGGCATTGACAATACTTGAAAAGAGAGAGAAATAAAACAATTGACAACAGTTGAGGACTAGATTTACATGGAGCCTGTCCCCCCTCCAGAAAGGCTTTGTATTATAGCTTCTCTCATCAAAGGAGACTTTTGTACAATACAATTCTTGCGTTCCTTGATAAAACTCGTTGGTGCAATGAAGATGGAAGCTTCATGCACAAAATTATGCTTGAAAAACACACCTAGTGTCCCTAGACTCAGTCCCAAGACCTCACACACCTTCAAAAATGGTGAGAGCTAGCAGGGAATGAGGATAGATTGAGAGGAAGAAGAGGTATTTTACGAGAAAGAAGTATTCTCCTCACATAATCAATCTAATAGCATAGCTTAGCTTGATAATTAGCATGGTAGAGGAGATGAGCATGCCATTGAAGCTTGGCTCTTGGTTGGATTTGCATTCCATAGCCAAGAGTTGTTGGTGTAGGCCTCTACTTCTCAATGCTTGGAGAAGGAGATGGAGTTCTTTTTGCACACATGAGCTGTGTGTGTGTGTGTGTGTGTGTGTGTGTGTGTGTGTGTGTGTGTGTGTAGAAATGAGTTAGAGTAAAATGCAGCCTTCTCTCTCATCTTGGTTGACCCCTCTTGCTATTTGCTCATGCTGGCATCCTATTGGCTCTTGCAAAGCTTAGCCAATGAAAATTTAGAAGCATAATTGCTAGCCTTGTGACATGTGTCCCCCTTTCCCCTTTTGTGAGAGCTTTACGTAATTAAATAATTCAATTAAACTCTCATTGGACCTCTTAGTCTTCTGGCCAATAGGAATCAGGCAACCCATTGGGCTGCTGAATGCTCATTGGACCTCTTGGTAGACTATCCAATAGTCTTCTAGAGAGCTTAATTTATATTGGTTCTTTTATCAAGAATTTTTACATTGATTAGACTAATTTTATTCTAGCCTAATTCTCATTGGTCCACCTCTATGGCCATCCAATAGGATTTGAGGGGAGGTTGGGGGAAACTGGCCTAGGAGCCTGACATGTGTCCAGTATTCCCTTTGTGTAAAGGGGGATCCTTGGAGCGTGTGTGTGTGTGTGTGTGTTTCTCTCTCATCCCCTACAATAAGGGCTCGCCCCCTCCTTCCTAGGGATGTGGAAGACTTTTTAGTCTTCCCATGACCATCCAATTTTCCCCTTGCTTTGGCCATTGGATAAAAGAGTTAATTTTTGGAACCTTAGCCTATGGAAGTCTTAATGGAGCTGAACCTCAGGTCTTTTAAGCCCCATTGAAGCACATTGCTCTTTTGCAGGCTGTCCCCCTTTGGATCCCTATTTTCCCTCCTTTTGATCCTTGACATACACCGATAGCCTTACCAATATTCTAGCTTTTACTCCCCTAGAACTTCCCCATATTAAATGATCAGTTTAACATGAGAAAATAATTTGGAAGTATTAGATATTAGTTTTTATGACATCATATGTACGTAACTATTCCAAACTTTATCGACTTCTCCTAATCTTGCTTTACCTAATCCTAATCAATAGGAGAAAATCTTGATTGCAACAAGTTTCTTGAGGGTTTATGAGTCTCCCACAACCCAAATAATGTGATTAATATTAAACCCTAATCTAACTTAATCTAATGAATGAAGGTGACAAAACAAGGATTTGCAACCACAATAGTATAACATTACACTAACTGACTTAATCGTAAATCCAATGAACTTGGAAGTTGACCTTAACGTAGAGTGCATAAACTATCTACAAAGACCACTACATTAGTGCTCTCAAGAGATGTTTATCAATAGAGTTGCAAGTTCAAAAATACTTAAGTACTTGCTTGGAACACTATGCCTACTCTTTCCTACTTGTGCAATGCTCAAACCACCACATGTTCAATGCTAAGTGATGTAGCCACTCCATGCATGCACGAAGAAAGCATGGTGTGTACACAAATGACCTAGGGAACCATAAATCAATAAAAAAGCACCGCACAATGACTAAGCACTCAAAATTATTAAGCAAACTTGATTAGCTACCTCAATTACACTTGCACAAAGCAAAAGAGAGAGGAAAAGCATTGGTTCTATTTATATTCTTAATTATCATGCATAAGAGAGCATGTGGAAAGCTTGATGTGACTAGAAACTTTTGAACCCTCAGAATGAGTTAAAATTGACTCTTTATCATACTGAAGCTGAAAAACTAGGGTTCACATTTGATTGGCCAAATCTGGTTAATTAAAGTCCGAGCATTTAGTTTTGAGGTTTTGTGAGTGTTAGATAATAACAAGAAAATTTACCCAATTTGTTAATCAATTCTTGAGGCTTTCTATATCAAAAAGTGGGACATTACATATCCAAAATTACACGGGTTTGAATAAATGGGCTCAACTAGTTATTACCATGTAGTGGCATGCACACAAAATAATGCAAAAATGGTAGTTGTTTTTGGCGAAGAGTACACGGTGCGTGGAGAGTAGAAGAAGAACAAACATGAGTACAATGTAGGTGGATCTCTCAGTGAGGATTCAAAATTGCATCACTACTCCTTATTGTTCTATATGATCAAAATAATAGATAAGGTTAGTACGGTTAGTGTGATGGATGTCTGGCCAGTTGGCCTGAAGTACCTCACTACTCCTTATTGTTCTATATGATCAAAAGAATAGATAAGGTTAGTACAATCAGTGTGATGGGTGTTTGATTAGCTTGAACCCATCAATCTCCAACTTGAAGGTCAATGTGGCCCAAGTGGCCTATGTATGTACATCTCTACAACCATGAAGTATACAAGTGGCTTCACCCTACACCCATCATCTCCATGCAATGTGTAAACTGGTAGGAGGGTAGGCTCTTTGTGAGAGCATCTGCAAAGTTGTCATCATATCAACCTTGACTAGCTCAATGCGCTTGCCAACATGTCGCGTATCACATGATAACAAACCTCTCATGTGTTTTGACTTGGAATGAAACACAGGGTTCTTTACTAACACAAGTGTACTCTGACTATCACAATGCAACAACAAAGTTTGAGTAATGCCAAGATTTCCCACTAGGCGAGCTAACCACACATCTTCCTTGTTGCTAGCATAAAGATTTCCACATACTTTGCCTCTATGATGGAAGATGCCATATAGTTTTGGAGACATGAACTCCATAACACAGTTGATCCACTAACGAGAAAAACATAGCCAGTCGTGGATCTCTGACTATCTATACAACCGGCATAATTTTCTTCGTGTAACTCATATGGATGCATCACTATTCCCAAGTGCATGCACTTGTTTGCAGTACCTTTCAGATATCTAAAGATGTGCTTCACCGCTTCCCAATGCTTTTTGCTAGGATTTGCCATAAATCTGCTAGCCACTCCCATAAAAAAGTAAAGTTCAATATCATGTCTACCATGGTGTACACAAGGCTGCTATCTACTAAAGAATATGGCACCTTGGTCATTTCTCCTTCTCAACATCATACTTGGGAGCATCATTCTTGCCAAGATTTTTATATGCCTGCATTGGGGTACATGAACATAAA
Organism: Adiantum capillus-veneris; assembly: GCF_014529385.1. Lineage (NCBI taxonomy): Eukaryota > Viridiplantae > Streptophyta > Polypodiopsida > Polypodiales > Pteridaceae > Adiantum > Adiantum capillus-veneris. The sequence goes on from NC_140957.1 coordinate 6,037,708, forward strand.
GCATCAAGATGATAAGCGAGCCATTCAACTTCCAAGTATACAAGTAGTGACCTTCTTGGCTCCTTTGATAACCTTGGAAGTGCATGTACTTTTCAGGCTTCATGTACCACTCTCGTGAGCCTTGTTTTAGACCATACAATGCCTTACACAATTGACGCACTAGTTTTCCCCTTGTAGGCTTTTTAGGTTTGTTGACTTTGAAACCCTCTTGCTGCTTCATATAGACATCCTCATCAAGATTCTTGTGAAGGAAATCCATCTTTACTTCCATCTGAACAAGTTCCATGTCCTCAGTGGATATGAGCTCTTTAGGCACATGTGAGAATGCCTCACACCCAAACACACGCAATCCATCACGTAATTAGGCTTGTTGCATATCCACATCTCCTGCAGAATCTTGTAGTTCAATGGTCTACTAGGTAAGCTATTGATTATATGTACCACTGTCGTAATAGACTCTCCCCAAAACTCTTGAGATAAATTTGCCATAGATAGCATGGAAGTGACTCTCTCCCAAATAGTTCTATTCACGTGCTCAATAACTCCATTCTTAGTAGTGTGTGTACTGTGTAGTAAACTATCTTTTAATGCCTTGTTTGCTACAAAATTCCTTAAACTCAGTGGAGACATACTCTCCCCCATTGTCAATGTGCAAAGCCTTCAACTTCTTACCTGTCTGGTTCTCAACCATAGCTAGGAACTTTTGGAAGACACTAAAGAATTCGTCTTTCCTTTTCAAGAGGTAGATCCACACCTTTTGAGTAGATTCATCAATGAAAGTCAGGAAATATAACCCCCCCCTAGAGAGTTATGCGGCATAGGTTCACATACATCACTATGAACCAAGTCTAAAGGATTTCCTAACTTCCTATCCAATGGCGATGAGGTAAGCCAAGTCTATTTCTCGTAAATGAAATGGTCACATAAACTAAAAATTAGAATAGTTTAACATAAGGATATAGCCAAAATGTTGTAATTGCTTTATTCCTTTTTGACTCATATGACCAAGCCGTCTATGCCACATAACTTAGTAGAAGGCAACTTGACTACATATATACAATTCTCTTTCAAAGAAGAGACATACAAGGAATATAATGAGCTAGACCTTTGGTTTTGAGCATGACCAAGTTACCTTTTTTGATTATTGAGGAACCATTGCCGAACACTGTAGTGTATCTAAGATCATCAAGCTACACTGCTGAAACCAAGCTCTTAGTTAGCTTTGGCGCATGTTTAACACCTTGCAGCATGAACTCGGTACCATTACATATACGTAAATTCATATCTCCAATGCCATATATCTCAACCTGATGAGAATCACCCAGTTTAACTGAAACATGTGTAGAAGCATAACTGGGGAGCCACTTGTTGTGAGGAGTGACATGAAAACTGGCATTTGAATCAATGATCCAATCCTATGTATAGCATTTGTCAAGAGCTAATAACGTCTTTAGACTCAAATCAGAAGTGAAGGCTAGTATATGTGATGGTTGTCAGACATCAAGAACAACATGAACATGTGGAGACTCAACGACATTTAGCTACTATATCTTCACACTACTCTTAGGGGTTGCAGGACTTAGGACAATGGCTATACCCTTTTCTCTTTGCACAAATGGAAAATCTTTTCCACGTATCATTTATTGTGACAATGGTAGCATTAAATGTTCCTCGTGTCACGGCCATGACTCTTACTATGTGCATTCTTGCAATCCTGAGAACAACTGTAGTTGCGAGTGTGACTACAATCTCTTTTCCATTGATATTTTTTCAAGCTACTTCCACTTACCATATATGCATCACCATGTCCACTAGTGTCAAAAGATTGACATCGAATCTTTTTTGTGAGCAAAGCACTAGTAACATCACTAAAAATAAGCTTGCTCTGAGGGGCAATGTTACTAATGGTAGTGTTAAATGTATCCCATGATGTAGGCAAAGAGCATAGTAAGAAAATGGATTTCACTTCATCATCAAAATTCAACCCTTTTAGAAGTCAATTGTGTGAAACCAGTATTGAACTTGTTCGAATACAAACAGACATTGCCACCCTCTTTCATATTCAAGCACATAACCTTCTTCATCAAAAAAAGTTTGTTTTATGCAGTTTTACTGTCATAATAACTAATATCTAATTCTCCTAAATGATTTTCTCATGTTAAACTGATCATCTAATATGGGTAAGTGCCAGGAGGGAAAAAGCTAGAATATTGGTTAAGCTGGCAAACCGGCCAGAGTAGGGATCCAAAGGAGGGGAAATAGGGATCCAAAGGGGGGGCCATTTGCAAAAGAGCAATGCGCAACAATGGGCTTCAAAGACCCTAAGGTTCAGCCCATTAAGACTTCCAAAATGCTAAGGTTCCAAAATTCAAAGGTTATGTCCAAATGGTCAAGCTTAGTGGAATTGGATGCTTTGTGAGTGTACACAAAAGTCTTCAAGACTCCTACATAGGAGGGGGCAAGCCCTGTAAGTAGGGAATGAGAGAGAAACACACACTCACACATAGACACACACACACACACACACACACACAACACACACAACACACACACACACACACACACACACACACACACACTCACAAGCTCTCTTTACACAAAGGGAATAGGGGACACATGTCAGCTCCCTAGCCTAGTTGCCCACAAGGGGCACTCAAATCCTATTGGATGGCCAAGAGGTGGACCAATGAGAATTAGGCTACAGTAAATCTAGTTTAATTTATTTAAAAACTTTTAATAAAAGAACCAATAAGAATTAAGCTCTCTAGAAGACTATTGGGGACAGAAGGGGTCCAATGAGCATTTAGCAGCCCAATGTCTTGCATGATTCCTATTGACCAGAACACAAAGGGGTCCAATGAGAGTTTGATTGCATTATTTAATTACCTAAAGCTCTCACAAAAGGGGAAAGGGGGACACATGTCACAAGGCTATCACTTATGCTTCTCAATTATGATTGGCTAAGCTTTGCAGGGTCCAATGGGGTGTCATCAAGAGTAAATTGCAAGAAGGGTCGACCAAGAGAGAGAGGGGGCTGAATTTGGCAAGGCATTATCACACACACACACACACTCACACAATATCATCTATGAAGCAAGAAGACTCTCTCTCTCTCTCTCTCTCTCTCTCTCTCTCTCTCTCTCTCTCTCTCTCCTTCTCAAGCCTTAATGGAAAGCTCATCATCTACTCCAAGTTGTGAGAAGGGAGGCCTACACCAACAAATCTTGGCTTTGTGATGCAAATCCAACCAAGAGCCAAGATTCAATGCATGCTCATATCCTCTACCATGCTAATTACTAAGCTATGCTAAGCTTTTATGAGTGATTATGTGAGGAGATATACTTCCTTCTGGTAAGACTACTCCTTCTTCCTCTCAATCTACTCTCATACCCCGCTAGCTCTCACCATCTTTGAAGGTGTGTGAGGTCTTGGTTCTTAGACCGTGAGGGTGATGTTGTGCTTGAAGCTTCCATATTCATTGCACCATCAATTATTGAAGGAACACAAAGTATTGTATTGTAAAATGTCTCCCTTGATGGGGGAAACCTATAATACAAAGCCTTTTGGAGGGGGGACCGACTCCATGTACCGACTCCATGTAAATCCGGTCCTCAACTATTGTCAATAGCTTAATTTCTCTCTCTTTTGAAGTATTGTTCATGCCTATCTAACTAGGTGTTATGCTTTTTGTTGCTCTCTCCATCCAAGCACTCTTGCTATGCTCATTAGGAATCTATTCTAATGAAATGCTCTCTATGTCTATGCTATTTTCCGCTACACACAAGTTACTACGCCATTAAATGTTACATTTACCATCCCAAGCTAAGCATAATGACTCCCATAATTATTTTACAGTAGTCTTGTCCATAATCGTAAAGAAAATGGACTCACTAAAGTGTAGACCAATGACCACCATAGCACGAGCATCGAGCTCCTCCCACTCATCATCAGTGTAAACACCCTCTTTACCCTCTTTCAATGGTATTGCAAGGCCCTTATTGACCAAGACATCAAGCATACACTTCTTCCATATTGTGAAGTTTGTGCCATCAATCTTCTAGCTATAATACTCTTTTTTGTCAAAAGTTCTAGCCATGACCGACAAGAGCAAATGCAAGAGAATGAGACTAGGAATTTATGGCAAAATTTGTGCAATTTTTTTTGGTAGAGTCTACTTTGCATAAAGATTGAATTCTCAACAAGAAACTCAACAATATCACTGTAAGGTCAATGCAAAAGAGTGCGATAGGCAAACTAGAGGAATCAAGGGAAAAAGTTGGCAGAGTCTCCTCTATATGGAGATGAAAATCTCAAAAAAAAACTCAAGACAAAATCAACACATGAAGCACCTATACTTGTCTATACATATCATATGGTGAGGCCACAAAATGGGGATCTCTAGCAACCTAATCCACCTCACACTAGCAACACAACGCACATCCAAAATGCAAAACTATCATTGCAAAACTACAAGACTGTTAGTAGCAAGCTAACACGTACACCATTTTTGGAGTTCTCCTTGTAAAAACAATTATTATTTTGATAAATCGGGAATATTGTAGCTCCTATTTTCTTGATAAACCTTGTAATTAATGAGCCGGGGCTACAAGCTTCCAGATTGTATCACCCATTCAATTCCCAACTTTGGTAGAACTTCAGATTATTACTTTTGACCACCCAAAAACCTTGGCTAAGGTATAAAAGCCAATTTTTGTAAGTTTTTTATAGGTTTTTGGATAAGAAATACACAGTGTGAGCTAAAGGCGCTCTCTTCTCTCCTTCTCGCGCTTCCTACTCCCTCTCCGGTTGTCACATTGCGAATGCGTTTGTTGCATTGCAACCGCAGGTAAGAGCTCTACGCATTGACGTAAGCCATTCACAGTATTTCTTAGCTTTTGGCGTCACCGACCCGTGGCCTAATTTCATCATAACTAGGAATTTACACTTTTAAAATGAAAAGTAAGCATAGGCGGGGTATTGATCCATCATTGCTAAGCATTTAGATGCATTCTGGGTCGAAAACAACTAGGTAAAAAATCCATTGCTGTTAATAATCGCGATTTTGGAACTTGATCAAAATTGGGGTTTGAGGCCATAGGCATGTGTGCTTAGGTTTTATAAACTTGTCCTAGAAGTTTTGTTATGTTTGGATGTCATTTGATGCTGTAACGGATGTGATTTGCTTGCCGATGAGAGCGATTGGCTTTTGGTGATTTCAGTCACTTGAGTGTAGCTTGAGTTAGATGCGAGTTGTTAGTTGTTTTCCAAGAGATTGACAACCTCTTGTAGCCTCTATGCACTAGTCGAGTCAGCTTCGTCCCATGGTTTGACAAATAAATCGTGGTTCTCGCTAATACTGCAATAAGATAGGATGGTGAGGTTAGACATGCGTCCCACATTTGGCGCCGTTGTCGGGGATCGAAGAGACCTAAACTAGGGAAAAACACGAGTGTCTTATGTAATTTTTGTTTAACTTCCTCTAGGTTCGCCTAGAGTTCAAAAATCTCTTTTAGAAATCGCATAGCTTAAGATTGTCGTCTTTTGCTGTGTAGAGGTAGCTTGGAAGTAATCGTACTTGTTGAGTACCTTTAGGACTGTAGGATTGTAGATTTAGACTAGGATTTGGAGAATGATCGGTAGACGAGACAAGTCTTAAGATCAAGACTCTGAAAAACATAAAAAACACAAGAAAACGAGTGTTTGTGGACACTTTACACAACCCCATTGCATGAGAAACTAAGAGTAGGGTAAGTAGGATCCGAGGTGGAATTCATAGCATTGCTCTCTCTGAAAGAATCAAGTGTGAGTTGTTATATAAAGCTGCATAATTTCAGGTCTATGGCTAGAAATAGCATGAAAAGACTCGAGAGTCACTCAATCCAACTGGGGAGTAAGCCTAAGAGTTGTCTGAACCAGTGGGTAAGCTCAAGGACACTTCGAGGTAAAAATTTCAAGAAGTTGACCAAAACTCAGATTATTTACTTTTTCTTGACATTTTAGGCCAAATTAAGTTTTGACTTGATTTATAGGCTTAAAGAACATCATAAAAGGACTGTCTGTGAGAAAATGTTAAAAAAGTGCTCATCTCAAGCCTCCAGTTAATAATCGCGATTATTAACTTTTTGCTCCAAATTAGCCAAGACTCATATCATTGACTCATTGCACGTGTACAAACAACTTTTGTAAAGGCCCGAGAGATTTGGATCACTACATTGGCAAAAAACTGGGTGAAAACTAAAGTTTGTACTGACTTTTTGAATCTTGAGTGTGACTTGAGGAACAATTTATCCAAACTTGTTGAAACTTGATTTATAGGCTTATATTGATGTGATAAACATGTGTATATGCTCAGTTAACCAAAAACTTACAAAAATTTGACAAAAGTAAATAATCACGATTATTTACATCTGTCCTGTTTTTGAACTTTTTTGACCAAGTTGGCATACCACTAGCTTTACCATGTTGTAATAAGCCCACAAACCAAATTTGGTAAGATTTGGATTACTGGAGTGAAAACTGTGACAAAAATTTCAAAGTTAGTCTGCGGACAGATAATTGATGATCATTTGATAAAAAATTGTCCAAACTTGATGAAAATTGGCTAGTGACCTTAACATAAGGTGCTTCATAGATCTGTGTCAAAGTTGGAACAAACATTTGCAAAAAATTATCAAAAGTAAATAATCGCGATTATTTACATTTGCTTCAAAACTTGGTGATTTTGCAAACTTGAGTATACCACAAGGTCAAGCACCTCAATTAGACCCCACAAATCAATTTTGGTGAAATTTGGACCACAAAAGTGAGACTGAAGCCAGATTCTCGAAATCAGAGTCTGCAAACACGGAACAATGGGTAAACTTGATCAAATTTTGTCCAAACTTGTTGAAACTTGCTCAAGGGCTATAACAAGTTGTATACTTGCCAAACCAATCCAAAAAGTGACAAAAGTAAATAATTGCGATTATTTACTTCTACTATCCAGAGACTTCAAATTTGACTTTTGGGCTTATACAGTGTTAGAACATCATAATATAAGGCCATAGGGAAATTTTGGGTTCAATCGGATCAAAATTGGTACAGATACACTCAGTTTACAGATTACAGATTAAACCTTTGATTTTGCTAAGCTGAATCTGAAAGTCAAAATTTTGACTTCTATAGCACGAATTGAAGTGAAATACAGAGACAAGTCACTGGACTTCTCAAGAGCTCTACTGTCCTTATAAAAAAATAGCTAATTTGATAAATTTTGTACAGGAACAGGTTGCAGACGAGGAATCAGTGGCTTGACAGAAAGTTGCAATTGAATCAAGTGGACATTGACGACAAGTCAATCCCAGGTGAGTACTCTATCCAGGGTTTCATAAGTATATATGAACCTTAGATTCGGTCATGTAATAGGAAATCAAGACCTATTCGGGGAAAACACCAGTAGAGTATCCACTGAAGAAAGTGTGAATCAAGGCAATTCCTTGCACACAATTCCTGAAGAAGTCTCGGACTCTTTTTCAGATTCAACATCCGAAATGTATTCTTAGTCAACTCACTCGAAAACCGGAACGACAATGCGCTATAAGCATATACTCTCTTTTTACAAGACTAATCGTCATGGAGCCCAGGTTTACTTGGATCCTAACGAAGAGTATACTATTCGCATTGATGATCATGGTATTGAGTTCGAAGAAGAGGTTAGGGCAAACAAACAAGGAAAAATGTACATGGATCGAAACGGAACTCAATATGTACAGTTTGAAAATCCTGATGTGATAGACAAATGGGGATGAGAAGTAAACACTATAATCCCAGATATGTCAACAAAAGAAGGACCACCAACTTTGGAATTCGAGGGATACGATCAAGTAGACTTGAAGCCTTTGAAACGGCTTAGTACGGATAATCCTAAGATCGGAGTCTATTGTTGGGAAGATAGAACATAAAAGATCTTTTGTGGACTTCTCATGCTAGACCAGGACAATTAACGGCCATGAAGATCATCTATATCTTCAAAATCAAAGATAAGGGATCTGCAGAGCTACCAACTTACTTGTTTAGGGATTGTTATAACAACAACTTTGTTATGATGACTCCTGAGGAGGTAGAAAAAACCAAATACCAGGGGTATTCCATACGGGATTGGATATTGGATCAAGGACCAGAAACCACTCCAAGAGACGAACATCGTGAGAGATCATCTGAGAGTAATGTGAAGAAACCAGAAACCACCTCATCACGTAGAAAAATGGGTGACACTAAGGCCAACCTAGGGCTACCATGAGTCACTATTTCCAATAGACTGGTTTGAAGGACTCGAAACAGGACCAACTCCCAGAAGACCTGGAGTTGAACCAAATAGATGTGTCAGACCAACTAATTTCCAAAAATGGGTCAAAAAATAAAGTGGATCAGGGGATCCATATAACCACTTAGCAAACTTCAAGCAAGTGCTAAGAGGAGAGCGTATATTCGACTTCCATACTCAATTCGAGGGGTTTGGAATGACATTAGAAGGAAAAGCTTTGACATGGTTCCAAAACATTCCACCAAGGTCAATCATGAATTTGAATACATTGGCTCAAGGATTTGTAGCTTCTTGTTCAAAAACGGAGATTAAACATAATACGGTAGCTCAAATCTACAGCTTCAAATAGAAACATGGTGAGTCTGTTAGGGATTGTGCAACTCGAATGAAACAATTTATTGCCAGATGCCCAGAGATGGAGATACCTCCAGAGGAGCAACTTGTCTCATTGTTTCTGGAGGGACTTCTAAACAAAGAACTTCATGCTATACTCTATTGTAAAAAGCATACAACCCTAGAGGCGTGTGTGTCTGATGCTATCAACCTAGGAGACAATTTTGAGATCTTTAATGAAGAGGATGTCCCTAAGGATAACCAAAGAGAGAAGACTTCATCCACAAAACCAGCACAAGTGAGAACGGCTGCCGCGACACCACTCTCAGCCATAGAAGATATGCTAAAGAGGATGAATGACATGATGAACAATATGCAAAAAGCACCTATGAGAGGACCAGGATAGGGGATATCCCCACAAGGACAACCAATTAGGCCACAAAAGGTGTGCAATTGAGGGTAAATGGACCAACCACGAGACCCACGAGTTCTACTTCAGACAAACTATGATGGGAATGTTCAGTACGTGCCCATGAGGCCACAAGGACAACCCATGTACATATATCAGCCTAATATGGCTCAAGTTCAAAGACCACCAATGGGTATGGAGAGACCTCAACCTGTGTTGGAAAACAACCTCCTTATCTAGGACATAATGCGGTGCCTGTAAAGTACATGCACTCAGAAGCAGTCATAGATGGACAAGCATTAGTGCCTGTTACACCCTATACAGAGCCTAGTCTATCTACAATAATGGTAGAGGGAGATTGGTATAGTCCACACCCACCACCAATGGAGGAAACCATGAATTATGATCCACCAGAGCTCGCACCAATGTATTATGTATCTAATCAAGGTGTCAGACCTCCCATGGGAAGACCCATGATGAAGCCCAGAACGGGAAATTGTTATAACTATGGTGTTGATGACCATTGGAAGAACGAATGTCCAGAGCCTGACAAAAACCTCAAACCAATTGAAGCCTATTGCATACAATATTGCAAAAAGGGGGAACACTTTCCGGAAGATTGTCCTAAGAATCCTTTGAACAAGGGAAAAATTGTAGTCAACGTGGTCCAAGTGATGCCTAGTAGCTCATCAGAGAGCGAACCAATTGTTCCAATCAAGGTAATCACTAGAGCCCAGGCAAAGAAAAAGAAACACAATTCCTCTGATGATTCAGAGAACAAAAAATTTTCTTCTTAAAGAATCAAAAGGAGCAGAAGCAAAAGATATGAGATGAGAAAACAAAAACAACGGGTTGAAAACAAAGAGAAAACAAAAATTCTAGCCCAGGACAAGTTGAAAGAAACTGGGAGTGAATTCAAGGAAACAACCGTGAAATCTGGAGGATCCATTCTGGTTGATAATTTTTTTGAGCCGATCAATGCTGCCTTGGAAGCCTACTAAGCAGGACTTAAAGCATACCAAAACATGGAAAACAAATGGAAAAACTATCCATCTCCAGACATGAAAGCAGCTAAGCTGGAAGCTTATCAAAATTTGGTAAGAATCACGCAGGAAATGATGGATAAACAAAAACCCAAGCTTGAAAGTATTGCAAAACCGGAAGAGCTTGTGGTAGAAGAAAAGAAAGCAAAATCCGATGTGGTGGTAGAACTCGCCATGAAACAAAGAAACCAGAGCTCATAGTGCCGGACAGTGAAGATGCCTTAGACGGAATTCCATTCGTGGAGGAAGATTGGCCAGGACACTTATGGGAAAAGGTAACGGAGATCAATGATGGGAGCCTAACTTTAAAGTGAGCTCCTATAGAGGAAGTCTGGTTAGATAACCTACCATCTGATATAAACATGGATATACAATCCTTGTATGGGGATTGTGGATCAGAGGCTTCAGGGATATCTAAACCAATGACATTAAAAACATTACCTTCTTACTTGGGAGATAACAAAGATGAATCCATCATTTCCAAGACCACTCAAGTAAAAAGAGCCAAACAGACCCTAGAAGTAGACAACATTCATTCAATCATGTCTACACCTATCCAATGCACTCTTACTTTGAGAGAACTGTTGAAACTCAGGCCATACTTATGGAATGATTTACAGAAAACCCTAGAGAAGGTGGGTATAACGGGGTTAATCTCTAAGAATATAGGAAACTCAAAAAATGAAACGAAATAGAAAGAGATACGATCAGTTCCTATGAACAAGGTCGGAGAATATTATGAAGGGGAAGAAGGAGACACTACCCTCCCAGTGAAATATAAAGACATTGAAACCATGGCAATACTGGATAGTGGAGCGGGCATAGCCATATCAACTAAAGTAGTATGGGAATCCTGGGGACAGCCAGCCATTAGACAAACGCGAATGAAATTATAGTTGGCTGACGGACACATTGAAAGACCATTAGGGCTACTAGAAAAAGTGATAGTCAACTTCTGTGGAATTGAATATCAACACACTTTTGCCATTGTAGACTTTGGAAAAAAATCAACTATGAAATCATATTGGGAAGACCTTTCATGCGACAGGTACAGCTTATCCAAGATTGGGGAAATGACTATCTGTACTTAGAGCAGGTGGAATCTATAACAAGGGTCAATCTAAAGGACCACACCTATAGAGACATCTTGAAAACACCCATCCAGGAGTTTGATTCAGTCTCTTCGACTGAAACTAAACTTCCATCTTGACTAAACAAAGACACTCCTATTTGGATGTACGGAGCTTCAGAAAATGAAAGCTTGAGACGAGAGGAATGTATCCTAGAAAGGGATTGTAGAGACGAATCCTACATACCATAACCCTTTCCAGAACATTTATTTGAACCATTCGAGTGGACTCAAATCTTAGCAACAATGGATGTTTGTGTGAATACGTCTATGCCTACTCAATTTTGCAATGAGGATGGCTATGACATAATTCCCATCAAAATGATGTCAGTCCTTAACATTGAAAATAAGGATGAGGAAACAAAGGACTTGATGAAAGCTCAACAAGTATTTTTTGACCTCTATTACGATGCAACTGATGAGTTGGATGAACACTCAGCTACCTCCGAAGATTCGGGATCCGAAAAAGAACATACGAGAGCTCAAATACTCTTAAGGGGAAGGGAGGAAAAGTTTTTTGACTTTCCAAACTAGAAATCAAGAAGAAAAAAATGGTATAGAAGAAAGAGGAACACTAAAATTGTGAAAGCACGACCTATGCCATCAGTCTCTAGTAAAACACAGTTTCTGATGCAAATAGATGCTAATGATTGTGTCAAGGACAAAAAAATTGGTAGATATCCTTCAAACGGAGACTCAAAAATGTCTCAGACATCGAGAAAAACAAGGAAGGGTACTCAAAAAGAACATCAGGATAAAAACCCACTCATGACCAGAGTCGAGCGGAAAAGAAATATCAAGAGTTGAAAAAGGCTCTAAAGGAGATATACACCACCGAAATGGAAACCACGGAAGAGGATGGGAAGGATGTAATGCATGTTCCATCCCATTACAAAAAGTATACTCTCCAAGATCGAAAAATCATCGAACAACCTGTTAGGGAACTACGAAAACAAGGCGAGTCTTACAAAGGACCTGAAAACGCTAAAAGGGTAGGCTTGGTTGAACCAGGAGAAGAGCCTAGACCGGCCTACATTGCAAATGACCTAACAGAAGAAGAAGAAAAGCTTTTGTTAAGTTTGCTAAAGGAATACCGGGATATCTTTGCTTGGTCTTACAAGAATCTCAAAGGTGTTGATCCAGAAATCTGTCAACATACTATACCCATGAGAGATGATGCTAAACCAAGTAGACAGAGACCATACACTTATAACGAAACATTTGCCAGGAAGATCAAAGAAGAGATTGAAAACTAAAGGAAGCTGAATTCATTTACAAAATTGAACACACACATTGGGTGTCCCCAATTGTGGTAGTACCTAAGAAGAATGAGAAATTACGAGTGTGCGTTAATCTCAAAAAAGTGAATGCAGCTACCATTAGAGACAACTTTCCTCTTTCGATAACGGAGCACACTTTAGAACGAGTGGCAGGAAAAGAAGCTTACAGCTTCCTAGATGGTTTTTCAGGATACAATCAACTTTTGGTTGACCCAAAAGATCAACACAAAACTGCTTTTGCAACAGAATGGGGTATATTTGCCTATCGGGTTATTCCGTTTGGATTAACTAATGCTCCAGCCACATTTCAGAGATTGATGAGCCATGCTTTCAAAGAGTATCTTCGGAAATTCTTGGAAGTATACATGGATGATTTATGTGTACAGTCGTCAATCCGAGTTGATCATTCTGAACACCTCAAAAAGGTATTCGAGAAATGTAGACTTTACAGGATTTTCTTAAACCCAAAAAAGTGCACATTCATGGGAAGACAAGGAAAAATTCTTGGACACATAGTGTCTAAAAATGGCATAGCTACCGATATTGAAAAGATTCATGTCATTGCTGATTTGCCTCGACCAACAACAGTCAAAGGGGTACAAGCCTTCATGGGACATTGTCGATATTACCGACGGTTCATCTACATGTATGCTATAATTGCAAAACCCATGTATAGCTTGATTACGCACTTTGAATGGACCAAGGCATGTGAAGAATCCTTCATGAAGTTTAAGCAAGCTCTCACCTCAGCTCCAATATTGAAAGCACTCGATCGGGATAAGGTATTCCACGTACACGTAGATGCTTCAAATTTTGCTATTGGTTGTATACTAGCCCAACCAAGAGATGGGAGAATTGACTTTCCTATTTCTTATGCTAGCCGACAATTAAATATGGCAGAAAAGAATTACACCACCAGTGAAAGAGAAGGACTAGGAATGATCTATGCCGTTAAAAAGTATAGACATTACCTATTGGCCAACAAGTTTGTGTTCTTTGTGGATCACCAAGCTTTGTTATATTTGGTCAACAAGCCATGCATCACAGGAAGAATAGTGAGATGGTTCATCATTCTTCTCGAATTTGATTTCACTGTGGTTGTTAAAAAAGGCACTACACATCAATGAGAAGATCATTTGTCCAGGATTGTTTCGGGGGAATCACCTAAAGGGGTAGATGATGATCTACCAGATGCCTATTTGTTCTCCGTGGAAATGATACCAAGATGGTCAGAAAAAATTGTGTCATTCATGACGATAGCTCAAGTGGATTCACCACTTCCTATCACAGTTGATTTAATCGAGCAATTGGCTACGTATCAATTACTAGCTGGGAGGCTATATAAAAGAAATCGAGACGGGATATTTCTTTTATGCATTAACCCTGAAGAAAGGGATCAGTACCTAAGTCAAGCACATGTTACCATAGTAGGACTTCACTTTGCGGAAGACCAAACTATGCAACGAATCTTAAGACTTGGAATATTTTGGCCGACTATGAGGAGAGATGTTCGATCTTTTGTAAGAGATTGTCCTCAATGTCAGAAACAACAACCCATTCCTCATGTAACATTGTTTCAAATGTCACCTATTCCTAAGTGGAGTAACTATCTGGTTACTTACTTATCAAGACGAACATTTCCTGAGGATATGAGTAAACACCGTCAAAGAGAAATTGAAAGGAAAGCAAGAGACTATGCTCTTATTGGGAACCAATTATATCGGTGAGGTAAAGATCAACATTTGCGTCTTTGTGCAAATAAAAATGAGTATATTCCAATTATAGAACAAGCACATGCTCGATTAGCTGGAGGTCACTTTTCTGGTGAGACCACCGCAAGAGCAATCATGATGGCAGGCATATGGTGGCCAACACTTTTTGCAAATGCCAAAGAATATGTTCGAAGGTGTGATGCTTGTAAACGAGCAAAAAAGCCAACACGAGTAGACAGCATGTCCTTAAGACCAATGATGGGGGCCAGAGCCTTCGCAAAATGGGGAATAGATTTTGTGGGACTGATACAACCACCTGCTTATAGAACCCAAGCTCAATATATCATTGTAGCTATGGACTATTTGACCAAATGGGTCGAGGCTAAAGCGACTCAAAAGAATGATGCTAGAACCACTGCTGCATTCTTATATGAGTATGTATTTGTAAGGTATGGACGGCCAATAGAGATTGTCAGTGATTGGGAAACTCATTTCCTCAATGAGGTAATAGAGTATTTGCTTAATGAGTTTATGGTTATCCATAACAAATCAGCTCCTGCTCCCTATCACCCACAAGCAAACAAACAAGCTGAGCATACAAATAAAATTCTTAGCTCAGTACTGACCAAAGTGGTTAGTTCAGGAAGGACTGACTGGGAAATGAATCTCCATGCTGCTCTATGGGCTTATCGAGTTTCATTCAAAACAGCTTTAAATGCTACACCCTTTAACCTTGTTTATGGTCTTGATGCCATACTGCCAATAGAATTTCTATTGCCGACCTTAAGGGTAGCACAAACTCTTGAGTGAACTGGACATGAATTGTCAGAAAGATTTGAAGATTTGGAAAAGCTAGACGAGCAAAGGCTAACTACTGTAGCTCATATCTATGCACAAAAGAGGAAACAAAAATAGTTTTTTGATTCCCAATTAATCACCAAAATTTTCAAGAAAGGGGACTTAGTTCTAGTCTATTCCCTTAAGCAACACGTTCCCAAGTTTAAGAAAAATGGAAATGGACCATTTGTCATTGAAGATGTATCTCCAAGTGGAGCAGCAAAATTGTCAACCATGGATGGTGAACCAATGGCTAATTGGATTAGTGGATGCCGTTTAAAGAAATACAATTTGCCACTAACCAATGAATTGCTAGAGAGAATGCATGTAGCTAAACAAAGGAAGATGAAGCGACAACATGTTATTGATGAAGCGCAAGAGGAAGCTAGAATTCGGGTGCTCAAGCGTAAAGCTTCTCTCAAGAATCAACAGATATCGATTCCCATCAACACTTTGGAACTAGATGATCGACAATGGGAATTACCTAAAGACGCAGTTTCAACAGATGACGACTGGTTAGATGGAATGGATCTCCGCATCAAAGTACATCTCAACAATCATAGCACCAATGCTTTGGTAGACACAGGAACTAGAGTGAATGCAGTCAGTTATTCCACATACAAGAAAGAAACCAAATCAAGCATTGACCGCAGGAATAACGACAATCAAAGGATGCAACAAGAATCCGACTCCAACATTGGGAGTGGTCAACTTGAACGTGGTAGTACATGGATGTTCATGTCCGCATTAGTTTGTCTGCTTTCCACATGAGCACATGAATGAGACTATGATTCTTGGCATTCCTTGGATGCATACATACAAAGCAGTACCATATTGGGATACAAATCAGCTAAAGCTATCACTTAAGGGAGGGCAACTCATTGTTCCTATTGCACCTAGCAAAGAGGAATGGAAAAGATGCAATCAGAGTACCAATCCACGAAGAAAATCTTCTCCATCCCCTCGACAAACAAATGCTACAAGCAACATCCCCATGCAAGGAGTCAGGCAAATTTGGGTACCAAAAGCACAACTTGTGGATAAACCAAATCAGATCTGGGTGCCTAAAATTTCACCAAAGACAAAGAAGATGGTTCCAAGGATTTGAGCACAGAATCGAGCATCTATGATCAAGGAACCTAACATGAAAAAGGTTTGGAAGAAAAAGGAGCACATATCTTCTCCACACAACGCAAAACCAATCAAACAGCAGCTAGTTAAGTCTCAACAGACTCTCAAAAACCATGCACCAAGCAGACCGAGCTAAATGGCAAGAAAAAGCTCGACAACCGTCTAAAGTGCTCCCAATAGCTCAAGCAATCAGCGTGCTTAAACACCCTGGTGGTACTATCAAGCAGAGAGCACAAAGGCTATAGGATTTACTCTTTGGAAGACACAAGCAGCAAACCTCGACATCGGAAACCCTTGAGTTATTTACTCAAAACCCAACTCTTGCACAGAATATTGAGTTGAATTGCATTGATCTTCATATCATAGTAGAGCCAATCACGGCTACGCATAGACACAATTGTTCAACCCATGCACACAGTCGTCCCGGAGAAGCCATCTAGGAGGGGTGGAAGGATACTACTAAATACTAAGTAATTAAGGGCAATGTTTGAAGAGGGAGGAAAAAGTTTCATGTTAACGTGTGATTTTTTGCAAAATTATCTGATAATGCCCTTATAATTCATCAACTGGGGAAAAGTCACCTATAATATCTTCCAGATGAGTGTAAATAGTGTATATACTATCAGAAAATCATAAAAAATAGTCCTTTTTTGGGTATTTTTTATCATTTTTGCTGATAGGAAGGCTTAAAAATGGAGAAATCCAACAAAAAACAATAAAGGTGTGTTTTTAAAGGGATTTTCTTAATTACTGGATTTTCACTTTGCTTTTTTAGAGCATTTTTCTATTTTCTTTGATTTTTCCAATAAGAAGGTCAAAAATTAATAATAAATAGCAGGGAAGCTCAGATGGAAAATTGGAAGACACGCTGGTGATCAGAAAGAGAAGGCGGACAAGCACAAAAATTTTCAACGAAATCAAAAGATGGAAGTGGGAAACCTAAATTAGGCAGCCAAGCCTACTTTTGCAAAATTCTTGCAGAATGAGCTATAGGAATCCGATTTTGGAAATTTTTGAGCCTAACATAGATTTCATGGCCTAATAGGACTAACGGGGGAATCCAGGGTAGGCTAAAACCACTTCATTTCCACTTGGAGCTTTGCAGAGAGAGCATTTCGGCTTCTTTCGCATGTCATTTTCGGAGCCCATAGTTGACCTTTTTTAGCGCCGTCTTACACGAGACATGAGGGGTAAGTTCCTTACTAATCAATGATCCATTTTGTACGGCCGGTAGCTAGTCTAAAGCCCTAGAAAAAACCCTAGAAGCCGAGCAGTGCACAAAGACCTACGACCTAAAACTGACCATAGCGGCCTACCGGCTTGACCTAATCGGATGGGATTTGAACCATAGCATGCCCTAACATAATAGAACTATTCCATACCATCAGATGATCATTCGGCTGGGGTCAAGGGGGTCCTCAATAGAGAATTAGGGTTTTTTGGAAATGGCCAGAATTCCGACCTGACTCCACAGATTGCCTGCTAATGAGTTTCATATACAATGCATATGATTGGTTTGGAGAAATCCATCAAGTAAAGCCCTCGAAAAGCGGAAAACGGTTCGAAGGTTACAAAGTGTCAAATTCGACATACGAGGCCAAATTGACTTCAAATGAGCCAGAATTGGACAGGTAGCTTCACGATGATGTTACGGACAAGTCCAAAGCCTCAAAGTTGATCAACCAACGCAACAGACAGAGTAGTCACAAAAAACGGTGATTTCAGAGTCAATAGAGCACAAAGTGATGCCGGCATGACCAAACTTGACCAAATTCAATTTAGGACTTGTATTAGGTGTATGAAACATGTTTAGGTCAAAATTTATGTGAAATGCAAAGTTTTTGTCACTGTTGTAAATAATCGCGATTATTTCCTTTTGCAATATTTTTGTATGGAAATTGTCAATTCACCTCACCTATCATGTGTACACATCTATTACATGCCAAAAATCAAGTATGAGCCAAAATGATCACCCATTACTTGCAAAAAAGCCAAAAAACGCAAAGGAGTCTGTGAAAGCCAAAATTTGAATTATGAACAACTTGTCTTGATCCAAATCACCTCATAATTCATACCCAAGCTCTATACCATGCCTAGAACCAGTCTATGCCAAAAAATGTCAATTTTGGAAGAAAAGTTAATAATCGCGATTATTTACTTTTTGGCCAAAATGGGGCAATTTGGAAACTTTGTCATCATACTTATAAAGTACATGTTGGGATAAGCCCACTAGCCAATTTTGAGTCAATTTGGATTTCAAAATCTCAAATTTTCTTTATATCTACTGTTTCAGAGACCTAAAGCCAAAATCTGGTACCATTTTCACCCTGTACATCCAAATGAGCCCATATTTTCCTTAGAGCATGTAATTGGCATATACTTCAAGCTTATAAAGCCAAGTTTGCAAAAAAGTTGAAATTTTTCCCATCTGTAAATAATCGCGATTATTTACTTTGGTTGCAAATTTTTGTTTTGACCATACAATTTTGTTCCTTGCATGATTTTATGCATCTTTGCTTGTTCAAAAATTGATTTGAAGCAATTTGGACCAGATTATCAGCATTTTAGTCTAAAAGGGCATTCTGGAGAAAAATCTGACAACTCCGCTGACTTTGCACTCTATTCACTGAACAGGAGCAATGCAAGCCGCGGAGAAGGCCAAGAAAAAGTTAAACCAAAAGGAGAAACTGCAAGAGCTGCCCCCGTATCAACTGGACCTCGAGTCAGTAAAAGCTGTAAAGGCATCTTATCTTTCTAAAGAGCAGTTACAAGAACACCACACCACAGTCTTCACTGGCACATTTAAAAGTGAAGAAGGACATCCGGTGGAGTTACAACTCTTGCCTAAAGAGGTTTATGATGTCGTAGCAAAGCCAGAAACCAAAGACGCTAACCATAGGTTGGGACTCCGACACTTCTATGAACAAGAGCCCTGCAGAGTAGACTTTCAGAAGGCTTACGAGCTTCTGTCCACCATCAAGGAAGACGGAACTGCCCAAATCTCAGACAACCAAGGAAATAAGGTAGAGGTTGTAATTACAAAGGAAATAGTGGCAGAGGCACTCAGATTGCCCACTGAAGGGATGACCATGTGGGCAAGAGATAGGAAAACAACGGGCACATTTACAAAGAAAATAGCTGCCCAGCTACATTTTTCGATCTCATCCACAAGCAGGTGGAAGAGCCAACGCGTCTGTACCACGAACATTTCCATTTCTTGGCAAGAAGGCCACCAAGGTACACGACACCGAATCATGCCGTGGCCACCACTTTTACACAAGTTCTGAAGTCAACCACCAGACAACCTGTGGACCACGCGCAATATGTGTTAACAACATTGAAAGCCACCAAGAAGGAGGGATAGATAACCTACTTGGGTGCACTCGAAGTCTTGACCAGAATAGCCTATCATGCCATCGGCATGGCTGACACCCTACCGCCTGCCCCGGATCAAAACACATGGATCTTGGCAGCTCCACCCTCTCCAAGATCTACAAGATCTGGTAAGTGATCATTTAAATCAGGTGATGAATCCGATGACAGTTCATCCGAGCAGCATAGTAGTGAAAGCTCTGACAACGAAGAAAAAAGAGCTAGGAGGGAAGAAATGAAGCGAAAAGCTGTGGCTGCGTACCAAGAGGAGCCTAGCTTAAAAGCAAGAGAGATTTGAAAGAGAAAAACAGGCGTATCAGCGCACTAGGCAAGCACAGGGAAAAGACCCAGAAAAGTGGGTACCTACCGGCTTGAAGGGACTTCGAACGAAACATCATTCAAGGAAAGAGGCCGAGGATCCCAAGGATCAATTAGAAAGAATCTACCAAGAGGCAGAGGCCTTGAAGCTGAAAGAGGCGGAAGAAGTGGCCAAGAAAGCTGAGGAAGCAGCAACTCAAGAGCAAGGCCAGGTATCTCCCCGACCCACCTCACCGCCGCCGGAACAACAGGACCAGCCCATGCCCACTCCACCATCATCACCGCCATGCCAAGAGACCTCTGAAGAGGCCGAGACTGACAAGGCAAAAGAGTCTGAATTCACCCAACAAACGGAAGCTACACAGCAAGCTGACCATGCCAAACAACATGAAGAAAAGGAAGCTGAACAAGAACCAGAATAGACAGCCGAGAAAACTCACAAGTCGACATATGAAACTGATAAAGAAGAAGATAAAGAAAAGGAGTAAACCACCACACATGAGGAAGAAGCCGACATTGAGAAAGCAGGAAGGTCTACGATTAAAGAAACTATAAGGATTGAGACCACACAACTTGTTTCCACTAAGCCAGTAACTGCCGAGGTTTCAAAACCTCAGGATGGCCTAGGAAAAGCAACCATCTCTATAGAAACACCAGCAATAACAACACAGCTGGAAGCAACACAAGAGGCTGGCGGCCCATCTCAACTTGCAAGACAAGAAGAATGAAAGTCCAATGATGAAGTCATTCTACAAATGAACGAGTATGCAAGGCAGATGCAGATCATGACGGAGAAACTCCGCTCAGCAGCCTTTAACCGCAGTACTAAAGCCAAAGAATTAGAAATGGTCATCGATGCTCTTCAAGGAGAGCTCGAAGATAGAATGGCTACAATTAATGATCTCCAAAATCAGGTACAAGAGCTAAAGATTGAAGCAGAACGACATCAGATGGCCAGGGACAGCCAAAAGAAGGAAATGGAGGAGTTGGGTGACCTCCTGACTAAGCTATCTGATGCCTGCAAAGTGAAAGATGAGCAGTTGACAGAAGTGACAAATGAACTTCTTACCACCTCTCTATCAGGTCAAAAGATTCAAGTACAATTAGATGTAGCAAACGCATCTCTACAGTATTCTGAACAAAGAATTAATGATCAGGCCACTTTCTTACGGCAATTAAGAGAAAATCCAGCCGTGGCCTCGATCAAGGGAACAGATGAGGTGTATAAAGCACTTGAAAAGAAAAACATAGATTTAGAGCTAGAGTTGAAGCTGGAGTAGTCACAATGCAGAGACCTCGCGCTCATGCGGGTCCAAAGAGAGGAGGAGCTCCTTAAAGAGATTGCAAAATTGAAAAGAGTAAACCAACTCCTTAGAGATGGAAAGCCAGACATATAGGAAGAGGCAGGCACTTCAGAGCCGCCCCAAGTGGAAATCCCCTCGGTCTCATTTGCTGACTTTGAGACGCAGTCTACAGCAGAGCCGAGTGGGGGAGAAGATTTTCAAATCCAAATTATAGAGGAAGACACAGTGACGATGGTCCAACTGTCAAAGGCTGAGGAAGATGCACTGAAGGAGAAGATCGCCTTGGAGGTAGATGAGCAGTGGAAGGAAGCTATGGATTGGGAGTTGAGAGTTTTACAACGTCACACACCTCACTCCCAATCAAATCAATGCACAATGGCACCAACAATCCTTGCCATACCCTCTCATCAAGGTTGAGCTCTTACAGGTAAAGGAAAGATTATACAAGGATATGCAAGAAGATGGCGCAAATCAAGGCCACCCTAAGTGGAGGCTTAGTTCGCTGAACAAGAATCCAAGATACTTGATTCTGCTCACAAGAGCACCTGCGGCCATACAGAAAGATCCAACATTTTGTCCTATACCGCAAGTAAGGACGTGGCAAGCACACAAAGCACTGCAGAAGAAGAGGCCAACATGGCTGAATTTTCCCAGGCTGCCAGCTCCAGAGAGAGGCCAAGCAACAGAAGAAAACCCTAACGGGCGCCATCTGCCAGATCTCTCCTGTGTAATGCTATACAAAATCTGCAGGATGCTACTTACTTGCATACAAGTCTTCAATGATCCTGAGCAGACAGGAGCCCCATGGCTCTCATTTTTGGAAGGAAACAAAGGCCTCTGCTATGATCTAAGTGGGCAGCCCTCAGAGGAAGTTTTTTATGGCTTTTACGCGCGATGCATGTTTCTGCCCTTGCACAATATGCTAGCTTTTGAGGAGGCCTTCTACACTAGATTTTTCACCTGGTGAATGAAGATATTTGCGCCGGTGATAAGCAACCTTAGAGCCAGATTTGTAGGCTACTCGGTAGTGGAACTAAAAAACAAAGTCACCATGCAGTTTTTGCAAGTGCCATACAAAGAACGCAAAATCAGATATGAAAAAGCACTGGAAGCACTGAAGGACCACCTCACCCGCCGTCAACCCAAAGATTACTTCAACCCATAAAGTTGTGTCAAGGGATGACACAGGCGAGGAGGGGGGGAATGTTAGCAGCAAGCTAACACGTACACCATTTTTGGAGTTCTCCTTGTAAAAACAATTATTATTTTGATGAATCAGGAATATTGTAACTCCTGTTTTCTTGATAAACCTTGTAATTAATGAGCCGGGGCTACAAGCGTCCAGATTGTATCACCCATTCAATTCCTAGCTTTGGTAGAACTCCATATTATTACTTTTGACCACCCAAAAACCTTGGCTAAGGTATAAAAGCCAATTTTCTATAGGTTTTTGGATAAGAAATAAACAGCGTGAGCTAAAGGTGCTCTCTTCTCTCCTTCTTGCGCTTCCTACTCCCTCTCCGGTTGTCACATTGCGAATGCGTTTGTTGCATTGCAACCGTACGTAAGAGCTCTACGCATTGACGTAAGCCATTCACAGTATTTCGTAGCTTTTGGCGTCATCGATTTCATCATAACTAGGAATTTACACTTCTGAAATGAAAACTAAGCATAGGCGGGGTATTGGGCCATCATTGCTAAGCATTTAGATGCATTCTGGGTCAAACACAACTAGGTCTAAAATCCACTGCTGTTATTAATCGCGATTTTGGAACTTGATCGAAAGTGGGGTTTGAGGCCATAGGCATGTGTGCTTAGGTCTTATAAACTTGTTTAGAAGTTTTGTTACATTTGGATGTCATTTGATGCTGTAACGGATGTGATTTGCTTGCTGATGGGCGATTGGCTTTTGGTGATTTCAGTCACTTGAATGTAGCTTGAGTTAGATGCGAGTTGTTAGTTGTTTTCCAAGACATTCACAACCTCTTGTAGCCTCTATCCACTAGTCGAGTCAGCTTCGTCCCATGGTTTGACAAATTAATTGTGGTTCTCGCTAATACTGCAATAAGATAGGATGGTGAGGTTAGACATGCGTCCCACAAAGACATTCTCTCAAAGAGGTGCTGATGAGTATGCAAGCAAAAGCATAGAACCAACTCCCTGTGGGGAGTAAAACACTCTCAACACAACACATGTGCTCTTACGCATCCAAACCCCCACTGGATTTGTAATGGCTATCACTGCCAAAGATGCTCGTAGATCTGTTGTGTCTAGAGAAACTATGACTATCCCTGTGCATGTAGAAATTGTGAGTGTGGAGAGCGAGAAGGGGAGAGAGAGAGAGAGAGAGAGAGAGAGAGAGAGAGAGAGAGAGAGAGAGAGAGAAAGAGAGAGAACACACGATGTGGGTGGCGCATCTCAACACCATGTATGTGTGAGAGCCCCTTATTCTTCTATCTAGTAAAGAGTAAGGTGCATACAATTAATGGGCAGTCGAACGTCTTTGGGTGTTTGACCGGAGTAAGTGGCACACCGCCTTTACCCCAACAATCTCCCACTTAAAGGCGAATGTGTCAATAAATGGTACTACTATAGGTCCTAGTAGTATGTACAATAGGTAAGGGAGGAATTTCTTCCCAACCGATGTCCAATGGATCTCTCAAAGCCAATGTATGCCATCGAATAGGCTCTAGTGGCATGCAGAAGCGTATATCCTTGCTAGAATCAACATGCATATCCTGTAGGTTTCCTGTAGTGACTTGTGCTTCTCCTTTGCATTTCCTCGCTTAGGAGAACACCCACAACATCATCAAACATAAGAGTCTTTGTGTTAGAGACAGAGTTACTTACAACCATCACAAGGTTGTCCCAACTATCTGGTAGAGACGAGAGTATAAGGAACTCCACCAAAACCACCACTCCATCAGCAATAGCAAGATGAGAATATAACAAGAATGTCAAATCTGACTAGGACTGAGGCACCACATTGGGAACAAGAACGAGAATGAGAAGAAAGGGGTGGAGCATAGGAACGACCACTTGCTAGATCAATCAAGAATTATGGATTAGGGGCATCCCTAGGTGAGGAACACGTACCATATCCTAGACTAGAAAGAGCTCATAGAGGAGGAATGGGGATCCTATGCTTAGATTGATGGGCCACCATAGAATCAGACCATCTCAAGTCCAAAAATGGGTTAACAAGAAATATTCCAAAAATAGAGATCCAAGGGATCACGTGGCAACATTTGTGCACGTCA
Source organism: Adiantum capillus-veneris (assembly GCF_014529385.1). Taxonomy (NCBI): domain Eukaryota; kingdom Viridiplantae; phylum Streptophyta; class Polypodiopsida; order Polypodiales; family Pteridaceae; genus Adiantum; species Adiantum capillus-veneris. The sequence goes on from NC_140957.1 coordinate 6,062,138, forward strand.
TTAGAGCTGAGGAAGTCCTTGACTTTCCCACAAAATTTGTAGGATTTGGACTAACTCTAGAGGAGGATGCCGCCACCTGGCTTGATTTTGTTGAACGTAGAGATTTCAAGTCAATGGAGGAGGTATTTGATGAGTTTATCAATGAATTCTCTCAAAGAGGGATAGCTCACAATACGGTCTCACAAATCCATAAGTTCAAGCAAAAAGAAGGAGAATGTGTGAGAAAAGAAGATTTAAGGCTAAAAGGCTACGTAAAATTCTGCCTTTTGGAAGAGTTACCAACACACTCCAGACTTATGTTAATATTTATCCAAGGACTTAGGAATACAGACCTTCAAAAGGATCTACATATGAAGAAGAGCACAACTCTAAACGAGTTGACCAAAGAAGCTATATACCTAGTAGTAGACAACTTGTGGTCTACAAGGAAGGTGACTATAAAGACTTAGATGATGATTCGTCATCACAACATAGTGGATCTAAGTCCACAAAATTAGCACAAAAGAGCGAGGTAGCTGTAAGTCAGGATAAACTTATTGAAGAAGTGCTCAAAAGGATAAGCCCATTTGCTAAGCCACAGGCTAAGCAACCCAAGTGGTATGCCATCAAACAAAAATGGACAAATCATGTGATGGAATAGTGTTACTACAACAAGGGATATGTGAAAGAGCAACAATATGCCCCACCAGCCCAGCTAGCACCTCCTCAAGTATCACCAATGCCTAGGTATACAACATGTAATTTGTTGGAACCAGAGGGAGTTGAATGACCACAACCAGCTTTGGGAAAACAACCACCTCTTCTAGGAGCAAGACCAGTAGGCATTAGGTATGCACCCAATGTAGAAGAATCGGAGGAACAAGCCTTAGTGCCTGTGCCCGCATATTACAAAGAGCCGAGTGGATATATGGCTAGTTCAGCATACTATCCACTTGAAGAGCCAAAAGTGCCATAACCTCGGAGCATGATTGGGAATGTTGGACCACACCAACATCAGCTCATGCCACAGGAGAAGGCATATACAACTTAGATGAGAGAACATTATTGTTCATAGCCAATGGTGGCTTAGTAGGACAAAGGCATGTTTATCAATAGAGAGCGGCTCCAAGAGCGCCTCGACTACCATTAGGACTGTGCTACAAGTGTGGTGGTGAAAACCTTATGGAAGACTGTCCTCATACAAAGATCATTAGAGTGAATGTATATTGTCCATATTGTGGCATCACTTATTTGATTAGTGACTGCCCACAAAACCCAAATAAAATGGTGAAAACAATGCTGAACATGTTAGAGGAAATCTCGTCAAGTAGTGGTTTTGAAAATGAAATGGTGATACCTATACAAGTTGTCACAAGAGTGCAGGCTCAAAAATAAATGGAAGGACCAATAAGTGAGGAACCTAGAACAAACGCACCTAGTCTTGAACAAAAAAGTCAATGAAAAACTTGGAAGGCTAGGAAAGCATGTATGAAAGCTAGGAAGGAACAATAACAAACTTAATTAGTAGACGAGCTGAAACAAACCAAGGAAAACTGAGAAAACTAGAAGAAGAAACCAAGAAGGAAAAGGAGACCCCTCATGCAGAGCCTAAGAAGAACGAGAAATCAATAAGTGCAAGCTTGAGAGGATCCGTACTTGTTGAAAAAATGAATGAGATGCACTTGTGAAAGCTTATCAAAAGTACGGCTTAGGAATAACCACACCTAGGAACAAAGATGGATGACATATCCGTACGCTGAGTTGGAAAAGCAAAGGCTGGAGATGTGTCAAAAGATGATTCAAACTACCCAAGCTTTGTTGAGTCGTCAAGTAGAAAACTAGAGGGTTGGATGGAGGTTCCAACTCCAACACAAGTGGTCCCACCAAGACACGAGCCTGAAAGGATAGCTAAGATTCCCATAGCTCAATTAGAATCCACAAAGTTAATCGAAAGGCCAAGATTAGTTATGAATACCATAGATCATGCATCCTGATGGTTTCCATCCTATCATATCAGAGATATACAGAGAAGACAATGGCTTAGATGAAATTTGGAAACAAATGTGAGAAGCAAACAAAGCAAATTAGCTAAGTCCAAGAGTTAACCAGACTAGTAATGGGAGGGATGTGTTTCTTTCTCCTATTGAGGAAATTGAGGCAGGATCTCAAGCAGATGATCTGGATCCATATTTGCTCATATTGGAGGGATAGAGGTTCTGTAGTACAATCTTTTGGAACCTTACCCTCTTACATGGGAGAGTATGAAGCAAAGCCTGATGTGAAGGTAGTCCCATCACAAACACTCTCCTCAAAAAAGGTGGTGGACTCTAAAGGATTGATAGACATATTGTCTACACCTATGACTTGCACTATTACACTAGCTAAGCTTCTTTGAATATGACCAAACATGTGGGCGATTATCAAAAAATGCTTAGAAAAGTTTGGTGCAAAAGATCCAACTTCACAAATACAAGAAGGGATCAGAGAGCTAGAGAAGCCTTAGTTATAAACATGTGACTAGTACCCTTCAACAAGGTAGGGGAGTATTGTGAAGGCAAGGATGACAATACTACGCTTCTCATTGAGTTTTAAGGTGTTATAACCCTGTCAATTCTTGACAGTGGAGCGAGTGTGGCCATTGCAACCAAAGAGATATGGAAGAAATGGGAAAAACCTTCCTTGAGAGCCACAAATATAAAATTGCAATTAGCAGATGGTTATATGGAGAAACCCCTAGGGCTTCTAGAAAAGGTAATTGTTACTTCTTGCAAAATTGAGTATGAGCATACCTTTACTATAGTAGATTTTGGCAAGAAGAACAACTACGACATAATACTTGGATGACCATTCATGCGACAATTAAATATTGTCTAAGAATCCGGTTATGATCATATATACATCAGGCACATGGAAACCACAATGTGCATAAATCTTAAAGACCATAGTTAAAGATGTGAACTGAACCCCAGTTGAGGAGTTTGATTCAACTACATTAGCAAGATTTGAGCTTCTAGCTTGGTTAGGTAAGCCAAAGGAGCTATGGATGCGTGGAGCCTCTCAGTGAGGAAGCTTAAAACAAGAAAAGTGTATTCTAGAAAGGGCAATTGAAGATAAGAAATACATTCTTGAACCCTTCCCTGAAGAAACTCTAGAGCCCTAAGAAACCTGAGAAAACAAACTCGAAAGTCTAAAACTGAAACAAAACCCAAGAAAACAAAAGAACCAAGGCTATACGAGTTTGGAGAAACTAAAAGGACCAAAGTTGAGAGAAAGAGGATATACAAAAAGCTCAAGAAAACTATGAGGGAAGCATGAACAACAAAAATAGACATTGGTGAAAAGAGGGTGAGAAAAATGATGACAACTTATGAGCATTCCTTCCCACTATAGAAAATTCATTGTCCAAGACAGAAAGGTAGTGATGACACAACCCATACGAGAGCAAAAGGACAAGGAGTCATATGATGGGCCAGAGGACGTAAAGAAGATAGAGATGGTAGGACCAGGAGAAGAGCCAAGGCCAGTCTATATAGCAACTGATTTGAGTACGGAAGAAGAAGAGAAGCTCATAAGTCTTCTCAGGGAGTACAAGGTCATGTTTGCTTGGTCATATAAAGACTTAAAAGGAGTAGATTCGACAATATGACACCACACGATCCCATTAAAACCTGATGCAAAACCTAGCCGATAGAGATCGTACACATATAACGATACGTTTGCTAAGTGCATCAAGGAAGAGATTGATAAATTGAAGGAATTTGAGTTCATCTATGAGATAGAACACACCGACTGGGTATCTCCAATTGTGGTAATGCCCAAGAAGAATGGTAAACTTCAAGTGTATGTCAATCTAAAGAAGGTTCTAAAGAAGGTTAATGCAGCCACAATAAGGGATAATTATCTCTTACTTATCTCTGATCATGTTCTAGAAGGAGTGGCAGGCAAGCAGGCATATTCCTTCTTAGATGGATTATCCGACTACAACAACTTGCAATCGTGCACAAAGATCAATATAAGATAAAGTTTGCCATAAAATGGGTATATATGCATATAGAGTCATGCCGATTGGATTGACTATTGCCTTGGCAACATTTGAGAGATTAATGGCACATGATTTTAAAGAACACTTGAGGATATTCTTGGAAATTTATATGGATGATCGATGTGTACACTCCCTCTTGATGGATGAACATATGGAACACCTCAATAAAGTATTTGAGAAGTGCAGTCTCAACCCAAAAAAGTGCGTATTCATGGTTAGACAAGGTAGAATTCTTGGACATATTGTCTCAAAAAATGAATTGAAAAGTATGCATGCGTCTCACAAGATCTATATTCCTTTTGTTGAAGCTCTCTCTCTCTCTCTCTCTATCTCTATCTTTGATAAAGGGATGGTGGGTCATGAAAATAGATTAAATAGGTCTTTCTGATATGGATTCCCTCTCCTTCTATCCCCCTCTCTCACATATTCTCTCTCTCTCTCTCTCTCTCTCTCTCTCTCTCTCTCTCTCTCTCTCTCTCTCTCTCTCTCTCTCTCTCTCTCTCATTTTCTCTCAATGGAGAGGGTGGGAGAGTCATGAAAATAGATTAGATAGGTCTTTGTGATATGCATTCCCACTCCTCCTATCCCCCTCTCTCACATATTCTCTCTCTCTCTCTCTCTCTCTCTCTCTCTCTCTCTCTCTCTCTCTCTCTCTCTCTCTCTCTCTCTCTCTCTCTCTCACACACACACACACACACACACACACACACACACACACACATTCTCTCTCTAAAATCTTTTTGAAATCTGTTTTTTGAATTTCAAAAAGCGCTCGCTAGAAGATGCTAAGAAGAAGCCCCATTCGTGATCATCCATAATAGGACATAATCACCCCTTAAATTTTTTTGAAAGAGAACGCCCCACGTTTTCTTATGCAAGAACTCTTTGCATACACTACATGAGATCCTAGACAACGACCATCTTCCACTCTCTGTTTTAAGCTCTTGGACCTACAAAAGGTGCTTCAAACGCTAAGAACACTAACAATGGCAACCATTTAGTACACCATAATGAAAAGAATCTTTTCTCTTGGAAGGCGAGGAGAGAAAGAGCTCCTCTCATGCTTCTCCAACCATCACATGCCTTTCAAACCTTTTGGTGCTCTTGTTTTCTTCTCTCTCTTGAGCTTTCTCCTCATATAAGTGGCCTTCTCCCATCATTAATACCTCTCAATTAAATGAGAAAAAAGAGCCCCATTCTCCACCTTTGCCAAGCCTACGCCTCCTTTGAGTGCATGGACTTGCTGTGGTTGATCTACACTCTTTGAGGGCTATTTGAGCATGGTGGCCTTGCAACTTGCTATGGTAGCTTTGAAGTCTCTGAGACAATCAAGAAAAAAAGGAACGTGGTCTTGGCTACTTTTGACTGGCAAATATAAATAAAAACATAAATATAAATACAAATTATATATATATACATTGTAACGAAACTGGACTATGAACATTGAGAATAGCGGAATTTAGAGAACTATAGTGAGCATTTTATGAGAATACTTTGAGAATATAGAGAGAGAACTCAATTAGAGGTAGCAACATAACCATTATACTTAATTAGCAAGGCATGAACAATACTTTGCAAGAGAGAGAATTAGAGAACATGACAATAGTTGAGGACTGGATTTATGTGGAGCCGGTCCCCCCTCCAAAAGGCTTTTGTATAATAGCTTCTCCCATAAAGAGACACTTGGTACAATACGAGCTTTGTGTTCCTTGAAACCTTGATGGTGCAATGAAGATAGAGATCATGCATCACAATTATATCGGTAACTTAATCTAATAAAAGCATTAACTTGTCCACGGCCTCAGTCCCAAGACGTCAAACACCTTCGAAGGTGGAGAGAGCTAGCTGGGGAATGAGGGTAGGGAAGAGGAAGAAGGAGTAACATACGAGAAAGAAGTAGTGTCCTTACATACCATCGCTCATAGAGCTTAGCATAGCATAATAGCATAATAGCATAATAGCCAATAGGATTCAAGCACACCATGTGGCTAAGCATAGGGAGAGCTTGAAATATGTCAATGTGTCCCTTGAGGAAGGGGGTGCCCTTTGGGTGAGTGGGAGGTTAAGTCAAAGATTCCCGTAGCTTTGGGGCTCGCCCCCTCCTTTGTAGGGTCTCTTTTTGACTCAAGCCCCTCAAGCACCTTACCCCCCCATGCATGGGAAGCTTCTCAAGCATCTTACTCATCAAGCATGAAATTAGAATGATCATGGATTCTCTCTCTCTCTCTCTCTCTCTCGCCCCTAGGTTGTAGGCTCGCCCCCTCTTTGTAGGGCCCATGTTTGACTTGGACTTGGTCACTTCAAGCACAGGACCAATTTACCATGAACCTTAGCTATCAAGCATGTCAAGCACCTTAATTATTAACACCTAAAAGATGAGCCTATATTACCCTAAGGTCCTAGGTCTAAGGACTTTTAACACTAACCTTTGGAGGTCTTTAATAAAGCTAACCCTAAGGTCTTTCAAGCTCCATTAACTAGCATTGATCTTTGATATACCATCTCCCATTTGGACCCACTGACGTTGGTCCCGTGCTGAGATAGATCCATAATCACATGTCTATATTCTTACTCTTGTTCCCATGTATCCTCCCACATTAAAGGATCACTTCAATATGAGAGAATCATTTGGGTTAGTTAGATAATACATTACCTCTCTATTGAAATCATAGTCGTCCTCGACTATGAGGTAGAGAAGATAAAGCCTTAGTCATTAGTCAGAGTTTCTTAGAGGATAGAGGATCCCTTTTTATCCTACAACATCATTCCAAAATGGATGACTAGTCCATCTGTTTCTTGGGAGACTTAGCTGCTACAAGCATGTCTGCTCTTGAGTCCATATCATATTTCCAAGGTAGAGTGACAAATTCTACTTGGTGTTTGAGAGACGTCGTCATCACAAACATGATTTTAAGTATGCATACCACTTAAACAATAAAAAGAGAATTTGTCTTATAAGACAAAAACATTTTTCATTTAAAAAGTATTTACATTTGCTTACTCTAATGTAGTATTGTAAGCATTGACAAGGTTCATACTATCCTTGAGATGTGTTCCTTGCATCCATCTAGCATCTTCAAAAGGATAATTTTTGAACTTAATAAGATATCATCGGATAATCTTACCATGTCTTAGTACCTTGTCTTCATATCAAAGAATTGATTTGGGCTGAAGCACCTCTTCTTGATCTTCGTTCTCAGGTGGGTCCTCAATAATTGGTTCGCATGGTGGCTCTCCTGTGTAAGGCCTAAGTAGATTCACATGAAAGGCATTGTGAATGAGCCAATGTTTGGGAAACATGAGTTGATAGGCCATCTCATTGATTGGTTTTAGGATTTGAAAAGGACCATAGTATCTTTTTGTTATTTAACATAATACTTTTGGTGTCCCGTAGGATTTTTGCCCGTAGTATGCCTCAATCCAGCCTTGGGAAATTTGAATAGGAGACAATCATTTTCTTTGAAAGCTAAGGCCCTTTTGTGCTTGTTAGTAGGAGCCTTTTTCCTTTGTTGTGAAATGGATATAGCCTCCTTAATCTTTTGGAAAGATTCTTGTAGGTCTCGGCTATACTCATCGACAACGAAGATCTTCCCATGTACCTTAAGTAGCAAGGGACTTTTAGGTCTTCCTTCAATGATTTCAAAAGGTGCCTTTCCCGTAGTAGTATGGACAATGTTATTGTACACATACTCTACAACAGGTAGGTAGTTTTTCCATTGTGAGTGTTGATCTACTTTGGTAGCATAAATCTTAAGTAGATCGAGAATTGTAAGGTTGAATATTTCACTTTCGCCATCTGTTTGTGGATGATAGGCCGAAGAGAAATTGAGCCTAGTACCTAGATTCTCAAAGAGACCCTTCCAAAAATTACTGGTCATTCAAGGATGTCTATCCAACACTATTGATGTTGTCAAGCCATGGTGTTTAAAAAATTGGGATATAAAGAGGTTGCCATTTGGTGTGCCTTAATAGTCTTTTTGACAGGTATAAATGTACTTGTTTGCTTAACCTGTCTACTATTGTCCATATTCCCGTATTCCCATGGATGGACTTGGGCGATCCAAAGATGGAGTCCATGGATATGATCTCCCATGGTGAATTAGGAATTGGCAAAGGCTGGAGCAATCCAGGTTGCTTCCCCCTTCTCATACTTTGTCTTTTGGCATACCACACATTTTGACACATAGTCTTGTATGTCCATTTTGATGGTAGGCCAATAGAAATATGTCTCTACTCCTCAAAGAGTAGGTTGAATCCCTCTATTCCCTGCATAGGAAGGAGCATGGGATTCATACATCACTTTCTCACGAAGAGAGTGAGTAACACATGGCCGATTTCCATGGAGAAGATAACCATCTTGTAAGATGAATGGTTCTTCTTTTTTCCCTAAGGCAAGGGCTGAAATTACATCCTTAAAATTGGGGTAAGTAGCATACTCATCTATTATGGAAGATAGATCATTGTGAGTTGCTATGGACACCGCATTTGCCCTTGGTCATCGTGATAGTGCATCAGATACTTGATTGTGCTTGCCAACAACGTGAGCAATATGAAAATTGAATTGCAAAAGAAAATTTCCCACCTCATTTATTTGTCGGAGTTTACGTCATGAAGTACTTAAGACTTTGGTGATTCGTTCGTAGGATAATTGGAGCCCCCAATAGATAGTGCTTCCATGTGTCGAGGGCATGTAGGACAGCTAGTAGCTCCTTTTTGTAGATGACCAACACTCGCTTGTCAGAATTGAGTCTTCCACTCTCATATGCTATGGCATGCACTTCTTGAATCAAAACTACTCCAAGGCAATCACCACAAGCATCACATTGGACCTCAAATGGTTTTGAGAGATTTGATAGTGCAAGCATGGGTTGAGAGATAAGCTTTTCTTTAAGCTTCTCAAAAGAACTTTTCTCTTTAGCAATCCATATGTACTTAAATTTTTTATTTGTGAAGTCATGCGTGGCCCTGCTATTTGGGAGAGTTTAGCTATGAAGCATCTATAGTATGCATACATACCAATAAAACTTCCTAGCTCATGTAGATTCCTTGGGTTAGGCCATCCTTTTATTACCTCAAGCTTGGTTGGATCCATGTGGATACCATCTTGAGAGATAATATGATCTAAGTATTGAATCTCTTGGAGGAAAAATTCACTTTTCTTTTGGTTAATGAAAAGTTTATTCTCCCTCATACATTGAAAAACTACATGGAGATGTTTATTATGCTCCTCCAAAGATTTGGAGTAGATGATAATGTCAAAAAGCCTCTATCTCTTCAGTAAAGAGTTTATTTTTACCTTTGTAGGCTCCCTTCTCCTTGGTCTTGTTGTTGTTGTTGGAGTTACCTTGGGAAGATTTTTGAGTATTGTTCTTTCCCATTGAATCATTTCGGTCTTTGTTTTCCATAGGCTTGGCATTCTTTTTAGCCCCTTGTTGGAAATTAATGCAAGAAGCAACCATAGTTTGGTGGATGACTTCGGTGATAGAACCGGGCCATTGTGAATTGATATACTCGGTCATTTTTTCAGGTAATGCCGCACAAAATTGTTGCTTTTTCTCAGCAAAGTCTATCTTTTGAAAGAGTGTAGCTTTGAGATGTAAATCCCAAAACTTGTCCATATATTTGTGGAGAGACTTGTTGGAGAGTAGCTTCAAACTCCACCATTTGGTGAGCATTTTATCTTTGGCATTGCTTGCAAGGAATTGCTTCATGATGGAAACTCGTAGAGTTTTCCATGTCTTTGGAGCTTTGGCATTGCCACGAAGGCTAGCCCACCATTGATGAGCATATTTTTGAAAGTGCATAGCTACATGATGCAGCTTGGAGGATTTAGTGAAGCCCTCATCTCCAAAGGCCGCATCAAATTGCTGGATAAAGGTCAATACTTTGTCAGTAGCACCAAAGGTGCCATGATAGGTGAGAAAGGAGATACTCTTTCCTCACTCTTTGAACTTCTTAAGCTTGTGGGACCTTTTTCAAGCAGGATAGGATTGCAATGTCCTCTCCTCTTGTAAGCCGTTTCTTTCATCGGAAGAGGAGGAAGGTGATGAAGAAGGAGAAGAGGGTGACCTCTTACGCCTTTTTCTTCCTTTGTTTCCTCTCTTCCCTTTTAGAGTGACGAGCAGAAGGGCTATAGGATGATCTTTTCCTCTTGGGAGTTGGGGATCATCGAGACCGCCGTCTTTGGGGAGCCACATTTTTTGAGAAATTTGGAGATTCACTTCTTTCTCGTTCATTGGATTCCTCCTCTTCTCTTATTAGAGAGAGTCTTCTTTTGGAAGTCTCAACAAGAGGCTTCCTAAGCTCTTTCTCTCTTCTTGGAGAGATAGGGAAATCCTATAAGCACGAAGTTGTTGGGTAACTTCGGCTTGCAAGGCAGGGTTGCACATAGCTTGTTACAACCTGGTAACAAGATAGTTCACAAACATTGGGGGCATCATCAGTAGCACCTTCATGTGCAAAATCAAAGTTGTCAATATTCATTCTACTCTCTTTATTATTGTTAGCCATGCTAACTAAACTTATGTATATGCTACTTTGTGCTTTGGTACCCTCAAAAACTTACTCTTCTTTACCTTTGAAAATTGGCTCTCAAGCAACCACACCCGTGGTTTAAAGACTCTTGATTGCAAAGAGTAGTGGAGAGGGTCTAACATTGCTAGGTTGATTATGGTTCATGTTGAGCTTGCTAGTAGCTCAATAATGGTTAAGCCAAAGGCAAGCCCCGAAAGACTCCATTATACCTCGAACTAAGTCCTTTTCAACCAAGTTAATAGATCCCTGTCCCACTTACCCTCTCGCAATGAACATGTCCAACCTTTCATGGACAACTTAAAGACCTATCTTCTTAAGTAAAAAAAGAGAAACCAATAGCCCTGATACCAATGTAACCAAATTGGACTATGAACATTGAGAATAGCGGAATTTAGAGAACTGTAATGAGTATTTTTATGAGAATACTTTGAGAAAATAGAGAGAGAACTTGATTAGAGGTAGCAATATAACCATTATCCTTAATTAGCTTGGCATGAACAATAATTTGTAAGAGAGAGAATTAGAGAACTTGACAATAGTTGAGGACCGGATTTATGTGGAGTTGGTCCCCCCTCCAAAAGGATTTTGTATTATAGCTTCTCCCATAAAGAGAGACTTGGTACAATACGAGCTTTGTGTTCCTTGAAACCTTGATGGTGCAATGAAGATAGAGATCTTCATGCGCCACAATTATGCTTGTAACTTAATCTAATGAAAGCATTAACTTGTCCCTGGCCTCAGTCCCAAGACCTCAAACACCTTCGAAGGTGGAGAGAGCTAGCAGAAAAGAGGGTAGGGAACAGGAAGAAGGAGTAACATGCAAGAAAGAAGTAGTGTCCTTTCATACCATCACACATAGAGCTTAGCATAGCATAATAGCATAGTAATGGAGATGAAGAAGATGGCAAGCATAGCATTGAAGCATGGCTCTTGGTTGGATTTGCATTCCATGCCAAGAGTGTTGGTGTAGGCTCTCAACTTCTCAAGCTTGGAGAAGGAGCTCTTGCACTTCACAAAGTGAGAATGTGTGAAAATGAGTGTGTGAGAGGGTGTATACCCCTCAAGCAAGCCCCTTGCTTAGCTTGGTCCCCCCCCCCCCCCCCCCCCCCCCCCCCCCCCCCCCCCCCCCCCCCCCCCCCCCCCTTGTAGTTCAAGCTTGATTATGATTGGACCCCTCTAAGCCTAGCCAATCACATGCATAAAGCATATCGAGCAACAAGGGTAGGCTTTGGACAAGTAGACTCCTTACCTCTTTGAGAGAGAGGGCTTGATAATATCTAGATAATTGTTGAGTTAAAGTAGAAGCTCATTGGACCCCTCTTTAGCCCAGCCAATAGGATTCAAGCACACCATGTGGCTAAGCATAGGGAGAGCTTGATATGTGTCCATGTGTCCCTCGAGAAAGGGGGTGCCCTTTGGGTGAGTGGGAGGTTAAGTCAAAGCTTCCCCTAGCTTTGTGGTGCTCGCCCCCTCCTTTGTAGGGTCTCTTTTTGACTCAAGCCCCTCAAGCACCTTACCCCCCCCATGCATAGGAAGCATCTCAAGCACCTTACTCATCAAGCATGAAATTAGAATGAGCATGGAATCTCTCTCTCTCTCTCTCTCTCTCTCTCTCTCTCTCTCTCTCTCTCTCTCTCTCTCTCGATCCTAGCTTGTAGGCTCGCCCCCTCTTTGTAGGGCCCATGTTTGACTTGGACTTGGTCACTTCAAGCACAAGGCCAATTTACCATGAACCTTAGCTATCAAGCATGTCAAGCACCTTATTTATTAACACCTAAAAGATGAGCCTAGCTTACCCTAAGGTCGTAGGTCTAAGGACTTTTAACACTAACCTTTGGAGGTCTTTAATGAAGCTAATTCTAAGGTCTTTCAAGCTCCATTAGCTAGCATTGCTCTTTGACAGACCATCTCTCATTTGAATCCATTGACTTTGGTCCCGTGCTGAGATAGATCCATAAGCACATGTCTATATTCTAACTCTTGTTCCCATTTATTCTCCCACATTAAATGATCAGTTCAATATGAGAGAATCATTTGGCTTAAGGTCGTAGGTCTAAGGACTTTTAACACTAACCTTTGGAGGTCTTTAATGAAGCTAATCCTAAGGTCTTTCAAGCTCCATTAGCTAGCATTGCTCTTTGACAGACCATCTCTCATTTGAATCCATTGACTTTGGTCCCGTGCTGAGATAGATCCATAAGCACATGTCTATATTCTAACTCTTGTTCCCATTTATTCTCCCACATTTAATGATCAGTTCAATATGAGAGAATCATTTGGCTTAGTTAGATATTAGATTTTATGACATTACCTCTCTCTTGAAATCATAGTCGTCCTCGCTTATGAGGTAGAGAAGATACGGTCTTAGTCATTAGTCGGAGTTTCTTAGCGGGTACATGATCCCTTTTTACCCTATGACATCATTCCAGAATGGATGACTAATCCATTTGGTGCTTGGGAGACTTAACTGCCGCAAGCATGTATACTCTTGAGTCCACATCATATTTCCAAAGTAGAGTGACAAATTCTACTTGGTGTTTGAGAGACGTCGTCATCACAAACATGATTGTAAGCATGCATACCACTTAAATTTGTGCACAATAAAGAGATAATTAGTCTTATAATGCCGAAATATTTTTCATTTAGTATTTACATTTGCTTACTCTAATGTAGCATTGTAAGGCTTCAAATGTGTGTTTCATTACCCAAGCAAATAATTGTGTCTCCTCATTGTTACCCCTTTATGTCTCAAGTAGAGGTGGTCATAGCTCCAAACTTGAACCATTTTGAGTTGATGCATGAATGGTCGCCCCAAAATAACTTCAAAGTTATTGATTTTTTCTAAGTCTACTATGACAAAAGTATGTTCATACTCATACTATCCTTGAAATGTGTTCCTTGCATCCGTCTAGCATCTTCAAATGGATAATTTTGAACTTAATCAGATACCCTCGGATAATCTTACCATGTCTTAGTACCATGTCTTTATATCGAAGAATCGATTCGGGCTGAAGCACCTCTTCTTGATCTTCAATCTCGGACGGGTCCTCAATGATTGGTTCTCGTGGTGGCTCTCCTTTGTAAGGCTTAAGTAGGCTCACATGAAAATCAACTTGAGTTGATAGGCCATCTCATTGATTGGTTTTAGGATTTGAAAAGGACCATAGTATCTTATTGCTAGTTTAGCATAATACTTTTGGTGGCCCGTAGGATTTTTGCCCGTTGTGTGCCTCAATCAAGCCTTGGAAAATTTGAGTAGGACCTAATCATTTTCTTTGAAAGCTAAGGACCTTTTTTGCTTGTTAGCAGGAGTCTTTTGTCTTTGTTGTGAGATGAATATAGCCTCCTTAATCTTTTGGAAAGATTCTTATAGGTTTCGGCTATACTCATCGACAACGAAGATCCTCCCATGTACCTTAAGTAGCAAGGGACTTTTAGGTCTTCCTCCAATGATTTCGAAGGATGTGTTTCTCGTAGTAGTATGGACATTGCTATTGTACACATACTCTACAACAAGTAGGATTGCTATACGTAGAGGTGTTTTTCATGGCAAATGTAAGAGGGAGGAGAGGAAGGTCACATAGAGGAGATGAGGAAGATGGAGTAGGCTAAATGCTATGCATTTTTTCCTATGTACAAAGAACTATCAAGGTAAAACTAAAAATGCCATAAGAGTGCATGTGTGAGGGGCAACGTTTAAGAGGGCTCCCCCATAGGCCCTCTAAAGGTGCTTTTGAGGGGCTCTTTAAATTGTGAGACATAGACCCCTACACCCTTTATTTTTTCCAAAAATGTAGGGCATTTTCAAAACGCCTTTAAGCTTGGGGGGGGGCGTCTTTCAACCACCCCTTAAATACAAAAGGGCCCTTGTTTTTAAGAAATGACTTGGTATTGTAGGTGACTCTACCTTTTGACCTCCTACACTAGGTTTTCCCATTGTCCTTTTCCCAAATTGGACCCTTCAAAGCCTGACTTGCTTCCTATGGGGATGTGTTATTCTTAAAATACATCTATTAAAAGTTTTGAGGACCCTCCAATGTAGAGAGCCTATGGGGGAGCACTCTGACCCCTGCCAACTAATTTTGGCAAACATTGCTCTCGCTTTTCAACTTCGCGAAAATTGGCAATTTGGAAAATCCCCTGTCCTACCCCGGTCATAGGTGCAGAACGCTTATTTATAGCTACAAGGCTGATGCACGATAGGCCGCTCGTGTGAATCCACCCTAAGGCTTGGTTCAGACTGAACCGGCGAAAGAAACAAGGTTTCCTAAATGTGCCGCCGCCTAGTGTGAACAATGTGGAGGAGGAAAAGTGCAAAAGTGAAGGGGGTTGAGAGAGGCCATCAACTCTTCCGGAGGGGGGGGGGGGGGGGGATCGGAAGAAAAATGGAGGGCCCGACGAAAGAGTGCCTCAACTCCAACCAATTAAATTTTGCCATGAAGGAAGAACGCCCCTTTGCTTTTTTCTTCCGCCGCTTAGCCTAGTCTGAACCCACCCTAAGAAGGGCATCAAATCCATTGCTTATTTCCAATTGTGAAGCGCGGAGCCTTTTGAAATTGCATTCCAACGGGAAGTTTGTCGAGCCGTTGATAAACATCCTGATACACTCATAGCTCACCATACAGCCATAGCTATCGCTTCTGTCCGCAGCATCCGCCATGCCTTCGCCTTCCCCAAATTCTCGCAAGACCTCCTCATCTGTCGCCCCTCGCAATCTCGCAGGTTCGACTCGCGGTGATCTCCCCAACCCGACTCGAGGTCTCCTGCAAGGCACAGATTCCAGTAGTTCGGCAGGTAATGAAGCTTCGTAGACCTTCCTTTCATTTCTGTCTTGAAACGGAATGCCCGAATCGTGCTCCTTCTTTTCCTGAGCTTTGATGAAATCTGCTGACCTGCAAGACATCTTGTCGTGATTTCGATTGGCAGCTGCTAGACGTTCTGTATACGAAAGGATCGATGACCACAAGGAAAACAACACTGAAAATGGGAACTGCAGGGGAATTCAAGGAAGGCCCAATCAAAATCAAAGAGGAGCCTGCAGGAAACCATGGGTAACTCATTTCGCCAAACCTGCTGCGACATTATCTCCGAGCAGCAGAGTTTTGGTGGACCGCAATTCATCTCCTTCACCGAGGTCGGGAGAAGTAGTGCAAGGTTATGGAGAGGGGCTAGACGACCCGAAAGTGAGTGCAACACCTCCAAGGGAACGTGAGGAAGCTTGTGCGACACCAGGGCCGGTGAAGGGTGTTGCAGATCTCTCAAAACGTATCCAGCAGTTTCTGGAAGAGCAAGACGTTGTTCTAGGTAGCAAAACTGGGAGTGCTCAAGAGGTAATTTCTTCCTGTGCTTCACTCACTCCAGTGGAGCTCGGGCAGCGTTCTGTGTCTTCTCCTTACAATCCTTACAAGTCTCCTTTCTTCGAACGTCCAAAGTTTTTGCGACTAAATGGCAGCAGCGCGTCCTCGACTTTTGATGTCGTTTATTCTACGACAGATGTGGCTGATGCGACCATGGAACAGACAGTTGAAGAGCTTCCTTTGTTTGAAGGAGGTCAGGTTCTGGCTTCTCCTCTGCAACAGATTCAGTTTTCGAATGGCCTCTCTCTACTTTCTGCTGAAGACGAGGATATTACAGCGCACGCAGAGGAATTGCAAGATCAGCTATCCGAAGCCACATTTGATGGAGCGTCTGGCGATGCATTACAGGAAAAGCTTCAGGTGGTTATAGAAAATAAAGAGCACATTTTACAAGAATCATCCGAGAAATCTGGTCAAGGTTCACCATGTTTATCCGAATCATTAGCCAAAGCACTTGCAGTAGTAGCAGAGCAGTCTCAAGTTGAAAACGTGGAGGTTGAAACAGATCTTCAGAAAGAAGATGGTGAAGTCAAAGCTAAGATTCATTCTACACCTGGAGTACTGGCAAGCCAGCTTGAAAGAAAAGAAGACGGTGCTGGTAAAGCAGAGCACGATCCTCAGCCTCAAGACACGGCAAACCAGTCTCAAGACGAAGATATGAAGTCACCTCGAGGAAAAGAAATGCACACAGGACTGGAATATGAAGGTATGGAGGACAATATGGGAGAAGAGCTGTCGTGGGGTAGAAGAGCCGGAAGGGTATCATTCTGTGGGGCACTTCTTGCTTCATTTTTTATATTTGTTCTGCTTTCATCTGCTGGCCCAGGTCTCCTTCCTGCAGCCCTTGTTAATAATCCTGTTCAGTCCTCCTGGCATTCTAGCAAGTACCACACAAATTCTCTGGCATTTGTCCGTGGAATGGAAGGCTTATGGAGCACACACACTGTCTATCTCCCTATTGATGTGCGAGATGCTGTGGGGAGAAGTATAAAGATATTGCATTCTTTCAGAAGATCATGGACCCAAGTACATTTAGAACTGCAGGTTTTTGCCGAGTTAATGTCAAGCATCCTTGATGACGGGCTGAGGGTTCTGATGCAGCACCTATCGCAGAGAGACGGCCCTAATTCAGACCTGGAACAAGAAGAACGAGGCCGTCAATTTGAGTGGCTGCAAGATTATGAATTTGAAGAAGACTGGCTTGACGAGACACCTCTACTAGCATACACTGATTGGGAATTGCTTCATGAGTATGACCTGGGGGCAGCTAATCAGTTTGTTCTTGGTTCCATCCCAGAGGTATTGAAGCATGATTTACGGAGAAATATGTCTCGGCTAAGTGATTCTCCTGAAGTCAGGGGCCTCCTGGAAGATTTAATGACGCTGAAAGGAGGCAACACTGAAGAAGACAGATTAGAGGTTCTGCGCTACTTCTGGCAGTACACAAGGTTTTCAGCAAGTGCTGGTGAAACTTTGATGCAATACCAGGTCAAGCATCAAGCATTAGGTATCTTAGGAGAGCAGTTGATTGGCAAGATTGATTTTGCAGCTGACGGGCTCCCCCCAGAGGAGCAGTCAACTGATATGCCTGCTTATTGTGAACAGCAGCAAGACTCTCAGCCAGACCTCAATGAAAAGGCAGAGGCTGGTTCTTACATTAGTGTAGTAACAGGCGTGCCTGATCTTTCTAAAGCGCCGCAAGACTGTCTGGCAGAAGATAGCAAGCTCAATCAAGAGACAGAGTCTTCTGCTGCTACCTTTGAGCAAGGGGGGATTGAGATGAAATCATCTGATGTGGCTGTTGAAGTGACTTGGACTCCAGAGCAGCTGCAGGAATCGGACCAGATTTTTCCATCAATTGTTCCTACACTAAACGAAAATGCCAAAGGGTCAACAGACGAATGGAAGGGTGAATTAGCGGACACGCTCATTGCGAAAATGCAGCCCGCATTAGCTGCTAAACTTGACATTGGTCATATAGCTAGTCTTGCCATTTTCGTAGTTGGCAGCATGTTCGTTCTAGCCCGTTCTAGACGGCCCAAAAGTGCTACTTCTCCAGTCTCCACAAGTGTGCAGTTCTTGCGAAAAACCGATCAACCGCAGGAAAGCTTGGACGGTGGTAAGCAACAGGTCACCATAATTGAAGAGCTGAATGATAAATTTGCCTCTGTGCTACAATCCCCGGAGCCAAACTTGTTACGACTGCAGAGCCTGCAAACAAGTAGAGATGAAGGTCTACTTCGAAGCCCCATCCCTGCATCGACCTCTTCTCCCTATGGAAGCTTTACAACCTACAAACTGACGCAGGTAAGTAATGACGTGCCGTTTTAGTTGCTGTGGACAATTCTAAGTGTAGTTAGGATTTTAGTGTTTATTAGTCTGAAGGAACTTGTTTTGCAGGGTCAAGCTGGTGAAACAAAGCTGACGCCTGTAAGGCGATCAAGCCGCATCCGTAGCCACATCAGCATGTCACCGCAATCTGATGCTGTTAAACGGATAGCTATCTCTCCTCCGTGAGCGCGCTCACCCATAGCCTATTTGAGGAAACAAGTCGTCTTGTTTACCCAATCCTTCCTTTCTTGTGGCGCAATGTATGTGTGTGTGTGTGTGTGTGTGTGTGTGTGTATCTTGATATTATCATGTAGGACTTTCTTTCACGTTCCACACCTCGCTGTATTATCGTTTTCTGCCTTTGAAAATTTGCTTGCCATGTGCTGCACTGGCTAAATGAACTCAATGTTGTGAATTCATTTGACAGATTCTTAACAGTTTTGACAGATTCTATGGTGTGCAAGAAAGAGTTTTGAATACCCTTCTTGTATGGAGGTCCTCTAAGTGGTATGCAGGTTCACTTTTTGATAGAAGTGAAACCACTTTTGCAAGATTTAATGAGGCCTCATGCATTTGATGATAAGTGGGTTTTCCTTTGACTCCACATTTCATCGTTACAAGCCACCATTACTCTCCTCTCTCAACCTCCATCTGCCCTCCCCTCTCTCTCTCTCTCTCTCTCTCTCTCTCTCTCACACACACACACACACACACACACACACACACACACACACAGAGCCAATTCACACACCAAATTTGTGGAGGAAGAGGTATGCAGCGGAATAATCTGTCATCTGTTGAGCCTCTAATTGCTCTTTGAAGGAGGAGGCTGCTGCTTGGAACTTGACCCACCGTTTCACCAATAAAGAAATTTATAAAGTCCTTTGTGAAAAAAGCCATTGGAGTGAGGTCATAAACGATTCCACACGGAGTCCAGCACGATTACTGAGTAATTTCTGGAACATCCGGTATGTCTACATAGATTCACAAATTGATAAAATTGAAAAGCAATTGGAGGAGAAGGATGGGCTATCTCCTTTAAAATAGAAGATAGGCCTTTTGTGTTATCGCACATTTTCTTTAGGTAAAACGTTGGCCTGTGACCTTTGCCGAAATTCCCCCTATGATTCCCGCATCCATTAAAGGCCTTGCTCGAACGTATCTACTTTTGGATTGTGGGAGACTCAGCAACGCCTTAAACTAAAGCGAAATGTTGATAGGCTGAAGCAACCTTTGCCGGAATTCCCCCTATGATTCCCACATCCATTGAAGAGCTCGAACATATCTACTTTTGGACTGTGGAAGACTTAGCAAAGCCTTAAACTAAAGCGAACTGCTAATAGGTTGAAGCAAGCTCCCCCTGGAATAAATTAGATAAAACAATGCATTCGCCCTTTGAATTCTTACAGTAGCTAATACATTTTATACAATGCATTATTTTCGAACGAATCTGCTCTATTTTATTGTTCACCAAAACACTAAAATGACCTTACTTCTTTCCCCTTGGAATCTGGAGTCTACCTCCTCTTCTTCCCCTCCACCCTGGCATTTGCCACTAGTCTATGTCTCCTTAAGTGGTCCAATTCTCCCTTTTCGTTTTGATTTACCCCCATATCTTTTGTTTACAACTCAATGGCCATATTGACAACACAGTGAAAAATGCCGTGAATATGCACCAGGCGAGACGGCGCTCGATCTTGCTTGTGCGTCAGTCGGATGTTGTCCCCTCTGAAAGGGAGAGCACTTCTACAGGAGATCCCCATCGACATCTATAGTGCAACGAGCTAATTGTGGTTACTAGTGCTCAATGTAAATCTCATCAACGGCACCATCCCTCCCTTCCTCGCTCTCAAACAACCTCCTCACCGGTAGCATTCCACCATAGTTGGGTCTCATGGCTAGAATCAATTTTCCGTATCTCAACAACAATTTAGTGTCGGGCACAACACTAGTAGCCTACACTTGGGAACTCCAGGTATCTATTGTGGGTTGATCTCAGTGGCAACGAGCTAGATAATGCCGGTGAGATAGCTTACACTTGGGAACTCTAGGTATCTATTGTGGGTTGATCTCAGCGGCAACGAGCTAGATGGTGCCGGTGAGGTGGTTATGCGACACTGAAATCTTTTTGTGTTAAGGAAAATATTTCATTATACTTTCTTTGGATTGAATTGAAGGGAGCTTTGAACTAAAATAAACTTCGGACTGAAGGGAACTCTTTCTCCTTCGATGGGAGAGAACTACACTAGGCTAGAAAGCCACCTCTAAGCTATTTAGTATCCTTTGGACTTAAAGGAAGCTCCTGATGTCTTATCATGTTAATCCAGACTGAAGGGAGCTCGTTCTTTTATTGATATCTTCTTATGTGAATTTGGACTGAAGCGAGCTCTTTCATTGATATCTTATCATGTTAATTTGGACTGAAGGGAGCTCCTTCATTGATATTGTCTTATGTCATAAAATCTAATATCTAACCAACCCAAATGATTTTCTCATATTAAATTGATCACTTAATGTGGGAGAATAAACGGAACAAGTGTTAAAATATAGATATGTGCTTATAGATTTATCTCAACACGGGGCCAATAGTAAAGGGGCCCAAATGGGAGATGGTCTATCAAGAGCAAGGCTAACCAATGGAGCATAAGACCTTAGGGTTAGCTTCATTGAAGACCTCCAATAATGTGTGTAAAAGTCCTTTGACCTTAGGTAAGCTAGGGTTGAGCTTGAGGTGGGAACCCAGCCCAAGCTCGAGGTGCTTGTCGTGCTTGAGGTGCTTGTCCTGCTTGAGGTGCTTGTCATGCTTCAGGTGCTTGATTAAGATGCGAAGATGCTTGAGGTGCTTGACTGGCTCCATGCTTGAGGTGCTTGACTTGGTGCATGATTAAGGTGCTTGAGGTGCCTTGAGAAGCTTGCCTGAGATGCTTGTGGGAACACCCCCTACTTCAAGTGCTTAGTCATGCTTGATGACTAAGGGGCTTGCTCATCCAAAGTCAAAAAGATCCCTACAAGGAGGGGGGCGAGCCTACCGGGGGGGGGGATGAGAGAGAACACACACACACACACACACACACACACACACACACACACACACACACACACACACAAGGGAAGCCCCAGCTTGAAGAGGCAGCAAGGACACTTGTCAAGTTCCTCCTCATGTTGCCCTCATGGTGTGCCTGAAGCCTATTGGTTGGCCACCCAAGGGGTCCAATGATAATTTAGGATATTTAATTAATTGATTTTGCATTTATCAAGTCCTCTCTCTCAAAGGGGAAAGGGGGACACTTGTCCCAAGGCTACCCCTGTTGCTTGTAATGGCTCCTGCTTGTGATTGGCTAGGCCTGGAGGGGTCCAATGAGTTTCAAGCATGAGCTACAAGGGGGGGGTCGACCCAAGCAAGCTAGGGGGGTGCTTAGGGGGTATACTCACCCACACACACTCTCATTGTGTACTATGCAAAGTGCAAAAGCTCCCTCTCCTTCTCAAAGCAAGTAGAGGTTGAGAGCCTACACCAACACTCTTGGCTATGGAGTGCAAATCCATCCAAGAGCCATGCTCCAATGCTTGAGCTTGCCATCTATTTCTTCTTCATTACTATGCTATTATGTATGCTAGCACAAGAGTTATGATAAGTGAGGAACTAGCTCTTTCTCGTATGAAATGTTTCTTCTTCCTCTTCCCTACCCTCATTCCCTGCTAGCTCTCTCCACCTTCTTCCTCTTCCCTACCCTCATTCCCTGCTAGCTCTCTCCACCTTCGAAGGTGTTTGAGGTCTTGGGACTAAGGCTTGGTATAGT
Organism: Adiantum capillus-veneris; assembly: GCF_014529385.1. NCBI lineage: Eukaryota > Viridiplantae > Streptophyta > Polypodiopsida > Polypodiales > Pteridaceae > Adiantum > Adiantum capillus-veneris. The sequence goes on from NC_140957.1 coordinate 6,084,181, forward strand.
TAAAGATTTCTTCAAGTTTAGCTTCTGCTATGATGGTGATGCATGAAGCTTTCCATCTCCATTGCTTCACCTAGGTCACAAGGAACACAAAGAATGTATTGTAACAAGTCTCTCTTTATGGGAGAAATCATAATACAAATGCCTATTGGAGGGAGGACCGGCTCCACATAAATCCGGTCCTCAACTGTTGTCATGTTCTCTAAATTCTCTCTCTTGCAAAAGTATTGTCTATGACAAGTTAACTAATTGCTATGATTATGTTGCTATCTTCAATTATGTCTACCCGCTATGCTCACAAAATCATTTCTTGAAAGTACTCTCATTAAATTCCGCTACTCTCAAATTGAATAGGCAAATTCCATTACATTGGTATCATAGCATTTGGTTTCTCTTTTCTTGCTTAAAAAGAGAGGTCCTTAAGTAGCCTATAAATGGTTGATGTTGTTAATTATAATAGAGTAAGTGGAACTGGGATCTAATATCGGTTTTGTTAAGCCCACTATGTGGGGGATGTTGCACACCTCGGGAGATTTGGACTTAATAATGGAGTCTTTTTAGACTTGCCTACGGCTTTACCATTATTGAGCCATAAGAAGTCCGAAAGGAGCTAGCCCTTGGCAACTCTACTATGTTAGACCTACTCCTCTACTGTCTATAATTAACCACTTTGAGCCGTGGGTGTAGATACTTAAGAGCCGATTTTCAAAGGCTAAGAGGAGTGGTAACTAAGGTTTTGAATTGCCAAAGCATACACTAAGTATAAACATAAATTTTGTTAACATGGCTGACAATAATCAAGAGAGTAGAATGAACATTGATAGCTTTGATTTTGCACATGAAGGTGCTAATGATGATGCTCCCATGTTTGTGAATTATCTCGTCACTAGGTTGCAGCAAGCTATGGGCAACCCTGCTTTGCAAGCCGAAGTTACTCAACAACTTCTTGCTTATGGAATTTCCCTTCCTCTCCCAGAGGAGAGAGAGCTTAGGAGGCCTCTTGAAGAGACCCCCAAAAGAAGACTCTCTCCCATTCGAGAGGAGGAATCCAAAGAGAAAGAAAGCAATGAAAGTCTAAGTTCTTCTGAAGATGTGGCTCCACGAAGACGGCGGTCTAGACGATCGCCTACTCCTCCCAAGAGGAAAAGAGCAACCTATAGTCCTTCTCCTCATCACTCTGAAAGGCAAGAGAGGAAACAAAGGAAGAAAAGGGCTAGGAAGAGGTCACCCTCTTCTCCTTCTTCTTCACCTTCCTCCTCTTCCGATGAAAGTTATGGCTATTCTCCTAGAGAATACAAGAGGAGAGGACATCGCAAATCATTTCCTGCATGGCGAAGGTCACAAAAGCTAAAGAAGTTCAAGGAGGGAGGAAAGAGTATCTCTTTTCTCACCTATGATGGCACCTTTGGTGCTACTGACAAAGTGTTGGCCTTCATCCAGCAATTTGATGCGGCCTTTGGGGACGAGGGCTTCACAGAGTCCTCCAAGCTACGCCATGTAGCTATGCACTTCCAAAAATCAGCTCGTCAATGGTGGGCTAGTCTTCGTGGCAATGGAGAAGCCCCAAAGACATGGAAAACTCTACGAGTTTCCATCATGAAGCAATTTCTTCCAAGCGATACTAAAGATAAAGTTCTTACCGAATGGCGCGGCTTGAAGCTTCTCTCTCATGAGTCTATCAACAAGTATGTAGACAAGTTTTGGGATTTACATCTCAAAGCTACTGTCTTTCAAAAGATAGACTTTGCCGAGCAAAGACAGCAATTCTGTGTGGGATTACCTGAAGAGATGGCCGAATACATCAACTCTCAACGGCCCGGTACTATTACCGAAGTAATCCACCACACCATGGTTGCCTCACGCATCAATTTCCATCAAGGGGCTAGACGTAATGTCAAGCCCATGGAAAACAAAGATAAAAATGATGCAAAGGGAAAATCCAATGCTCAAAATAATTCCCAAGGTACTTCCAACAACAACAACAACAATCGGTCCAAGGAGAAGGGAGTTTACAAAGGTAAAAACAAACTCTCCTGAAGAGCTTGAAGCTTTTCGTAAGGACCATAAGTGTTTCAAGTGTGGGGAGCAAGGACATGGCTATCGTTCTTGCCCCAAGAAGAATACTCGCAATGAGACTCCTAGAGCTTCCACCATCGAAGCTCCAAAAGAGGATGCTCATTGCAAAGGATCATCACTTTCCTATGCGTGGGGAAAGGTAAGAGAGCAAGATGCCTTCATCTTGTTTGACCCTGGCTCTCCTCTCAACTTCATATCAATAGAGTTGGCCACCAAGTTGGGCATTCAAGCTTTTGAGATGGGAGATATAGTAACAGCTGATGCAGCTTTCAAGGGACAACAAGCCTCCGTTACTCCCTTGATTGGGAAGTTGAGGCTTCATGTCCAAAGCTATGTCGACAAAGAAGACTTCTTCATCTCTCCTCTCCAGCATCAGGATGTTATCCTAGGGGCACCATGGTTTGATCGCATAGCTGCCAACATGAAGTTCCCTGAAAGGAGAATTTACTTCACCTACAGGGGAAAGAACATGTATATAGATGCTAGTGAGCGTGGTCGCACTATTCCACTTGTAAATCCTCTTTCTTTTGATAAATCAATGAAGAGCTCAGTTTCTGCGTACATGATTTATGTCAAAGAGTCTCTAAAAGCTAATAATGTTTCTTCAAATGAAAATGATAGGAATCAAGAAGAGTTAGACTTGTCTACTTTTCTAAAAGGATTCCAAGATGTGTTCATCGATGATATCCCTATGGACCTACCTCCAAAACAAGGGGATGATGACCATCGTATTGAGCTCCTTCCAGGAAGCTCACCGCCTAACAAACCTCCTTATCGAGTCTCACAAGCTCAACAAGAGGAGATTATGAGGCAAGTACAGGAATTGGTAGACAAAGGGATGGTGAGGCCTAGTTCCTCTCCCTTTTGTTCTCCAGTCCTTTTAGTGCAAAAGAAAGATGGTACATACCGTATGTGTGTGGACTATCGAGCACTAAACCATATCACTATCAAAAACAGATTTCACGTGCCTCGGGTAGAAGATCTGTTTGATAAGCTACAAGGCTCTACCTACTTCAGTAGGATTGACCTTAAGAGTGGCTATCATCAAATAAGGATAGTGGATAAAGATATCCTAAAGACCGCGTTTCGCACAACATTTGGTCTTTATGAATATCTAGTCATGCCTTTTGGCTTGACTAATGCACCAGCTACTTTCAATCGTCTCATGGAGAAAATTTTTAGACCATATAGTAAATTCACTTGAGTGTTCTTTGATGATATCATCATCTACTCCAAGTCTTTGGAGGAACATAAGCAACATCTCCAAGTGATTTTTCAAGCCTTGAGGGAGAACAATCTTTTTCTCAACCAAAAGAAAAGTGAATTCTTCCTTCAAAGAGATTCAATATCTAGGTCATATTATCTCTCACGATGGTATTCGTATGGATCCATCAAAGTTAGAGGTAATAAAATCATGGCCTAACCCAAGGAATCTACATGAGCTAAGAAGCTTTATTGGTATGTGTGCATACTATAGACGCTTCATAGCAAAATTCTCTCAAGTAGCAGGACCACTACACGACTTAACAAAGAAGAACGTTAAGTTTGTATGGACTGCTAAGGAGCAAAATGCTTTTGAAAAAATCAAAGAGAAGCTTACTTCCCAACCAGTCCTCGTGCTTCCGGATCTCTCAAATCCATTTGAGGTCCAATGTGATGCTTGTGGTGATTGCCTTGGAGCGGTTTTGCTTCAAGAAGGGCATGCCATAGCATATGAGAGCCGAAGGCTCAATAGTGATGAACAAGTCTTGGGCATTTATGAGAAAGAGCTTTTAGTTGTTCTACATGCCCTAGATACATGGAAGCACTACCTATTGGGGACTCCATTTATCCTACGAACCGACCACCAAAGTCTTAAGTATTTCATGACGCAAACCAAACTTTCCGACAAACAAATGAGGTGGGCAAATTTTCTTTCGCAATTTAATTTCCATATTGCTCACATAGCTGGTAAGCACAATCAAGTTGCCGATGCACTTTCACGACGACCAAAAGTTAATGTGGTGTCTATAGCTACTCACAATGATCTATCCTCTATGATAGATGAGTATGCTACTCACCCTGACTTTAGAAACATAATGTCAGCCCTTGCTTTGGGGAAGAAAGAGGAACCATTCACCTTGCAGGATGGTTATCTTCTCCACGGAAATAGGCTATGTGTTACCCATTCCCTTCGTGAGAAGGTTATGTATGAATCCCATGCTCCTCCATATGCAGGGCATAGAGGTATTCAACCTACTCTCCGAGGAGTAGAGACGTATTTCTATTGGCCTACCATGAAAGTGGACATACAAGAGTATGTTTCAAAATGTGTAGTATGCCAAAAGACCAAGTATGATAGAGGGAAGCAACCTTGATTACTCCAGCCATTGCCTATTCCAAATTCACCATGGGAGAGTATATCCATGGATTTCATCTTTGGATTACCCAATTCTATCCATGGGAATACAGGAATAGGGACAATAGTCGACAGGTTTAGCAAGCAAACACATTTTATTCCTGTCAAAAAGACTATTAAGGCACATCAAATGGCAACTCTCTTCATATCTCAGATTTTCAAGCACCATGGATTACCCACATCCATCGTGTCAGATAGAGATCCTAGAATTACCAGTAATTTTTGGAAAGGTCTCTTTGAAAATCTAGGAACAAGATTGAATTTCTCTTCGGCCTATCACCCACAAATGGATGGCCAAAGTGAGATAGCCAATCTTACGATACTCGATCTACTCAAGACTTATGTTACCGAAGTAGATCAACGCTCACAATGGGAAAAGTATTTACCTCTAGTAGAGTATGCCTACAATAATACTGTACATACTTCTACGGGGAAAGCACCTTTCGAGATCATAGAGGGAAGACCTAAAAGTCCCTTGCTACTCAAAGTACATGGGAAGATCTTCACCGCCGATGAGTATAGCCGTGACCTACAAGAATCTTTTCAAAAGATTAGGGAGGCTATAGCCATCTCTCAACAAAGGCAAAAAACTGCTGCTGATAAGCACAGAAGAGCCTTAATGTTCAAAGAAAATGATTGGGTCTTACTCAAGTTTCCTAAGGCTCGATTAAGGCAAACGACGGGCAAAAATCCTACGGGCCATCAAAAGTATTATGCTAAACTAGCAAAAAGATACTATGGTCCTTTCCAAATCTTGAAGCCCATCAATGAGACGGCTTATCAACTTAAGTTGCCCAACCATTGGATTATACACAATGCCTTTCATGTAAGCCTACTTAAGCCCTACAAAGGAGAGCCACCAACTGAACCAATTATTGAAGACCCTCCCGAAGTTGAAGACCAAGAAGAGGTGCTACAACCCGAAGCTGTCCTTCGGCATGAAGACAAGGTACTACGACATGGTAAGATAATCCGACGGTATCTTATTAAGTTCAAAAATTATCCTTTTGAAGATGCTAAATGGATGCAAGGAGTACAACTTAAGGATAGTATGAACCTTGTCAATGCTTACAATGCTACATTAGAGTAAGCAAATGTACAACTCTCTTTTAAATGACTCATGTTTTTGTCTTATAAGACTAATCCTCTTTTTAATTGTGCACAAATTTAACTAGTATGCATGCTTAGAATCATGTTTGTGATGACGACGTCTCTCAAACACCAAGTAGAATTTGTCACTCTACTTTGGGAGAATGAAATGGACTAAAGAGCAGACATGCTTGTGGCAGCTATGTCTCCCAAGCACCAAATGGATTAGTCATCCATCTTGGAAAGATGTCGTAGGGTAAAAAAGGGATCCTCTACCCGCTAAGTACGATTGACTAATGACTAAGGCTTTATCTCTTCTACCTCATAGTCGAGGACGACTATGATTTCAAGAGAAAGGTAATGTCATAAAATCTAATATCTAACCAACCCAAATGATTTTCTCATATTTAATTGATCACTTAATGTGGGAGAATAAATGGAACAAGTGTTAAAATATAGATATGTGCTTATAGATTTATCTCAACACGGGGCCAATAGTAAAGGGGCCCAAATGGGAGATGGTCTATCAAGAGCAAGGCTAACCAATGGAGCATAAGACCTTAGGGTTAGCTTCATTGAAGACCTCCAATAATGTGTGTAAAAGTCCTTTGACCTTAGGTAAGCTAGGGTTGAGCTTGAGGTGGGAACCCGGCCCAAGCTCGAGGTGCTTGTCGTGCTTGAGGTGCTTGTCCTGCTTGAGGTGCTTGTCATGCTTCAGGTGCTTGATTAAGATGCTTGAGGTGCTTGACTGGCTCCATGCTTGAGGTGCTTGACTTGGTGCATGATTAAGGTGCTTGAGGTGCCTTGAGAAGCTTGCCTGAGATGCTTGTGGGAACACCCCCTACTTCAAGTGCTTAGTCATGCTTGATGACTAAGGGGCTTGCTCATCCAAAGTCAAAAAGATCCCTACAAGGATAGGGGCGAGCCTACCGGGGGGGGGATGAGAGAGAACACACACACACACACACACACACACACACACACACACACACACACAAGGGAAGCCCCAGCTGCAAGGACACTTGTCAAGTTCCTCCTCATGTTGCCCTCATGGTGTGCCTGAAGCCTATTGGTTGGCCACCCAAGGGGTCCAATGATAATTTAGGATATTTAATTAATTGTTTTTGCATTTATCAAGTCCTCTCTCTCAAAGGGAAAGGGGGACACTTGTCCCAAGGCTACCCCTGTTGCTTGTAATGGCTCCTGCTTGTGATTGGCTAGGCCTGGAGGGGTCCAATGAGTTTCAAGCATGAGCTACAAGGGGGGGGTCGACCCAAGCAAGCTAGGGGGGTGCTTAGGGGGTATACTCACCCACACACACTCTCATTGTGTACTATGCAAAGTGCAAAAGCTCCCTCTCCTTCTCGAAGCAAGTAGAGGTTGAGAGCCTACACCAACACTCTTGGCTATGGAGTGCAAATCCATCCAAGAGCCATGCTCCAATGCTTGAGCTTGCCATCTATTTCTTCTTCATTACTATGCTATTATGTATGCTAGCACAAGAGTTATGATAAGTGAGGAACTAGCTCTTTCTCGTATGGAATGTTTCTTCTTCCTCTTCCCTACCCTCATTCCCTGCTAGCTCTCTCCACCTTCTTCCTCTTCCCTACCCTCATTCCCTGCTAGCTCTCTCCACCTTCGAAGGTGTTTGAGGTCTTGGGACTAAGGCTTGGTATAGTTAAAGATTTCTTCAAGCTTAGCTTCTGCTATGATGGTGATGCATGAAGCTTTCCATCTCCATTGCTTCACCTAGGTCACAAGGAACACAAAGAATGTATTGTAACAAGTCTCTCTTTATGGGAGAAATCATAATACAAATGCCTATTGGAGGGGGGACCGGCTCCACATAAATCCGGTCCTCAACTGTTGTCATGTTCTCTAAATTCTCTCTCTTGCAAAAGTATTGTCTATGCCAAGTTAACTAATTGCTATGATTATGTTGCTATCTTCAATTATGTCTACCCGCTATGCTCACAAAATCATTTCTTGAAAGTACTCTCATTAAATTCCGCTACTCTCAAATTGAATAGATAAACTCCCAACTCTGGCAAGCACCCTACCTTTCTAGCTTCTAGCTTTGCCAACAACCCTTATCTATTTGGTTCCGCGTTCGCATCCATCCCTTTCCTTGTAGGTATGCGTTAGTGTTTACATATCTTAATTAAAAGGTGGATGCACACAAAGGAGCTCGTACATGACAATTCCATGGACAAGCTACCCATCAATTTGTCAAGCACCATATCTCATAAATCTTTTGCAAGAAAATCAACATGCAATCACTCAACATCAACCTCACAACATACGAGATCATGCCACTCCGCAATATAACCCTGTCTCGTTGTTGGGTTACTGTAAGACAACAAATGGGACGTTGCTTATCAATGAATATACAAAAATTGGGAGCTTGGTTAGGTGGCTTCATGGCAACAATAAGAAGCAAGATCATTCCAATAGGCACGCCGCTGCTGCAATGGGGCTTAGCTGGGAGAGTCGGAAGAGGATTTCTCTGGGCACAACTAAAGGTTTGTTATTCTTACGTAATGATCGCCATCTAAACATCCTACAACAAGACCTCAAGACAGCAAATGTGCTTCTTGATGAGGTGCTAGAGGTGTTGCCAACTTCAAGATGGTGCGGTTAGTAAGTGCATATGGCACACATCTTACTGTGAGCACATTGGTTGGGACACCTGGGTATGTACTGCCAGAGTATTGCTAGACCTTCCAGTGTACAAGGCCAAGCGACGTCTTCAGCTTTGGGGTGGTCTTCTTGACTGAAGGGCCTGCATGGTTGATAGGAGCAACCAATAATGGCAATGCTAACAGGCGATATGAGGGGAAAGAGGGAATGGATTTAGTTGGATGGGTGAAGAGGCATGGCGGGAGAAATACTGGATACAAGAAAACCACTTCACAATGCTTGAGGGAGAACCAATGGCATGTATATAAAAGAGCAGGTGCATGACAATTCTAGTAGCTTTGACCTTAGTAGAAATGCATTCATATAGTATGGCTTGGGTTTAGTGCTTACCATGAGAGAAGTTCACCCCTCAAATCTAAGCAAAATACCAAACTTCCAGAGCAGAGGTGTAACTGTACACGTTTCTATGCGGACATTATGCCGTATTACATCTTCTACCTCTATGGATAGCTTGTCATTGCACATTTGCTGGTTCTGACAGAAAATGTCGGAAAACACTTCCGTAAGAATAGCAAACCCTCTCATTTCTCTTTCCTTACGCATGTGACACTCACTTCTCTTAGTGACTACACTTCTAGTTGGTCGGGTGGTAGTTTTGCCTACTTCTCCTTCACACAATTCTCCTGTGTGTGTGTGTGTGTGTGTGTGTGTGTGTGTGTGTGTGTGTGTGTGTGTGTGTGTGTGTGTGTGTGTGTGTTGGGGGGGGGGGGGGGGGGGGGGGGGGGAGAGAGAGAGAGAGAGAGAGAGAGAGAGAGAGAGAGAGAAGGGGGATAATATTTCTCTTTGCTTACGCATGTGACATTCACTTCTCTTAGTGACTACATTTCTAGTTGGCAGCGGGAGGAGGACAATGAAGTGAGATCCAAGGGGCTCCTGTGAGGGAGGGAGTGAAATCGAGGGGAGGTGCGTTGATGGATGGAGAGAGGAAAAGAGAGAGAGGGGGGGGGGGGGGGGGGGGGGGGGGGGATAATTTGTCATCTGTTGAGCCTCTAATTGCTCTTTGCTTACACATGTGACACTCACTTCTCTTAGTGACTACCCTTCTAGTTGGTACGGCATCGGCTACTTGATTGTGCTTGCCAGGAATGTGAACAATGTGAAAATGAAATCGCAAAAGAAAAATTTTTCCCACCTCATTTTTTTGTCAGAAAGCTTGGTTTGTGTCATGAAGTATTTGAGATTCTAGTGATCTGTTTCAATGATGAAGGGTGTCCCAAGTAAGTAATGCTTCCATGTATCCAAGGCATGTAAGACAGCTAAAAGATCTTTTTCATAGATGCCAAGAATTGTCTCATGATAGTGCAATCATCGACTCTTATATGCTATGGCATGCCCTTCTTGAAGTAGTGCCGCTCCAAGCCAATCACCACTTGCATCACAATGGACCTCAAATTTTTTTGAGAGGTCCACTAGCACTAAGACAGGTTGAGATGTGAGTCTCTCTTTAAGCTAGTCAAAGGATTTTCTCTCCTTGTCACTCCATACATACTTGACATTCTTCTTGGTCAAATCGTGTAGTGGTCTTGTTATGGCCAAGAATTTTGTAATGAATCTTCTATAGTATAAACACATTTTAATAAAACTTTATAGCTCATGTAGATTCCCTGGTTCATGCCATTCATTCATCAATTCAACCTTGTTGGAGCCATACAGATACCATCATTTATGATAATATGACCTAAATATTGAATCTCTTCTAATAAGAATTCACTCTTTTTGCGATTAATGAATAACGTATTCTCTTGAAATGCTTGAAATGAAGAGTGCAGTGTGTAGAATGCATGCATACGGTGCGCTGTGTGTGCGTGCAGGGAGGGGAGAAGGAAAGAGTACAAGGTGCTATGTGGCTGGAGAAAGTCTCAAAGTGATCTTCCCCTTATTTTGTGAATATCTACAAGAATAAGGTCAGTGGGCGACCGAACACTAGACGTCCGGTCCTGAGCAATGGCAGAGCGCCACCTCCCAATTAAAGGTGAATGTGCCAATAAGTGGGTGCTACTGGCTAAACTACTATTATGTACTAGAAAATGGTTGAGAGACTCTCTCAACCTACACCTACTGGCTGGTTCAATTGATCTACATGCAACCGTATCAGCTCTAGTGATAGGAGATCGTGCATATCCACACTAGAGCCTACATGTAAATCCTGCAAACAATTTTGTATGGTTTGAAAAACTTCACTATGCATCATGTTAGTGTCAGTCATCGTATGACTGACAATCTCTACTACAAATGCTCCCACTGCAGTTGCTAGGTCAGGCCTCGATACTAGTAGGTCGTACATGAGACGCCCGTGTAGATCTTGTCATGCGGTGAGTGCAAGAGAGGGAAGGAGAGAAGGGATGGAATGAACTTAGACACTGTGTTTTATGGAGCTATGAGAGGGAGAATACCTCTCACTCCTTATTCCTCATTATGACCAATAATGAATAAGTGGATGGGCGCCCGACCACGGGGCCTAAAACCCAACAATCTCCCACTTGAAGGCCAACATGGCCCAAGTGGCTAGAGAATGAAGGGGCTACTATTTACAAATGTATAAAACGTAAAGCATGACCCTAGCTTCACCCTACACCCATCATCTCTATGCAATGTGTGAACCACTCTGAGGCTAAGCTCTTTGTTAGAGCATCTGTTGGGTTTTCATCCTTGTGAACTTTGACTAACTGAATGCGTTTGCTAGGCAAAATATCTTGTACCACATGATACCTAACATCTATATGTTTTGACTTGGAGTGAAGCACGGGCTTCTTTGCTAACGCAATCACACTCTGACTGTCACAACGTAGCACTGGAGTCTGGTGTATAACGAAGTCTCCCACTAGATGAGATAACCACACAGCTTCCTTGTACTAGAACTAGAAACTACAACATACTCTGCCTCAGTGTGGTGGAAGACGAAGTGCAATTTTGGATGCATGATCTCCATGAAACTGCCGCTCCAGCAAACGAGAAAGCATAACAAGATGCGGATCACTGCTTCCCAATGATTTCTACCTGGATTTTCCATAAACCTACTGACCACTCCCACTACATATGCAATGTCTGCTGGCCGTGTGCTAACCATAGCGAACATGAGACTGCCACCTACCAAAGAATACGACACCTTTGCCATCTCTCCCTTTTCAACAACCCAATTTGGGACACTCATGCTTGCTAAGTTTTTTGTATGCAGCCATAGGGGTACTCAATGCTTTCTTCCCTTGCATATCAAAACTCTGCAAGACCTTGTGAATATGCGCTTCCTGTGAAAGTTCAAGTATACCACGTTTGCAATCTCTCTTGATACGCATACCAAGAAAATGATGTGCATCACCCAAATATTTCATAGCAAACTGATTGCTTAAGGCATCCTTGAGAAGTGCAATCTCATCTTTTGACTTTCCGGCTATGAGCATATCATCCACGTACCAAATCAGAATGATGAGGGAACCATTGTTCAACCTCTTTGTGTACATAACCCTGGGACTGAATGTACTTATCAAACTTGATGCATCATTGCCTCCAACCTTGCTTTAATCCATACAAAGATTTCTTGAGTCTACAGACCAATTCGGCCCATGTCGGCTTCTCAGCCTTTATCGCAAAACCTTCTGGTTGTTTCATGTAAACATCCTCTTCAAGATCCCCATGCAGAACACTGTCTTCACATCCATTTGTACCAATTCCAAGTCCTCTTGATGGATCTAGACCAAGCACAAGACGCAATGTAGTCATCTTGACCACTGGAGAAAAGATTTCATTGAAATCCAAGCCTTTCGTTTGCTTGAACCCTTTTGCAACCAATCTTTCCTTATACTTAGGCTCGGGATCATGTGTGATATACTTCTTCTTGTACACCCATTTGCATGGCAATGCTTGTTTACCTGCAGGTAACTTTGTCAAATCCCAAGTTTCATTGGCTAAGATTGAGTTATACTCAAATTGCATAGCCTCTTCCCACTTCACGCTATCATCCATTCGAATGGCCTCTTTGTAGCAAGTGGGTTCACTGCAATCAGTGACTAGCAAGTAGTCTAATCCTAGCTCAAAACACTCGGGTGCACGAGATGTACAAGTAGATCTCTGAAGTGCCTGACTGCTGAATTCCGCTCTCTGTGGAGCAACATGTGTGTGTACTAGTGGAAGGTGCATCACTAGCACGTCCAACATTATGTGTAACTGGCAGGGAGGAAACATCCTCAAACCATATTCTACAATAATGTATTTCACTGGCTTTCTATGCATCTTAAACTTGTTGAAATATCACATGTGAGCTACGTATGACCTTCTTAGATTCTGAGTGCCAGAGACAATATCCCATCTATTCATCTACACCATATCCAATGAAGATGCACTTGTGTGATTTGGGGTCCAACTTTTGTCTAAGCGCTTTTGGCACATGTGAGAATGCCTAACACCCAAACACACATAATTTGTCATAGATGGGCTCTTTGCCCCTCCACATCTCCTGTGGAATATTGTACTTTAGTGGTGTACTAGGTGATTGATTGATCAAGTAAACAGCCATCATAACAGCTTCTCCCCAAAAATTTTGAGGTAAGTTGGCTGTAGACAACATAGAAGTGACCCGTTCTTGAATGGTTCTATTCATCCTCTCAGTCACACCATTTTGGGCGGGTGTGTAAGGCATGGTATATTGTCTTCTAATGCCTCTTTAATTGCAAGATCCCTTGCACTCGGAGGAGATGTACTCGCCTCCATTGTCACTGCCCAAAGCTTTAAGCTTTCTGCTGGATTGATTCTCTACCAATGCTAAGAAATTCTGAAAGACACTAAAGACGTCGCTCTTTTGCTTCAAGAGATAAACCCACACCTTTCTAGTAGAGTTTTCTATGAATGTTAGGAATTATAATGCTCCCCCTAGAGATTTGACTGGCATAGGTCTGCACAAGTCACTATGAACAAGATCTAGACGACTCCCTAACTCCTTGTCCAAAGGCGTTGATGTCAACCTAGTCTGTTTTCCATAGATACAATGCTCACATAAAGAGAAATAAGAGTAATTGAACACAGGGATATAACCAGTATGCTACAAGACTTTCATTCCCTTTTGACTCATATGTCCTAGCCGGCTATGCCATCCTCTGTAAACAATAGCTCAGCTACACAAATAGATTTCTCTTTCATAGAAGAGACATAAAGTGAGTACAATGGGGCAGATTTTTGGCCTTTAAGCACGACCAAATTTCCCTTCTTGATAATCCAAGAACCATGAGCAAATATGGTAATGTAACCCAAATCATCCAGCTGTCCAACTGACATCAAACTCTTTGTCAATTTGGGTACATGTCTGATGTTGTGCAGCATAAACTCAGTGCCATTATGCATAGAAAAGTTGATGCTGCCCACACTGCATATATCAAGCTCATAAGAATTGCCTAGATTCATTGTGCCATTTGTGGCAGTGTATGTAGAAAACCACTCCTTGTGAGGAGTCACGTGAAAGCCAGCACCACGTGAGTCCACAATCCAATTCTGTGCATAACACTCGTCAAGAGCTAACAATCCATCAGAACTCAAAACTGATGTAAAAATCAACACATCATTTAACACTTCAAAAACTTTTTCAATGGCTAGAGACTCAACCACATTAATTTCTTCAATCTTCACGTTGCTTTTAGATTTTTCAGACTTTTCTTTTTCTTTGCCCTTTTCTCGCTACATTATGTGACAATCTTCCTTCAAGTGTCCCATTTTATGGCAGTAGTAACACTCTACATTTCGCATGTCTTTGCTGCGACTCTTGCTACAACCTTGCCTGCAATCCTGTGAATGACCACGGCTATGACCATGTTACCTTTGCTTGTCACGATTGCTACTATCCACATATGCATCACCATGCCCACTTGCATCAAGAGATTGATGTTGAATCTCCTCAGTGAGCAATGCACCAGCAACACCACTGAAATCTAGCTAGTCATTGGGTGAAGAGTTGCTTATAGTTGTGTTGTAGGTATCCCATGATAATGGTAGCAAACTTAGCAAGAAAATGGTCTTCATTTCATCATCAAAATTGAGACCTTTCAAAGTAAGCAATGAAAACAGGTTGTTGAACTCGTTCAAGTGAGAACTAAGATTACTATCTTCTTTCCTGTTCATGCACATCAATTTCTTCATTAAGAAAACCTTGTGTGAGATGTTGTTTCCATCCCAAGCCTGACATAGAGCATCCCACAAATCTTTGGCATTGGTCTTAGCCATTATGGTAAAGTAAATGGATTCACCAAGGTGCAGGAGAATGGTCACCATAGCACGCCCATTCAAGTCATCCCACTCATTATTAGTGTACGCATTCTCTCTTCTTGCACGCAAGGGTGCTATCAAGCCTTTGTTGATCAAAACATCTTGCATATGCTTCTGCCAAATGACAAAGTTTGAACGATCAAACTTTTTGATGTAGTACTCTTCTCTTTTGGAAGCACTATTTGCAGCCATGATTAAGAGAATGTAGCCAAAAACTTTATGGTGAATTGCATGGGATAATTTCGGCAGAGTTTCCCTTAGAATAGGAGAGAAATCTCAAACCAAAAGTAGTAAAATCACTGTGTAAGAACAGCTAGAAGTGCCAAGAACGCATAAAATGGACTCGCGGGAAAAATCTTGCACAGTCTCCTTTGTATGAGGAGTGAAAACTCAACTCAAAAATGCATAAATTTCTCAAAATAACCACTAGGCATCAACTGCTCAAAAAACCATTGTTGTGTGACCACCAACTCGTTGTCAAAAGCAAAAAAAATGCCCAGATACATGTCATATGGCAAGGGTACCATAAGAGGGGAGCTCAAGCTACCAGTATCATCGAAGGTATCTCAACATTTGAGAATACCCCAGCTCAAAGAAAACCTCACGCTATTGACCCTCCAAAGGCTAATGTAGACACAAAAGGACTAGCCACAGTCTCAGAAAGGGCTCTTTTGGTTTGAATCTCAGAAACGATCGAGAAAACTACTAAAATATCTAGAAAATGGCTCCACACGTAGTACAATAGGCATTGTCCACAACTCAACGTACACTAGAGCTCTCAAAAGAGCTCAGTAGCACTTGGTGTGCTGAAACAAAAAAAAAAGTATCTGCCAACATATCTATCCGCAGAGAAACTGCTGTCAAATTGACTACCAAAGTCGCTTGAAAAGCGTTGTCTATAAGTTTCTAGAAACTTGGAGAATCTATGTGTAAACGGACTTAAAAGCCCTCTGTAACCTGCGTGTTGGTGTAGATATGTGCTGATATTTTCCGCCGGGCAAAAATGCGCTAGTCAAATAGCTGCTAAAGGTGTCGTAGCCAAAAACCGTGCCGTAAGGTCCGATCTGTGCGCTCGGTGTTGATGTCAGGTGTCACTCCTCTATGGTAGAGGCACCTCACCCGTGCATGTCACAAGCATGATTGTCCGTGGGAAAGTGCTCGTCCACGGGAATACTTGATGTCGGGGTCGGATGTCGAAAATCCATTGCAATGAGAGATGATGTCGAGCCAATATCAAATAGCAAGAATCGATTTCAAAATCGATGTGCTGGTGCGGAGTAGCAAGTTGCCAATGTTGACGAGGCCGCTTTCACTGATGTCTGAGATGTGGTGTCGGTATTGGAGCCGGATCTCTCTCTCTCTCTCTCTCTCTCTCTCTCTCTCTCTCTCTCTCTCTCTCTCTCTCTCTCTCTCTCTCTCTCTCTCTCTCTCAATCAATCAATCAATCAATCAATGCATGCAAGTGGTGACGATGTCGATGTTTCCTTTCGCCGTTGGACGGAAGCCTCCAAATCCAAGATGAACGAAGCACTCTGATGCTTGAGAGTGGCCCTGGGAGAACTCTCTCATCCACTCACTCTCTCTCCCCCACATCTCTCTATATTTGAATCTCTCAACACACTCTTGCACTCGCTATCTCTCAAGCTACTTGGGAGTGTATGTGAGAGCGGGTTCGAGGAGTCAAGGGTATGGTGTCAAAGGCCTTTGGTGGGAGTGATCCCTTGCACACACCATAGTGTGTAAATCAAAGATATTTTATTTTTTATTTTTTTGCATTTGGCTGGCAGCACTGACGAGCTCTGTCTGCCACAATTGACAAGCGGCTACAGACTAATATCTGACAAGTTGGATTTCGGTAGAGGGTGTGTGGTCATTGTGGCTTCAACTCACGAGCTCGATTGGCGTGTGTGCGCCTCGTTGCCTGCTCAATTTGCTACTGATGCTATCAACCCTGGCTCGCGACTGGCTGCTACCCAATTCTCCTTGGCTCGTTCACTGGTGTTGCTCGATTCTCCTTGCGTTTCCTTCTTCAAGCCCTCAAGCTTGTTTGCAAATCTTCAGTTTCAAAGCTTTCCCAATTTCTGCTCGACCTCCTCTACTGCACGTTTTGCTCTTAATTGCCTTCTGTATCTGATTCGATGCAGCCTGATGAGCTTCAATTGCTTTCTCAAGAAATTCCAAAGCTCATCCTGATTTTCTCCTTTGCCTGACTTTGCAGATCCACCCCAAGCTCTCAAGATTCCTCCTTTGCTTGGGGTCGCTTCACCTGTAGTTAATCGAGGCTCGGGAGTCGTGCTCCTGGGCTCTAATTGTTAAGTATGGAGACTGATTTACCCCTTGTATTTTTTTTGTATTGAAAATGCACATTTGTAAGGCCCCCGTTAAGAGGAGAATCCATCGTGCATGAAGAAAAATCACTCGCCAAAAACCAAAATTTTCACCACTAGTTTCGAGCAAAGCTTGAGATTGGCTTTGCCAGAATATTATGAATAGACGGCGGACAAAAAGTGGTCAAAAAATGGTTGGTTAGTCGGTAGTCAATGGTCGATGGCCAGTGGTCAAAAGTCCATGGCCGATGGCTGATTTCAAACGCAGACTTGTCTTCTCAAGGGCGGCCACACATGGGCAGATTGAAGGGTCCAATTTGGACTTGTTAACACAAGGGTGGCTACACACGGCTGCCTCTCATGAGAGAGAGGGCAGCCCTTTTGGACTATAAAAAAATGCCTCTTCTACACACAAAAAAATGGATTGTGAAGAAGCATTGTGAAGTTGATGTGAGGTGGTGAGAGTGAAGCAATGCGGGAGATCCAAAAGGGTATAATCCCTTTGTAATCTACTTCTTGTTTTGAAGTACTAAAGCCATTGAGTGGCTACTTTCCCATGGACGTAGCCCACATTGGGTGAACCATGTGTATCGTGTGTGCTCTCTCTCTCTCTTTCTCTCTCTCTCTCTCTCTCTCTCTCTCTCTCTCTCTCTCTCTCTCTACTCTCTCTACTCTACTCTATAATCTCTCGTGTGTGAAAATTATCTCTCTCCATTAAGTAAACTACTCATTTATCTACTTACCTATGTCCTATTTCTTTACAACTGGTATCAGAGCAAGGTTTTCTCGTAGCTAAAGTAACTCAAGGAAAGGATTCCTTAAATTGAGTGGGAGTAATGGTGGAGGAAGGGAAGCTCAAGATTGAGAAGTTAACGGCAAGAACTACTAACACTAGGAGATGCAGATTGAAGACTATCTCTACCAGAAGGACCTTTATTTGCCACTAGGCAGTCTTGCGAAGAAGCTTGCAATGATGGCAGATGAAGCATGGATTGTCCTTGACCGAAAAGCACTGGGAACAATCTGGTTAAGCTTGGCATCAATGGTGGCCTTCAATGTTTCGAAGATGAAGACCACGAAGAACTTGAGGAAGTCACTTGACAGTCTCTATGAGAAACCATCAGCATCCAATATGGTATTTCTCATGAAGTGCCTGTTCAATCTAAAGATGGTAGAGAATCGTTCAATTGCAGAACACCTAAATGACTAACACCAACATAAGTCAACTTTGATCGGTGAAAATAAATTTTGATGATGAAGTGCGAGCTCTCCTTATACTATTGTCTCTACAGGATAGTTGGGATAGCCTTGTGATGGCTGTAAGTAATTCTATCTCTGGTACAAATACTCTTAAGTTTGATGATGTTGTGGATGTTCTCCCTAAGTGAGGAAATGCGAAGGAGAATCACAGGAGAAATCATCAAGTGTTGCACTATTAGTGGAAACAAGAGGAAGGCCTAAGGAGAGGTTCAAAAACCAAAAGGGTTGTGATCGCTCAAGGAGAAGCAAGTCACGCACAAAGTCAGTTCTTGAATGTGGGAACTGCGGCAAGAAGGGCCACATCAAGAAGGATTGTTGGTCAAAGAAGAAGAAGGAGTTGGAGTCTCAAGACTACAAGCCAACATCAGAGGCCAATGTGGCAGGTAAAGTAGAGCAAGATTCTCTGATTCTCTCATTAGACAATGTGTCTAATTCTTGGATAGTAGATTATGGGTCTTCATTCCATGCAACACCACACAAGCAACATTTCCAAGATTAGACCAAAGGTAATTTTGGGTATGTATACTTGGGAGATGATGAAGCTTGTGAAATTGTCGTCAAAGGTATAGTTTGTGTCAAACTGCTAATGGAAATGAATGGAAGCTTAAATATGTTAGGCGTGTTCCTTCTCTTCCCAAGAATTTGATCTCTACATGACAATTGGATGATGAAGGTCACATCATTTGTATTCGACAAAAAATGGTGGAAGATCTTAAAGGGATCTTTGGTGCCTGCCAAAGGAAAAAAGGTTGGTACACTTTACTTGTGTACTTTCAACTCGCAATCTTCAGCTTGTGCAACAACTACAGAAGTTGACAGTGTGGTGTGGCACTATCGGCTTGGGCATATGAGTGCCAAAGGAATGCAAATCCTTCAAACAAAGAAGCTTCTACCAAGTTCCAAAGAAGTGGACTTAGAGTTCTGTGAAGATTGTGTTTATGGAAAACAAAAGAGGGTAAAATTTCAAAAATCAGGAAATGAAAGAAAAAATAAAAAACTTGAGTTGGTTCATTTTGATGTTTGGGGTCCTGCAAGTACACCATCACTTGGTGACTCATTGTACTATGTAACATTCATAGATGATGCGACTAGGAAAACATGGGTTTATATAATGAAGAATAAATTTGATGTGTTTTCCATATTTCAAAGGTGGAAAGCCTTTGTGGAGAATGAAACAGGTACTAAGATTAAATGCCTCAGATCCGACAATGGAGGCGAATATTGCAGCCAAGCTTTTGAAAGCTTTTGTGCTAGCAATGGAATTCGGAGGCAAAAGACAACCCCAAGGACACCTCAACAAAATGGGATTTCAGAAAGGATGAACAGGACAATCACAGAGCGAGCACGAAGCATGCGGCTACATGCAGGCCTACCGCTTGAGCTTTGGGTGGAAGCAGTAAGTATGTTAGTGTACTTAATCAACCGGTCACCCTCAACGGCATTGGATGGAGGAGTTCCAGAGGAGGTGTGGACAGGTAAACCAGTGAACTATTCATTTCTCAAAGTGTTTGGGTGCAAGGCTTTCATGCACATAGATAAAAGCCTAAGGTCAAAGATAGATGCAAAGTCCAAAAAGTGTTTCTTCATCGGCTTTGGAGAAGGTGACTTTGGGTATCGCCTATGGAATCTTGAAGATGGTAAAATCTTTAGGAGTAGGGATGTAATCTTTAACGAATAAAATATATACAGAGATTACTTAGAAAGAAAACAAACAAAAGAAACAGGTGATGCTTATATGGAGCTTGAGGACGATGAAGACTCAAGGAGTGCAAAAACGGTGACAATGTACAACAATGTCAACCAAATGAGGAGCCTCAACCTATTCCCCGAAGATCTACAAGAGCAAGTAGACCTCTAGAAAGGTTTATTCCTTCCTTCAACCGTCTCTTGATCTCAGATTCTAGAGAGCCGGAATCATACGGGGAAGCTATGCAACACAAATCCAAAGAAGAATGGATAAAGAGCATGCAAGTGGAGATGGACTCATTACATCACAACAAAACATGCAAGTTGGTTGAGTCAGTGAGTTGCCTAAAGGTAAGCAGGCACTTCAAAACAAATGGGTGTACAAGTTGAAGGAAAAATAAGGTGGGAAGAAAAGGTACAAGTCTAGGCTTGTGGTAAAACGGTTTTCTCAAAAGAAAGGTATTGACTTCAATGAAATATTTTCTCCCGTTGTAAAAATGAACTCAATTTGTCTTAAGCCTTGTGGCTTCTCATGATTTAAATCTTGAGCAAATGGATGTAAATACGTCATTCCCTCAAGGTGACTTAGAGGAGGAAATTTACATGTTTCAACCAAAGGGGTATGAAATAAAAGGTAAGGAGAAAATGGTTTGCAGATTAAAGAAAAGCTTTTATGGTTTAAAGCAAGCATCAAGATAGTGGTACCTGAAGTTTGATCGATGGATGTTGGATCATGAACTCACAAAATGCAACTCAGATCACTCTGTCTACACAAAGAATTTGGGAGATCGGAAGTTCATCATCCTAATGTTGTATGTTGATGACATGCTGATTGCAAGTGCTAACATGCAAGACATCAAAGACCTTAAAGAGGAGCTGTCTAAATCTTTTTTGATGAAAGATTTAGGTGTTGCAAAGAGGATACTTGGTGTGAAGATATCAAGGGACAAGACGAAGAAGACAATAAAGCTATCTCAAGAGGATTACATCAAGAAGGTACTAGAAAGGTTTGTAATGCAAAATGAGAAAATGGTTTCTACACCTTTGGCATAGACTCTGACAATGTCTTTTGTGTCTCACTCGAGCAATCCCACTCTAGCTCCGCGTTTGCAAAGTCCACTAGCATGTATTGCATGGCTAAATTCTCTATCTCATGAGCATGGTGGAGCTCACCTCCACAGACAGGAGGCATGTCTCATCTCTCTCTCAATGCATGCCAACAACAAAATCAAGACCATGTAGTCTCGTACCTTAGATACATGCATATGGTAAACCAAGCCACCTCGGGCTCCCCTGGCAATCACTTATCATCTGCAATGCATTTGGAAAGACTTCCTTCTAAGCAATGTCTAACATCCACAATCTGCTAACTCTCTCACTAAGATCAAGCTCTATCTTAGCTAAGGAACACAGTACACATGTCGTAGCATATAGGATGCACTAGTGGGCAATGACAAGCAAACATCTTCTGCACTAGCATTGTCAAACATCAAACCATCGGCCAAGCGCACACACCCAAAGCTCCCACTAGAGAAGGTGCTAAACCACTCATGATGAGGTGTGATGTAGAAAACTGCATCCTCATCTACCAACAAAGTGTTACCTCTCAAAGAAATGTAAGCAAGAGGAACATTACATGCAAATGTGACATCACTATCACTGGCATATAAAGCCACCACTCTAGCATGTGTCAAAACCTCATATGCATCTCGTATACATCTCGATTGTTGTCTCATATGTCTGAAAGAACGACGTCTAATGTGCCTTATGTGACCACAATGCCAACATTGCATGTATCGATGACTACGAGACCGCCGTCTCTCATGAGTCATCACTGTCGACTCTGAACTACCATGCCAAGAAACCAAAGCATGGTGAGAAATCCTGAGAGAGAACTGGTAGAGTCATCCTTGTAATTTGAGCAAGAAACTCAAGTATAATCTCTACCATAAACTATGCCAAACTAGCAAATAGAGTGGGAGATCACTCAACCACTACACAATGCCTTATGTGACCACAATGCCAACATCGCATGTATCGATAACTACGAGACAGCCGTCTCTCACGAGTCATCCACTGTCAACTTTGAACTGTCACACATTTCTTCTGACTAGAAGCCAAGAAACCAAAGTATGGTGAGAAATCTTGGGAGGGAACTGGTAGAGTCTCCCCTGTAATTTGAGCAAGAAACTCAAGTATAATCTCTACCATAAACCATGCCATACTAGCAATAGTAGGAGATCACTTGACCACTACACAGTCATGAAAACCATGATCAATTGCATCAAAATTTATGCTCATATACACGCTAAACATCTCTACAAAGGTCCACAATCTGCAAGAATAAATAACATCACTAAACCAAGTGAGCCAATTCTGAGACAAACAACTCAACCGAGTGTAAAGTGCATAACCATATGCACAAGTAGTGAGCAAACAATGCTGAAAAGGCATCCCAAGTAGTCCTGCAAAGATCTCCCAAAAAATTCTTTAGAACTTGTAAAGCATGTGACTATTTGTATGTAGCCACACGAGTATATGCAATTTTCACTCCTACGAGAGTGTGTACAAGGCTGACAAAACATATCAAAGTGAGAGTAAACAATCGATCACTAAACCATCAGACAGTAGATTGTGAATACGTGCAAAACCATTAGGAAAAATATGGATTTTGCATGGGTCTTGTAAGGAATTCTAATTTTTAGGGATTAAGGTTAATATTGTGTAGGGTTAAGGGGACAAGGGCATTCAAGAAGCTAGTTTTGAATAGGCTTTTCTATCCTTGTTTTTAGGCTCATGTAGGATGTGGACCTAGGAGGTCCCTTTTTCTCTCTAGTTTTTTGAAAGTGAAGGGAGTAAAGGAGTGTGGCCACATACACAAAAATGTGAACTAAGGGCCAAAATTTGACTTTTTTAAAAAAAATCATTTTTTCTTATTTTTGACTAAGAACTCTCCCCCAACATGTATGCATATCAAAAAAATATTTTTTGACCTACAAGAATTGAAAGTCCACTTTTTCTAAAATCCCCCCCCTCCCCCAAAAAAAAAAAAAAACATTTGTTCTCTCCTCCCTCCTCTATACCTCTCCTCCTCCTCCTCTCTCCCTCCCTCTTTTCATCTTTTGCTTCCTTATGCATTAGCTACCATGGTGCTCACGGACATCACAAATCCTGTGCTTCCACCACCATGTACTCCGCATACCAAAAGCGTACATATTTGCTTGCCCACAAATTTTGCACCGAAGGCCATATGTGAGGGTAAGCAGACGTCATCATTTGGATGGATGGTCATTTGTACCCTTACAATCATACAAGCCGCTTTCATCAATCATTTGTTTGATAGCCTTTCAATGATTCTTCAATATCTTGGGAGGGGAGAAGAAGGCTTGTTAGGCTATTGCAACCGGTTGTCTATGGGAGCAGGTGCTTCTTTGCATTCGTGGATGTACCAATGTCAAGCTCTTCAAATCAAGACATTGGCATTACAAGAGAGTATTGCCTCTTCCCCCGCTTGTGAACTCATCTGCAAGAGACATTAGCTGGGGCCCCAAGTTTGAGAGAAAAGGCTGATTTGGTTGCCTTCTTCTTCATTGTGAAGCCTACTGTGTGTGTGTGTGTGTGTGTGTGTGTGTGTGTGTGTGTGTGAGTGAGAGAGAGAGAGAGAGAGAGAGAGAGAGAGAGAGTAGTGGGTGCAAGTTTACAACTTTAATGGAAAGCTTGCCTTCTCCTTTGTTCTATGTAGCATGATGATTCTGCTCTCATGCACCTCTCTCCCCTTTTGAATACAAAATCATAATGCCCAACTCAAGGGCTACTCATTTGTATGTACAGTTGTGTGGATTTATGCGTGATTGTCGAGGCAAGAGTCTCTTACATAGGTACTAGAATAGTTAATCGCTAATCCCCCACACATACAACTTGATTGGGAGAGATTCCATGCGAGAATTCTTGTCCAAATAAAAGGGCATGCATTTGAAAGAAACATCCCTTGGTGCAAGAGAATGCAAGTGCATGTTTTCATCCATTGAAACACTTGTGCATACGGACCACGCAAAGGACGAGTGACAGCCACAAGGTGATTTGTTTTGTACTTGCTGGAGAAATTTCTACTTCAAACTATTTGTTAACATTTATCTTGTTGATTTCTAAAAACTTTATTCAAGAGGCATGCGATGGAGCAAGCCAAGATGATCAAGTTAACCTTCTCACGAGTTGTCTCAATATCCATGATGTGATTTCTATCTTACATTCACCCGGGGGGAAGCACACTAGGGATGCAGTCACGAAAGATCTTATGCATAAATTGAAAGATGTGGTTAGTAAAGATGACATCCAACATGCTTGTGATGAGGTTGGGATCATCACCAAAGTCTACAAGGCTATTTTTTCAACTCCTAAAGGATGCCCTACGAGAGCGTGGCATTGTAGAGAACCTGTTTCCCGTTCTACATAAGGTCAACCTTGCAAAGAAGGCCACAAACAAAGATGTGTTCTTGTGCATTTGGGGCATACATACACATTGAGGACACGATGCCAGCTTTAGTTTATGCTTTATGTACACCAAAGGCAAGGGAAAAAGATAGGCAAAACTCCATAAGATCTTCAGAGAAGGGCTTCCCTTACACAATGTGGAACAATATTTTTGTGGACCTCAGAAGGCTTCAACAAGCTATAAAATATACTTTTTACTTTTGGGTGTGTTCTTCTTATCTTAAACTTCAAAGGTCTTGCCTCTACTTGTTTTGCAGTGCACTTGGCACAAAGGTCATCTTCGTGCTGAAACTCGATGAGTGTCAAATAGTGAAAGGTCAAAGTTTAGAGAGGTTAAGTGTCACTCTAATGAATGAATCCCAGTTGCAAACCAAGCAAAGGGATTCAATCAAGCCATCTCCCACCCTGTCTTTCAGTGTGCAATCAGAGAAAGACATTTGGTGGTTGGGTGCTATTGAGGTGCCCAAAGAGACCAATGGAATACTATCATGGATTTTTGAGAGAACTCCATGGATTACAAAAGTAATACACTCCCAACTTTCAGGTGAGAAGTTGGAGATTGAGGGTTTTGGTAGCTTTGATGTGGAGTGGCACCTGGGCAAGGATTTAAAGACCATAAATTGTTTGCTTGGCTGCAAACAAGGGGCTTAGGCTCTATCCTTGTCCTTTTTTTGCAATAAGGGAGTTCATATGTAAAAATTGCATATAGCACGTGCGAACAAGAGATATTTAAATAATCCCTTGCATGTATATTTTCAAGTATTATATGTATCCCTTATGTATGTATTTTAGTAAAAAAACTAGCTCTTATGTATAAAAAGTTTCACTTTCTCATTAAAAAAAGCCTCGATGTAAGTATATATTTTGTATAAATGTACCTAATGACAAATCCCTCATTTTGTTTGCACGTGCTATCTTACATATTTCTTAGTGGACTCCCCGGGTTTTTGCACTTGGAGGTACAAACCTAACAGACAAAAAGCACAAAAGAACTCTATAAAGGGTAGTTCAATGCTCAAGAGGATGGAGACAAAGCATTGGACAATTTTGATGTCGGAGATGAAGGCAGGAATGGGAAGCGTGTATTTTGAGATGACCCATGCAAGCTCGTAGCTTCTTCATTTGCTACTCATGAGCTGCCCAATTTTGCTCGATTCCCACTACAAGGCTACTTGATTCCCTCTTGCTCAATTCATAGCACTATTGCACTCAAGATCTCCTAATCTCACAGCTTGAGATTGCAACTCATAATCAAGCTTGCTCTCGAATTGCTAGCTTGCAATCCCCTAAATTGTGTAGAGCTTCGAGTCGTGCTCAGATCCCCGATTTCTTGCAGATACCTTTTGAGTTTCTCCAAGCGCGAGAGGGATTGTTGGTGGTCCCAGATCCAAGATCTCACCCAAACCTTGCCAAATCCTCACTGAAACACTTCGATCAAGTTCTGTCATGCCAAATATCCTAACACCAAACTCATGCCTCCATAGCCAAGCTCCATCGCTTCTATGCCAATGCTCCAAAAGTCGTCGCATGCATGCCAATCACCATCGTGCTCTAATATTAGTTGAAGAGTGTAGTGCATGAAATGCATGCATGCGGTGCGGGGTGTGCGTGCAAGAAGGGGAGAAGGAGAGAGTGCAAGGTGTTGTATGAAGGGCAAGTCTCAAAGTGAACTACCCCTTATTCTCTGCATATTTACAAGAATAAGGTCAGTGGGTGGCCAAACACTGGACATCCGGCCCTGGGCAAAGCCTTTAACCCCAACATGAAACATTGCTTTGAGATGCTCTTTGTGTTATTTTAAGGACAAAGTAGACTATGATATCATCAAAGAAGACTCCAGTGTAAGCCCTATGTACACAAAAAATCCTTTCCATCATTATTGAATGTGGCTAGAGCATTTGGAAACCCAAAAGGCATGAAAAGATATTTATACAAGCCAAAGGTGGTCCTAAAGCCTGTCTTGTAAATATCTTTTGGTACAATTTTTATTTCATGATAGCCACTTTAAAGGTCTATCCTACTAAAGTAGTAAGATCCTTGTAGATTATCACAAAAAACCTCAATCCTTGGGATTGGAATCTATCCTTCACTGTCATTTTGTTGAACGCACAATAGTCTACACACATTTTATATGTACCATCCTTTTTGTGCACTCATAAAACATGGGAACAAAATGGTAAAGAGATAGGTCTTACCATTCCTTTTTTCAGGGAGGCTTGTTAGGAAGAGAGCTTCCTGGTATGATCTCAATCCTATGGTCCTCATCGCCCTTCTACGAGGTAACTCTCCTGGGATGTCATCGATAAAAAGATCAAAATGTTTATTTAGAGATGAATGGAAATCACTTTCCACTTTTAATGAACCATTAGAAGAGACAACATTACTTTTAGGTACGTCCTTGACAAATATCATGTAAGAACTCTTTATTGATTTGTCAAAGGAGTCATGAGATAAAATGTGAATGGTGCACCCCTCTCATTGACTCGCAAAGGGATGTCTCTTTGACTAATAGAGTGATGTCTCTACCCGTGTGCAAAAATGTTACCAACCTCTTTGGAAATTTGATGGAAGCATCCATATGATTGAAACATGGATCTCCAAGCAACACCTCCTCATTCTTGAGTGGAGAGATGAGAAAATCCTCTTTGTCCACGTACCCTTGAACCTGAAGCCTTAACTTTCCAATCAAAGGTCTGATTGGAGTCTCTTGGCCTTCAAAGGGTCCTTCAACAGCATGTGTTTGTCCCATCTCATGAGTATATATCCCTAGGTTTAATGCTAATCCCAAGGATATATAATTGTGTGCAAAACTAGAATCAAAGAGGATTAGTGCATCATGTTCTCTCACTTTTCCCCATGCATAACATAAGGGACTTCTAGGTGGAAGACCGCCCTCTTCTTGAACACATAACATTGCAGTTCTAGGAGGATCCTTCTTTGCATGCTTTTGAGGGTATGTGAGGTAAGAATGACCTTGTTCACCGCATTTAAAACATCTATTATCTTTACCATAATGCTCTATATCTTCAGGAGATAATTGATTCTTACCTGGGTAGCCAGATTTGTCTTTAGGCTTCCCAAGTCTGGTAGAAACATTTTGATTTGAATTTTGTCCTTTCTCCTCTGGCTTGTCTCTCCCATTGTTTGGCTTTGAGCCCTTGTTGTTCGAATCTTGGAATTTGATATTGAAGGCTACCATTGCGTGGTGGATAACCTTTGAAATGGTATGGGGTCTTGGTGTATTAATATAGTTTCTCCAATCTTTAGGGAGCCCATCAGATAATTGTTGTTTTTGCTCTAAGAAGTTTATACGCTTGCTTACCTTAGCTTTGAGATGTAGATCCCAAAACTTCTCCACATATTTTTGCATCATCAAGCTTTAGGCTTCACCATGCCGTAAGCACTTGGTTGAAAGCCCCACTAGATAAGAATTGCTTTATGATAGCAACTCGACATGTTTTCCACGTCTTTGGAGCTTTTCCAATGGAGTGTATACTTGCCCAACATTGATGGCCATTTTTTGGAGATGCATAGCAGCATGTCGGAGTTTGGATGACTCCAAAAAAAAATCATCCCCAAAGGCCGCATCAAATTGTTGGATAAAGCTTAAATCTTTGTCCACATTGCCAAAAGTTCCATCGAAGGAAATGAAAGTTATGCTTTTACCTCCTTCCTTGAACTTTCTTAGGCAAGATTCCCTCTTCTAGGCAGCATGACAACATCGATGGCCTCTCCTCGCATGTGTGCTAGAAGAATTGTTGTCTGAGTATGAGAAACTCTCAAATTTAGATGAACTTGACGATGACAAAGGGCTGGATGGTTTCTTCTTTCTTTGTTTCTTTTTAGGCTTCTTCTCACTCTCCCCAAAACGATGAGAAGAATGAGATCTTGAAGATATTTTCCCCCCAGAGGGAGGCGATGGTGAGGGAATTCTTCACATTTCCTAGGATGTACATCTACATTAGATGACACAGGATTATCTTCTTCATTTATAGGAAACTTCTCTCTTGTGTCTTTCTATTTCTTCGTTTTCTTTGTCTCACGTTGAGG
>NC_140957.1:6117500-6417500 GCF_014529385.1 Adiantum capillus-veneris
TAGAGAGAGAAAAAGAAAGGGAGAGAAAGAGTAAGAATTAGAGAGAGAGAAGGACGGGAAGGGAGGGGAGAGAGAGAGAGAGAGAGAGAAAATGGAGAGAGAGGGAAGAGAGTTAGAGAGAAGGAGAAGAGAGACAAAGAGTTAGAGAGAGAGAGAGAGAGAGAGAGAGAGAGAGACAAAGAGTTGGAGAGAAAAAGGAGACAGAGAGTTAGCGAGAGAAAGTAGAGAGAGAAGAAGAAGAGAGTTAGAGAGAGAGAGAGAGAGAGAGGGAGAAAAGAGAGAGTTGGAGACAAAAGAAGAAGAAAGAGAGAGTTAGAGAGACACAAAGACCTAGAGAGAGAAAGTAGAGAGGAGAGAGAGAGAGAGAGAGAGAGAGAGAGAAGAGGAGAGAGGGAGCAAAGAGAAAGAGTTAAAGAGAGGGGAAGAGAAGAAGAAGAGAGAGAGGGGGGAGAGAAGAAGAAGAGAGAGAGAGAGAGAGAGAGAGAGAGAGAGAGAGAGAGAGAAAGAAAGGGAGAGAGAAAGAGAATAAGGATTAGAGAGAAGAGAGAGAGTGTGGGAGTCAAGGAGGGGAGAGGGAGAGGGAAGGGAGAAAAGTGAGAGTGTGGGAGTTGGAGAGGAGAATTAGAGAGAGAGAGAGAGAGAGAGAGAGAGAGAAGAATTTTTTAAGGAATCAAGAATCTGCTCGTCCGATTTCAAAAAGCGCTCGCGGAAAACAGCTCGCCTAAAAATATCCCCCAAAATAGCACACACGCTTGCTTTGAATGAACTTAACAAGAGTGTGTGTGTGTGTGTGTGTGTGTGTGTGTGTGTGTGTGTGGTGCCTCCCTTTGCCAAGAAGAGTCCAAATCGAGAAGGAGGCGGGGGGGGGGGGCAAGGTTTAGCATGCAAGGCAAGAGGGACAAGTGTGTGGCATGCTTGAATTGCATTAAGAGGTGTTCCCACCTCATTGGTTAAACGTGGAGCATTCTAATTCAAGTTACGTAGTTGCACAAGTATATAAGGAGGGACTCATAGAGATTTTTGGTTCTTCTTGCTCCTCTCACACACTCTCTCAAGTGCCCAATTTAGCAAAGCAAGATCTCTCTCTCTCTCTCTCTCTCTCTCTCTCTCTCTATCATGGGAGCTCTAGAGACAGACTCTATGCTCAAGCTCTTGGCTATGGATGCAAATCCAAGAAATTGAAAGTTTCTTCTTCTCCATCTCTACTATTCTATTACTAAGCTATGCTAAGAGATTTCTCACGAGAAAGTATATATAAAATTTCAATTATCTTGCTTGAAAAATGCTTCTCTTCACCCTCATCTTCCTCTTTCCATGTAGTTTCTTTCTCCCCGCTGGGGTGTTTAGGGTCTGTGAAGGAGGATAATACCATGAAATCTTGAAGACACCATCTTCTTGATTCAAGCAAGGCTCTGCAAGAGCACAAACATGTATTGTAACAAATCTCTCTTTTGAGACGATTATAATACAAGTCCTTTTGGAGACGGGACCACCAGCTCCAAGCAAATTTGATCCTCATTGAGTTGTCAATTTTAATTAGTTATTCTCTTTGAATTATGTGTATGGTTGAGGTGTTTTTAATGTGTTCTTGTGTAAAGAATTTGGCCCGGAATAACCTACATTCTCCTTGCTATCTCTCTCTTAAAGAAGAACTCTCTCCTTTCATAATTAAATTCCGTTGAATCTAAAAATAAGTGTTAGATTCTCTAACATTGGTGTTAGAGCTGAGGTTTCTCTTTTGTTGCCTAAAAGATGAGGTCCTTGAGTAAACTATGAAAGGTTGGAGTTGTTCATTGCAATAGGGTAAGTGGGATTGGGATTTATTAACTCGGTTGATATGCCTATTTAGAAGGTACGAGGGACACCGTCGGGATCTATGGTCTTGATTACAGAATCTTTTAGTACTTGCCTATGGCTTAACAATTATTGAGCTATTAGCAAGCTTGATATAGGAATCAATGCCAACCTCACAATATTTAACCCAATTCACTACTCTTTGCAATTAACAATATTCTAAACCATGGGTATAGTTACTCCAGTGCTAATTTTCAACGGATAAGAGGAGTGGCAGCCAAAGTTTTGGAAGTGCCAAGGATAGAGTTAGCATACACATATAAGAAAATTTAATCATGGCCCAACATAATCAAGAGAGTGTAACTAATATTGAAAACTTAGATTTGGCTCAAGGTATAATATTTAATGATGATTGCAAAGTCGTCAACTACCTTGTTGAAAAGTTACAAGAAGCAATGGAAAACCCTATTTTTCAAGTGGAGGTTCAATCCCAAATTCAAGCCCTTCAAGCTCAAGTTCCCCCAAATGCCCAATAAAAGAGAATTTCTGCGAGGCCTCCTAATGAGTCCTCCAAAAGTGGAACCTATCTGGGTAATGAGGAGGAGATGCTGGAGGGACCTCCAAGGAAAGTTGTTTGAAAAGAAGAAGTGCACCCTGAACTTTCAAAGGAGAGGTATGAAAGTGACACTCCACCTACCTCTAAAAGCGATGCTCCCCCAAGAAGACGACATGCAAGGCAATCACCTACTCCCAAAAAGAAGAGGAAGTCATCCAGAGCTCCCTCCCATGTGAATTTGAAGAAGGGAGAAAGAAATCTAAGCAAGAGGAAGTGAAGAAAGCGGTCACCATCTTTGCCTTCTTCCTCCACTTTATCTTCATCATCATCACCGTCTTCTTACTTGGGGGATAATGACCTTTCCACCCAAGAGAGAGAAGAGAATGGTAAATGGAGGAACTATATGGCATGGAAGAGGTCACGTAAGTTGAAGAAATTCAAAGAGGGAGGAATAAACATCAACTTTCTCACCTATGATGGAACCTTCGGAGCAACTAACAAAGACTGGCCTTTATCCAACAATTTGACGTGGCTTTTGGAGATGAATATTTCTTGGAATCTTCAAAGGTCCAAAATGCTTCTATGCATTTTCAAAAGTCATCCCGTCAATGGTGGACAAGCCTACATAGTCAAGATGAAGCTCCAAAGACTTGGAAAGCTTTGAGGATTGCTATTACAAAGCAATTTCTTCCGAATGATTCCAAATACAAAGTCCTTATGGACTGGTAAAGGTTGAAGATGGCCTCATACGAGTTTGTCCAAAAGTATGTGGGTAAGTCTTGGGAGTTACATCTCAAAGCCACTGTCTATAAAAAGATAGACTTTGCGGAACGCTAGCCTATTGGAAGAGACGAGTGAGTATGTCAACTCACAAAGACTCAAAACAATTATAGAGGTCATACTATGGTTGTAGATCATACTACCGTCACTTCAAGGATTCATTTTTCACAAGGGACCAAGAAAGGATCCAAGCCAATAGAAGCCAAGGAATCAATTGAGCCAAAGGGGAAGAACAATGCAACACAGAATTCTCCCAAGGCTAACAAGAACATCAACAAAGGAAAGGTGAAAGAAAAGAGCTACAAAGGTAAAAATATACTTTCTCTTGAAGAGGTTGACCATTATCATAAAGATAACCGGCTCAGGACGTCTGTGATTTCAAGGGAGAGATAATGTCATGAATATTAGTTTCTAACATTGTAAAAGTATTTTTTAACTTAAATTGGCCAATAAGTCCACTGAAAACAAAAAGAGAACAAGTGAAATTGATTAAGTGCTAATGGACCAACCGGTAAAGGCTTGGGACCAAAATGGGGAAGTCCATAAAAGAGAAAGGGTGATTTTTAATTCATTATCTCAGTCATAGGTACATATCAAGGAAGGATAATGAATCCCGGGCAGTCTTGATCAAAGGTACATGACAAAGAGATGATTGAGAGAAATTATAGGAGTCTAAAAATAGAAAGTGATTGTACTAGGCTTAAGTCATTAGAATGACTCTTTAGACTCTAAGTATGAAAGCTAGAAATCCTTAAGGTGAAATTCTAACTTGCCACAAACTGTCCAACATTAGCACGTTTTGGGAGCAACTTGGTGGCACCTCAAAAGCACTGCACTAAGGCTTTGCATAGGAGATGAAAGTTTCAAATTCAAAAGGGTGAGTTTTATTTTTGCCAAAGATTATCATAATTTAGAAAGTCCTAAATTAGCAGGTAGGTCGTAGCCTCGTGTTAGTTTCATAAGCCTCCAAGATTTGTGCAAAGGTCTTGCACCCGAGCAAATGAATAAAAAGATAAACTTGTGGTTTTTATTAAATGAAAGGAAAAAGCTAAAGACTAAGATTAGCCCTTCCCCATTTAGTAAGTTGACTCTAGTCTTTTTTTACTAAGCTTGGCTAGGCCACATGTCCAAAGTAGCACACACTTGCTTTGAGTGAACTTAACAAGTGTGTGTGAGTGTGTGTGGTGTCTCCACTTGCAAAGAAGAGTCCAAATCAAGGGTACGGCAGGTTCTAGCATGCAAGGCAAGAGGGGAAAGTGCATGGCAAGCTTGAGCTACATCAAGAGGCAGCTTTAAATTCATCAATATGTCTCTCATTTGGTCCAGTGATCAACAAATCATCTACACAGAGAACCACAATGAGAAGTACATCACCCTCATGCTTTACATACACCGTGCTTTTTGTTGGACTATTACGAAAGCCTCATTTGATCAAATGAGTGTTAGCCTTCTCATACCAAGCACGAGGAGATTGTTTCAACCCATACAAAGCTTTCTTACATCTACACACTTTATCCTCTTGTCCTTTCTTGACAAAACCGCGAGGTTGCGTAACATAAACTTCCTCAAATATGTCACCATTCAAGAAAGCAGTAACAATGTCTGACTGATGTACATCCCAAACAAAATGGCTGTCAATGTACATAGAAAATGCACAGTAGTCATACAACAAGTGGGAGAAAAAGTGTCTTCATAATCTATGCCTTTCGTTCCCACCTCATTGGTTAAGTGTGAAGCATTCTAATTCAAGTTGCACATGTGCACATGCATATAAGAAGGGGCTCGTGGAGATTTTTGGTTCTTCTTGCTCCTCCCACACACTCTCTCAAGTGCCCAAGTTGGCAAAGCAAGCTCTCTCTCTCTCTCTCTCTCTCTCTCTCTCTCTCTCTCTCTCTCTCTCTCTCTCATGGGATCTCGAGAGACAGACTCTATGCTCAAGCTCTTGGCTATGGATGCAAATCGAAGCCAATAAAAGTTTCTTCTTCTCCATCTCCACAATTCTATTACTAAGCTATACTAAGAGCTTGCCCATGAGAAAGTGTATATGGAATTTCAATTCTCTTGCTTGAAAAATACTTCTCCTCACCCTCATCTTTGTCTTTTGCCACATTTCCTTTCTCCCCATGTGTGTTTACGGTTTGAGAAGGAAGGTTATACCATGGAATCTTAAAGATGCCATCTTCTTGATTCAAGCAAGGCTTTGCACGAGCACAAACATGTATTGTAACAAATCTCTCTTTTGAGAGGATTATAATACAAGTCCTTTTGGAGGGGGGACCGACTCCAAGCAAATTCGATCCTCATTGAGTTTTCAATCTCAATTGGTTATTCTCTTTGAATTATGTGCATGGTAATGTATGTTTGTGTAAATAATTCAGCCCGGCACAACCTATGTTCTCCTTGCTATCTCTCTCTTTAAGGAAAACTCTCTCCTTTCATAATTAAATCCTGTTGAGGAATCCGAAATCCTGAGTGAGTTTTTCTAAGCACTTACTAAACCGAGCAAAAATTATCAATATACAATTTTGAAAATCCCAAATTAATCAAGATACTTCTACTTAATTTAATAATCATTCACACATTTGTTTTTATTTAGTACTTACACTCTAGTCAAGCCAAGATAGAGGTGTTGGCTATTAGAGGACATTAAGTTGAGAATGGATGATGATAGCACATTGCAAAGGAGAAAAAGAATTTCACAAATGAACCATTAGGAATGGCTCTTTAGCAATAATGTGGTTGATTTTTCTCATGTCAAGATGTAAGATGTAGGTAAAAAGGAACGTGTGTGTATAATTTACCTCATAGAACATGAGTACAAGCCTTTTAGAGTAGGATCCCTCATAAACTTTCAAACCCAAGAAGTCGCAAGGTGTGGAACTAGGAATTGTTACCATGCAATTTTGTTGGGCTTGTACAAAGCAGTGTGCCATGTGTGTGTGTGTGTGTGTGTGTGTGTGCACGCGCACGCATCCCCATGCACGCACATATGCTCACTATGCCCTTACAAGTTTTAGAGTGAGGATCACATTTGAACATATTCAAGCTTTTCTCCTTCACATTTTGAGCTTGGAACTATGATATTCCTTCTTCTCACACCACCCCATGGACTCTCAATACATCCGTGGTCCTTAAGTATCACATGTCCATATTTTTCGTATTTAAGCTTTTTTCTCTCAATACATCCACAGTCCTAAAGCATCATAGTGCCCATTGATAATCTCAATAGAGCATAAGAAATGTTTCTTTGGTTTCATAGGTCATGTTTAACCTTTGATGACATTAATACAATCTCTCTCTCTCTCTCTCTCTCTCTCTCTCTCTCTCTCTCTCTCTCTCTCTCTCTCTCTCTCTCTCTCTCTATTTTTCATTTATGTTGCATGTTTTCTTTTGT
Source organism: Adiantum capillus-veneris (assembly GCF_014529385.1). Taxonomy (NCBI): domain Eukaryota; kingdom Viridiplantae; phylum Streptophyta; class Polypodiopsida; order Polypodiales; family Pteridaceae; genus Adiantum; species Adiantum capillus-veneris. The sequence goes on from NC_140957.1 coordinate 6,124,025, forward strand.
TTTCTTTTCTCTCTCTCTCTAGAGGCTTATCTCTGTAGAGCTCTTGCACAAAATGTTTGTGGTTCTCATTTACATAAGAATGACAAGTACTAAAATACATCTCGTATTTGTAGAGAACTCGACTTGAAGACTACAAAGAATACAAAAAGTGGTGGATCTTTATTCTACAAAAACACTTCCAAGTATTCTCCTCGTGAGTCATTCACCCATAAGCAACATGCCAAGATCTGATGGCCACAAACTCATATAAGTGGGCAAAACATGGAAGCCATAATATAGCTATATAATGAGACAAAGTCAACTATTGCAAAAATACAATCAACACCATGGCTAGTACAATTATGAAAACAACCATTTTTAGGGCATTTTTAAGCTTGAAAAGGAAGATGAATCTTGATGCACTCAAGAAAAATATCGTCAATTTAGCATGAAGTTGCTATCATCTAGCAAGAGTACACAAAATAGTGACTCCACCTTGACTACGCCAACAACCACTTCAACAATAGTCAATTGCAGGACAGTTGTGCCCTACATGCTGATAAATACTAGGCTCCACATGCCCTACCTGCAACCTTCATGTATGCATTGTAGGGAACCAGGATGCGCGCGCATACTCTCTCTCTCTCTCTCTCTCTCTCTCTCTCTCTCTCTCTAAAACATAAACAAATGTCTTTGTTTGATTATAGAGTTGAAAATCACGGAGCCATTTGCAGAGTTGCTTGTAGCGCCACCTATTGATACATGATGCTATTAGAAGATTCATACAAGCTAATTTAAGCACTTTATGGAGCTGCTTGTAGCATCACATGTCGACACCTGGTGCTCTAGAAAGCTTTAAAGAGGCTAATTTAAGAGCTTTGTGGAGCTTCTTGTAGCACCACATGTCAACACCTAGTGCTAAAGGAAGTTTCAAAGAGGCTAATTTAAGTGCTTTGTGGAGTTGCCTATAGCACCACGTCTTGACACGTGGTGCTAAAGAAAGTTTCAAAGAGAATAATTTAATATCTTTGTGGAGCTCTCTATAGCACCACTTGTACGTATGTAGTGCTATATGAGTCTTCATAAGGGCTAATTTAAGCCCTTTATGGAGCTGTGTGGAGCACCACTTGTCGATATGTGGTGCTATAGTAAGCTTCAAAGAGGCTAACTTAAGAGCTTTGTGGAGACCCTTGTAACACCACAAGTTGACACGTGGTTCTAAACACAATTTCAAAGAGGCTAATTTAAGAGCTTTGTGGAGTTGTGTGTAGCACCATGTGTCGACACGTTGGTGCTAAAGGAAGTTTCAAAGAGGCTAGTTTTAGCGCTTTGTAGAGCTACTTGTAGCACCACCTTTCGACACGTGATGCTAATTTTTTTTTCATAGAGATTAAGTTAAGCGCTTTGTGGAGTTGCATGTAGCACCACGTGTCGACACATACTACTAAAGAAAGTTTCAAAGATGTTGATTTAAGCGCTTTGTGGAGTTGCTTGTAGCACCACGTGATGACACGTGATGCTAAAGGAAGTTTTAAAGAGGCTAATTTAAGCGCTTTGTGGAGCTACTTATAGTACCACGTGTTGACATGTGGTGCTACAATAAGTTTCAAAGAGGCTAATTTAAGCGCTTTATGGAGTTGCATGTAGCACCATGTGTTGACACGTGGTGCTAAAGAAAGTTTCAAAGAGCCTAATTTAAGCACTTTGTGGAGTTGCATGTAGCACCACGTGTTGACACGCGGTGCTAAAGAAAGTTTCAAAGAGCCTAATTTAAGCGCTCTGTGGAGTTGTCTATAGCACCACGTGTCAACACATGGTGCTAAAGAAAGTTTCAAAAGAGACTAATTTACGCGTTTGAGGAGTTGCTTGTAGCACCACGTGACGACACGTGGTGCTAAAGGAAGTTTCAAAGAGGCTAGTTTAAGCACTTTGTGGAGCTGCTTGTAGCACCATGAGTCGACACGTGGTGCTACAAGAAGTTTCAAAGAGGCTAATTTAAGCGCTTTTTTGAGTTTCATGTAGCACCACCTATCGACACATGGTGCTACAAGCAGCTCCACAAAGTGCTTAAACTAGCCTCTTTGAAACTTCCTTTAGCACCACGTGTCAACATGTGGTGCTACATGCAACTCCACAAAGCGCTTAAATTAGCCTCTTTGAAACTTCTTGTAGCTCCACATGTTGACACATGGTGCTACAAGCAGCTCCACAACGAGCTTGAACTAGCCTCTTTGAAACTTTCTTTATCACCACGTGTCATCATGTGGTGCTACAAGCAACTCCACAAAGTGCTTAATTAGCCTCTTTGAAATTTTCTTTAGCATCACGTGTTGACACATGGTGCTACAAGAAACTCCACAAAGCGCTTAAATTAGCCTCTTTAAAACTTTCTTTAGCACCACGTGTCGACACGTGATGCTACATGCAACTCCACAAAGCACTTAAATTAGCCTCTTTGAAACTTCTTGTAGCACCATGTGTCAACACGTGAGGCTACAAGCAGCTCCACAAAGCACTTAAACTAGCCTCTTTGAAACTTCCTTTAGCACCACGTATCGCCACGTGGTGCTACAAGCAACTTCTAAAAGCGCTTAAATTAGCATCTTTTAAACTTTCTTTAGCACCACATGTCGACGCGTGATGCTACATGCAACTCCACAAAGCGCTTGTAGCACCATGTGTTGGCACATGATATTTTAGGAATCTTTGAAGGGGCTTTAAGTCTTTTGCAAAGTTTTTTGTAGCACCATGTGTCAGCATGCGGTGCTATAAGAAGCTTCAAAGAGGCTAATTTAAGCGCTTTGTGGAGTTTCCTTTAGCACCACGTGTCAACACGTGATGCTAAAGAAAGTTTCAAAGAGGCTAATTTAAATGCTTTGTGGAGCTGCTTGTAGCACCACATGTTGACACGTGGTGCTAAAGGAAGTTTCAAGAGGCTAATTTAAGCGCTTTTTGGAGTTGCATGTAGCACCATGTGTCGACACGTGGTGCTAAAGGAAGATGCAAAGAGGCTAATTGAAGTACTTTGTGGAGCTACCTGTAGCACCACGTGTTGGCACATGGTGCTATAGGAATATCCAAAGGGCATTGAAGCCATTTGCAAAGATGCTTGTGCACCACGTGTCAGCACGTGGTGTTATTGGAAGCTTCATAAAAGCTAATTTTATGAAGCTGCTTGTAGCACCACGTGTTGGCACATGATGCTTAGGAAGCTTCAAAGAGGTTAATTTTAGTTCTTTGTGGAGCTTCCTATAGCACCACGTATTGACACATGTTGCTAGAAGAAGTTTCAAAGAGGCTAATTTAAGCGTTTTTGGAGCTGCCTATACCATCACGTGTTAGTACGTGGTGCTATAGGAATAGTCAAGGAGACTTTAATCCATTTGTACAGTTTCTTATAGCACCATGTGCTGGCACGTGGTGCTATTGGAAGCTCCATAAGAGCTAATTTAAGCAATTTATGGAGTTGTTGGTAGCACCAAGTGTTAGCACCCACGTGGTGTTGTAAGAAGCTTTAAAGAGGCTAATTTAAGCGATATGTGGAGCTTCCTGTAGCACCACGTGTCGACACGTGGTGCTAAAGGAAGTTTCAAAGCAGTTAATTTAAGCACTTTGTGAAATTTTCTATACCACCACATGTTGGCATGTGGTGCTATTGGAAGCTTTATAAGGGATAATTTAAGCCCTTTATAAACCTGCTTGTAGCACCACGTGTCGGCATGTAGTGCTATAGAAAGCTTCAAAGAGGCTAATTTAAGAGCTTTATGGAGCTTCCTGTAGCACCGCATGTCGACACATGGTGCTAAAGGAAATTTTAAAGAGGCTACTTTAAGCGCTTTGTGGAGTTGCCTGTAGCACCACAAGTCGACATGTGGTGCTAAAGGAAGTTTTAAAGAGGCTAATTAAGGCACTTTGTGGAGCTTCTTGACACATGGTGCTAAAGGAAGTTTCAAAGAAACTAATTGAATAGCTTTGTGGAGCTTCCTATAGCACCATGTGTTGGTATGTAGTGCTATAGTAATCTTCATAATGGCAAATTTAAGCCCTTTATGGAGCTGCATGTAGCACCATGTGTCTACATGTGGTGCTATAGGAAGCTTTGAAGAGGCTAATATATGAGCTTTATGGACCTATCTGTAGCACCATGTGTCTAGAAGTGGTGCTAAAGAAAGTTTCAAAGAGGCTAATTTAAGCACTTTGTGGAGTTGCCTGTAGCACCACGTGTTAACACGTGGTGCTAAAGGAAATTTCAAAGAGGCTAATTTAAGCTCTTTGTGGAGATGCTTGTAGCACCATGTGTCAGCACGTGATATTTTCGGAATCTTCAAAGGGGCTTTAAGTCTTTTGCAAAGTTGCTTGTAGCACCATGTGTCAGCAGTAGTGCTATAGGAAGCTTCATAAGGTTTAATTTAAGCACTTTATGGCGCTTCATGTAGCACCATGTGTCATCATGGGGGGGTGCTATAGGAAGCTTCAAAGGGACTAATTAAGTGCTTTTTAGAGTTTCCTATATCACCATGTGTCAGCACTTAGTGCTATAGGAAGCTTTAAAGGGGCTCATTTAAGCAATTTGTGGAGATTCTTGTAGCACCACATGTTTGTCCATGGTGCTATAGCACCACATGCCATCACATGGTGATGTAGGAATATTGAGAGGGACTAATTTGTGAGTGTGTGATGCTTTCATGCACGGTGCATAAAGGGGAAGAGGAGAGATGACATGAGGAGTGGGTGGGAAACCTCTCAAAAGTGAAGTGAGAGTACTCCTTATTTCTTGTATATGTTCAATCAATAAGGTGAAAAAATGGGTATCCAGATCTAGTGTTCGACTCGGGGTAATGCACCGGCCTTTACCCCAATGTAATAAAGTCCCTGCAAAAGTGCTTCATATAGCACCATGTGCCAACACAAGATACTACAAGCATCTTTGAAAAGGGTGTAATTTTCTCTTCCAAGATATTTGGCCCTTTTGGACTAGAGAAGAATTGGGCAAAACAAACTCCTATGTAGTTCCATGTATCACCACATGACAACGCCTGGTGGCAAGGGCTTAATTCTCCCTTTGCAAGGGCTTGATATTGGTTCTTAGACACGTGAGTCATTGTGGACAAGACAAGAATAAGGGAAAAAAGATCATCCGATGTTACCTCCTGTAACATCACATGTTGACACGAGGTTCTACATGCATCTTTGAAAGATAATTTGTTTTCTCGGTTCTCTAAAGGATCCCTCCCCCCTTGACAATGCTATTTCATCGTGAATACTCTTATTTCCTAAGCTCTTTTCGTTAAGCCATTGCATAGTTTCTTCTTGTAGCACTATGTGTTGGCACATGGTGGTACATGTAGCTCTGGGGGAGATTTTTCTCCCGTGTAGTGTTGCTTCTTGTAGCACCCCGTGCAGATTTTCTGCTTATAAAATTAAACTCCTATGGAGTTGCTTCTTGTAGTACCTCATACCAGCACGTGTCACTACTAGAAGCTTCAAAGGAGGTTATTTTTCCACTTCTCTACAGGAGCCCTCACCACTTGATAATGCTATGTCGTTTGTTGTAATCTTACTTCTTAAGCTCTTCTTCTAGAATATATAGTCCCTCATATTGATTTTGAAAACTTTCCAAGGCATTAAAATCCTCTTCTTGGAAGCATCTTAACCATGGCAGTCGATGCACATGACACGATTTTGGCATTTGAAATGAAGATACTTGAGACTCACTTTTTCTTGGAATGCAAATGTTTACTTTTTCTTAATACTCTATGTAATACAAATTGCATAAATATCTCATTTAGATAAACAATGTAATGTTTCTTTTTTTTATTTTGTTTGAAAAGTTTCTAAGTGCATGAGGATTGTTGATTTACACTTTGGTGTCTTCAAACATTGAGGCATCAGTTTTTAGCCCATTGACCATTGCATTAGCCTACTAACAAGAATTGCATTGAGGCATCAGTTTTTAGCTCATTGACCATTGCATTAGCCTACTAACAAGAATGAAAAAAACATTTCACCCATCGCAATATAGATTGCAATACATAGAAAAAATTGGGTCCTAATCATTTAGAAACTTGCTCGGGTTTTAGGTCGCTCGGGGTACGGTGTGGATAATAACACCTTGGCTCCCATTCCCACCTTTTGGTTATCCTTCTCACTTTTGGAGGCTTTTGGGATCCGTTTTGGACTCTTTTGGCTAATATCATGTATTCACTCCCCCATAAGATCCCGAGTGAATCCTTATTGAATTCCATTGGCACTTATAAAGAAAACATTCAAATTTTGGAACTCTCTAATTCACATTTCTCTACCCTTTGTACATAATTGGCCCTTCTACTATTTTTATTTTCTCTCACTAGAATGGCCAATTCTAGCAAGAGAAAATTCATTTGAGTCAAACAAAAATGAAATTTGGTGACACTATGGTATAGGTGTAAGGGTGGAGACGTTGTACAATATAAGTGTTTGGAAAGGATTGTTTGTGCTTATGCAAGATGCTATTTTTATTGGACTCATGTGGTACGTTTCTATGAAAACGTCGCTACAACATTAGGATCACTTATATTTTTTAGCCTTAGATGAAAGGGCTGATGACCTGGGGCTTTGCTAGATCAAGGGTGTTGCCTAGATCTTCTGCTTTTTGTTAGGCTCATCTTCATGGTTAGTCCATTGGGGGTTGAACGACCTACATGGCTAATGCGTCGAGATCTTTCCTTGGCTTTGCCTAAATATCCGATGTTGGGCATCGAAGAGGCGTGATGCCTAAACTCGTATGGTTGGTGTTGATTTCCTATCACCTCTTGGTATCTAGAATCCTTTTAGAGCTCGGGTTCATTGGAGGGATGCAAAGTGGCGTGGCCTCTACTTATGTCTGGCTCAGGTAAGTTGGAGGTATTTTGGCTTGCTCTCTGTACAGTGAAATTCTCTCTGTCTGTAGTAGGAGCAGAAGTGGATGGGTGGACTGGTGAATCCCTACACATGTTTCAGTGCTTATATTAGTCATTTGTATTTTTGAAGTTATGGTATACCCCGATTTTATACTCGCATTAATTTATGGTTTCTTGTTTCATTTAGATGGGGCATTTAAAGATTCTCTTTTGTTATTCTCTTGTGTCTCTGCATATTCTATTTCACCCTCCACTCTTCTCTCTCTATATATATATATTCCCGCAATGTGGTATACACATACATTCACCCTCCACTTGGTCATTTTCTTCAGTATGCTTTCATTCATACCACACATTCAGGGACATCACTAATCACTAGGTACCTCTGAATGCAATCCAGAGGTACCTAGCTTTCATTCATACCACACATTCATGGACATCACTAATTGCTAGGTACCTCTGGATGCAATCCATGTCATGGATTTAACTCCATGCTAGGTTGGCCGTTGAGAACTCCTCCCCTATGCAAATGCTTTCTCAACTCTGATGTAAATTGAAATTGTATATAAGTGTAGATTATATAATTTTTACATAGATCCTTGGGAAAAGGTATCTCTCTTTTTGACACTATATGTCCTATTATTTTTCCTTGTCTTGCATAAAGACACATTTTTCAAAAATTAAACAAATCCGTCAAAAACAACATTTCTTGGGGTGATCAAAATTATCCTCTCGCAAGGAAGAATGAACACAGAGGTTATCCATATACACTTTCAAGAATATTCACTAGCTATTATTTAAATGTGTGACCCATCAATCTTTGGAAAATGGCTGGGATATTAGTCAATCCAAACGGCATGACACGGTAAGAAAAAATTCATCACTTTGTAGCAAAGGTAGTCTAATGTTGATCTTAGGGATATATAGTCATTTGTTTGTATCTTGAGAATCTATCCAAAAAACTATTTGTCTCCTTTCATGCTGCTCTCTCCAATACATGTTTCACTATAGATAAGGGTTAGTTCTCTCTAATGGTAGTTGAGTTCACTTTTTTGAGATTAACACAAACTCTCAATTTACCATTTTTGGTGGGCACTACCACAATTGTTGATACCCAATTGATGTGTTCAATTTTTCAAAGGTTTCATTATACATGTATTGTCTTTATCTTGTGGCTTTTTCATCTTCTTTATTTGGTATTATAAGCTCAAATATTTCAAAATCTACCGCTTTCAAGTCTTTATACAACCAAGCAAATACATCCCTATGTTCCATCAGTGTTTTGATGAGAATATCTTCTTCCTCTTGAGTCAAGTCTATGGCTATGTAAGTTGGTTTTGGTACTTCTCTTGGAAGATCTAAATCAATGTGATTGTTGGCTAGTTGCCAAGCCTTACCATATTGATGCTAGCAAAGCAAGAACCACATTCATACAATATCAATCTGTGGGATGTAGCTGACCCGACTAGTGCATGGAGGCTACAAGAGATAGCTAATCTCTCGAAAAACCCAAGTCCAATGTGCTCTTATCTAGATTGGTCTCATATATGTGTCAAACATCAAAAGCCACTTTCCTTACTACAAGCTTAACCCAATAATTCAATGAAACTTACTACCTAGAATGTGCAAAGTATCCTCAACATCCCCATATGCTCAAAAGTCATTTTTGACACTCGAACTAAATTGGCCCAAAGATAAACAATGTATTTTGGGTACGTTGGTTTCAGCCTCCGAAGCACTCTATAGCTTCCTTAAGACGTGCTCTATCTATTCCTATGGTCAAAAACCAGTTTGGATGCGTGTATTGTGTGTAGGGAAGAAAAATAACTTATAGACGAACACGACTAAAAACACAACTTCATCGCATAAAATTTACATAGAAAGGAAGATATTTCACTTGATATGCTCAAAATCACAATGCAACATTGCACAAGGGAGACACAAACGATAATAAAAAATAGAGAACTCATAGTATTGTACTGCAGTGTACGCTCACTTTCATTATCCAACTTAGGTCAAAAGTTACAAAAATTGGCTTTTATACCTTAGCCAAGGTTTAGAAAATGGATTCCTAGCTAGTTGGGCTCAATAATAAGGCTTGGAAATTGCATTTAATTACAACTTTGGAATCCCTTGGGCCCTTACACTCTTCAACAATCAATAATAATGCAATAGATTTGGAATTTTATGGTAATTCTCATTTATAATGAGGTTTTGATACAATCAGGAGGGATAAAAAAATAGGGATGATGTCCTTTTGATGCTCTTCTCCTTGATTGTGTCGTTCGTGATACAACTTAGGGTGCTAAGTAGTGGTCGGGCTTTCTACTTTCAGTCCTCTTTGCCTGTTGTTATAGTCCCTATTGATACTTGAGCTGAACTTCTTTGTCTTCTGTATACATGAAGTGCATGGTGATTTTGTTCTTTTGCTCAGTTGTTGAATACCTGACAAAGTGGGCTCACAGATTTGTGATGTCATGGCCAAAAATTTTGCTTCCATAGGTAAAGAAGCCTATATAGATCTCTTCTTTGAAAGTCTATATGTAGTAAGATGGTAGGAACACTTCCTCCAAAGGTTTCCCTGATAAATCATAGCATAGACCTTTGCTACATTTGAGCAAGGACATCCAGGTAGCATCTGTCTGCTCTACACGTTGGAAGGTTTGTTGGCATGTTAGGAGCATCTTTGAGATCTTGACCAACATAAAGCAGGCCAAATCTGGGATTTTGTGGAATATCTGTATTTTTGAAGAGATATTCTCCACCATGTAGTCTTTGGTGGGGTTGCCATTTGGTGGCGGTGGGAATCTTGGGTAGTTTAGCCATGTTGGCCTCTTCTTCAGGTTGATAGAGTGTTGCTGACTCTTGGAACCGAACACTGCACAGGATCTTGTTTGATATTTGTTGGTGCATTTGTATATAGTATGAGATACCTGGGGTGTCTGTTCAACTAGATTTCTTGCCACTTTGGATGTTCCATTGTAGGGTTGGCATCTATATCCTTGAGCAATCTTTCCTTGATTTGTAGCACTTCAAATTTGATGAGTGGAAAGGGAAGTGCTTGCCAATGCCATTCTTCATTGACATTTGTCGTTGTTAGGAGATTGACATTGATAGAATGCAAGATTCTCTCCTCCCACTGCATTGCCTCTTTCCATATTACTCCATTTTCTCTTCTACTTGCTTCTTAAGTGTTGCCTCTTCATCTGCAGTTAAGCTCTTGGGTGGAGCGGATGGTTTGGCTTTCTCACAAGCTTTAGGAGATTGCCTTCTTGAGTGTTAGCTTCTTCAAAATCCATAAACTACAAAGCAGTTGTATCTCCCATTGCTATTTCTGGTTGATCTTCCCCTAATGTGGAAGCTTTTGACTTAGCAACCTCATGAGATTTTGTAAACTCCTCCTTACGCTGTGTAATTTCTTTTTGATAGATCTCTTCTTTCTGCATGAACCCTATGGAGAGTTCGCGGTGCTGCATTTTCTCCAGCTTTATCTCCATGTCACAATCTTCAATCCGCTGTTCAAGTGCTTTGTAAGCCTCATCCATGCTTTGTAGTGTACACTAGCCACAGTGGGGTTATCTCTGAGCTAGTTGAGCAACTGATTCTATTCTTGGCAACGAGATTCTGACTGGGTCAGCTAAGCATTTGCAATATTGAGTTGGACTTGCAGCCATTGAAAAAATGAAGTGGAGTCTTGTAACACATTGGTTACCTCATGAAGTTGCACCTTTTGTTGCCGATTTTGTCTTTAGGACTCCCATTTCCACTATGGATTTTGATGTCATTTCTTCTAGTTTCTTGTTTGTTGTATCCATGGATTCTTAGTATGCTTCATTAAAGGAATTTTCTAGCTCAAGCTTCTCATTTGAGTACTATAAACACTGATATAGGCTATGAAGGTGTTGATGGTGGCGAGCATAAACCTCCTCTTTCATCATGTCCATAGCTTTATGAGCATACTGGGCATACTCATCGATCTCTTCTTAACTTCGACCTTTCTAGAAGTTCCCACTTCATGCTGATTTGATGGTGTATCTTTATCTTCCATCAGGAGTGCTTTTGGCCTATCAGCTTGTTCTTTTTCAAACATCTTTAGAGGCTCTATTTGTACGGGGGAAGCTCGGCCAACTTTGCCTTCATAGTTTTCTTCTTTGGAGCTCCTGAAGTTGATGAGAGAGATTGTGACATAAAATCACCAAATATGGTTGTTAGACATGTTCTAGCAGTTCCCAACGAGTAGAAGGTGCAATAAAAACATATTTTTTGGCAAAATCTATCTTAAGCATGCCTAAGATGTAGGTGTGTGTGTGTGTGCATGTGCGCGCATGCACGCTTGCAACTTGGTGTCAAAGTGAATGTACAGGGTGTGTAGGTGTTGTAGGTGATTTGCCTGAAGTATGATGGCTTTCTGACCCCTGTGGTGGGAGTTATGGGCAATTATGTGTCCGCTTTTTTAGCTATTAGAGCTTGTGGTGCCTGATGGTGTTGTGCTTTCTCAACCTTGATGAAAATTGATATGGTGCTTCATTTGGGCTCTATAAACATATCCTATGATGAATTTTGATGAGTTGAGGTCCTCTGGTTACATATCTATCTTGGGCGCTTTAGATAGATTTTTGCGATAATGGGTCCTTTTAGGCTTTTTTCAGCTTGAGTGCCCATGTGGGATTACACCCTAGGTCCTAATGAAGTTTGAGCTCAATTGGTAAGCCAGAAGTTTGTTTACCTTTAGCATCTTTTGGGCAGTAAAATGCAACATAGTGAAGTGCATGAGTGATAAGAGTGGACCAGGGTGGTGCAGGCTATGTGTCAGCTGAGGGGATCATGCTTGTGTGAAAAGATGTGTAAAAAAGGCTTCAATCATGGAAGTTTATCTTTGGTGCGCCAAAGATAAATTTTGCACTTTATTGTCATTTATGCCCCCAACTTTCTTTATATAGTTTTCTACTATGCTAGTCAAGTTAGGTGATGGCCCTGGTTCTGTATCTTGCACTTGGTGTTGAACCTGGTGTAGTTGGTTGTCTCCTCCTATGAGTAGAGTGTGATCTAGGGTCATTAGCTTGTGGTCCATTGAAAGCTAGTAGGAGTCAAGCATAATGCGTCGAGTGCCCCCCTTGACTTTGAGGTCAAATGGATCAATATTTTGCATGGAAGTGCAAAATGTCACTCTGCAGTGGAGATATGGTCATTTTGCCCTATCCTGACGAGATGGACTTTGATGCACCCCCAACTCTCTACAGTTCTTCTACATGATGGCAACTGCACACATGGGTCAAATCTGGTAAAATTGTGAGCCTTTTATCTTCGGCACGCTTAAGTTACTAGGTCAGATTTTTTATCAACCTTTGTACTTTGGAGCTCACTACTTTGTTCTCATACAAGAGATGAGCCTATGGTTCAAGTTTGGTGTGATTTGGATGTCCAGTGTGGCCAGTGTACGCGTCTTTGTTCCCAAAAGTTCCCAGATTTCCCTTTGTTGTCGTGAAAGAAGGTTTGAATATGCTTGAACTTGAGTGAGGTTCTGGTTCTTGATTGAGTAAAAAAAGAAGACATTTCGGAGCTTGAATTGGAGTAAGTGTCTCGCACTTCTTTTGCAATAGTTGCTAAAGATCTTCCTTGGTTTACACTCTTTTTTGTGGATGCTCTACTCCTATTCTCTCCTAAGGTACCCAAGTTTCCCAAAACTCTACCATGTCTTAAGTTCATATATGGGCTTTCACAACTTATTTGAACAGATACTTCAAACCTAGAAAGTTGCCTTTGGTTTCAGACACAGTGCTTCAACTCCTTATCTAGCCCTTTTTCGCAAATTTGTGATTCCCTGCACACTAGCATTTCAAACCGTATGTGATTCCATAATTGTCAATCTGAAATTAAAAAATATCTAACAATTCCTTCCACAATCACTAGATACAATCAATGAGTCCTAAATCTAGAATTTTGCACAGGCTATCTTTGGTGCACCTAAGACATGGCTACACTTCACTATGGGTGTAAATTTAACTTTGATCACCTAGATGGGATCCTCACAGCTTGACAAAGATAACCCTGGTCTCCAATTCACAAAATTACTCTTCTAGTGAAAATTTTATCTTCGGCACGCCTAAGATAAATCTTCCCTATTTCAACATATTTTTGCCCAATGCAACTTGTCTAGGTTCGTACATGTGATTTTAAGCTTATCCAATGAGTTTCACAAAGTTTGGATTGTTTACCAATGCTTTGCGCAAAGGTTTCCAATTTTCTTGGTGTTTTTGCCCTTGCACAACTCCAAACTTGTTCAAACTTGCTTAGGAGATGTATAATATTCCATTGAAACCTTACGAGTTGAAAACTTGACAAAATTCACCCTCTAGTTGGAACTTTATCTTTGCACCTAAGATAAAACTCTACCAAAATTTGACCTTTTGCAATTTTTGTTTCACAAATTGATTTTCCCACAAGTTTTAGGATTTATCCAATGCTTGGTCTCAAGATTTAGTCAAGATTGACTTTATTTTTGTTAATTTCCTCAAAAGTTGGCAGTTTTTACCAGATTTGGGCTTGACCATGCATTTAGTGGTCCAAATGATACCAAAATCAAGGGGAACAATTTAATCAAGTTGTTCTACCACCTTGCAAGTTCAGTTCCATAGCTTCAATCCCATAAACCCCTTGTCTATCTTAGGCATGCCTAAGATAAATTTGATAAATTTCCTGGTTTTTTTTCAATGTACCACAGATCATATGCAATCCTTATTGTTTTCTACTTACCCTACTCCTACTGAACTTGAAAAAAAGAGTGCATAATGGGTAAAAATCAACTTTCAATCTCAAATCTCTAATTTCTACTTAGGTGATACCCTCCCCGATCACTAGCTAGCCTCAAGGATCCTTCACCTAATCCGTCTTACTAAATTAATTCTCCCAAGGTTCTTACCAAGTTTCCCTACTCTCAAGCACCTCTCAGCAATGATAAAGTCATAAAAATTGTTACTCTAGTTGAAACTTAGTTGAAACTAGAGGAAGTAATGGAAATTTGAGTGAATGCTTTGGGTTTTTCTCTAGTCTAGGTTGCTTCGTCCCCAACAACGATGCCAAAATGTTGGTGGCTACCAAGCCTCACCATATCGATGCTAGCAAAGCGAGAACCACATACATAAAATGTCAATCTGTGGGACGTAGCTTTTCCAACTAGTGTGTGGAGGCTATAAGAGATAGCCAATCTCTTGAAAAACCCAAGTCCAATGTGCTCTTACCTAGATTGGCCTGAGAACATCAAAAGCCACTTTCCTTACTACAAGCTTAACTCGATGAATTTGTATAGCTAACGATGCTCCAAATGCAATGAAACTTACTACCTAGAATGTGCAGAGTATCCCAACATCCCCATATGCTCAAAAGTCATTTTTGACACTCAAGAAAAATCATGCCAAAGATAAATAGCCTATTTTGGGCAGATGATTTCAGCCTTCGAAACACTCTATAGCTTCCTTAAGACGTGCTCTATCTATTCTCATGGTCAAAAACCAATTTGATGTGTGCGTAGGGAATGAAAATAACTCGTAGACGGGCATGACTAAAAACACAACTTCATTGCATAAAATTTACATAGAAAGGAATATCTCTCACCTGCAAGCACACTGGTATGAGAAAATACAAAGTCTAAAGGTGGCATTACATAGAAAATGAGTACATATGAAATAAACAGTACAACATGGGTTTTAAGTTCCTGGTGGTGGCCACTTTTATGCTATTGATTATGTTGGTGGGGGTCGTGCAGGTGGGGGCCCCATGGGTAGCAAGGGAAAGAGTGGCATGTGGATCGATTGACCGTGCTATGACCAACCAAGTACTACAGATGGTCATCTACTTGGGGGTGGAATAGATGCCACCATGGACTCTTGGAGATGTGAATGAGTACGATGTGGGTGTTGTGATTGTGCTGGATGTGAAACATTACCAAAACAAAGAGTCAACCCTATCCCACTCAGAAGCCGCTATTGTGGTAAAACATGTGCCATAAACACACTACAATCTTGCTCTATGTTGATGCAATGTCATTGTAGATGCTCACACTCCATTGCCAAGCCATCGCATCTAGCAAAACATTCCAAAACTAAATTGCCAACCTTCATGAATGTACCCAGTAGTCACTTGTAGAATAACATGTACATGATTGGACAATGCAATAACAACTATAGACAAGGACTTCAACCATTCCTCAACTTATCGAGCAAAAAACTCGCTCTTCTCCACGTTGGGTTGAAAGGGTGCTCCAATGTGGTCTAGCATCCATGGCACCTCTCGGAATGGTTCCCGAATCATATCGCTATTGGTATCAAAACCATCGTTGCCGCATGCCACATCTTTGGCCTAGAGATATCGTATAATGGAACAATTGAAAGCCCGTCAAGTTTATGTGTGAAAATTGCTAGCACCAAGGTCTCAACCTGCAATATGGTTTATGATTAAAGCACAATGATGTCTATCATGAAACTTGTAGTGGAATGGTTTAGAACTTATTGGGTCTGTGAAATTGTCGATAATAGCATGTGTGTGTGAGAACATCATAATGAAGATGGTACAAAGATGGAAAAAATTGCACACATGAGTTGTAAGGGTACATGTAGGCCATATGGGCCGAGTGCCTGGCTGTCGCCCATTTACTAACCTTATTCATTTACATAACATAAAAGAATAAGGGGTTGTGGGATAGTTTTATCCATTGAGAGCTCCACCACACCTCGTGTCCTGCTATACTACACTCTGATCTTGCACTCTGCATGCATCTACCCACCTCACAAGTGGTATCAAAGCACGACGTTTCACTCGGCTCCAATGACGGCGTGTGCACGAGCTTCCATTTGAGCTAAGGCTCAAAGATTTAGAGAATGTGACATTTTCTATGAGTTTTGTGAAGAGGTTGAATGTGGAAGATTGCTACGCAGTAAACTCTCGAGCTCACAAATAAGACAAAGTGTTGCTTTTCCCTTGCAAAGGATAGCATGGATTTTCATGCTATTGAAGCATTACAGAGACAGAAAAAGATTCTACAGGAAAGGTTGGAGTCTTTGATCACTAGCACTAGAAAAGTAATTAGAGCAGCGTTAATGTTTTTTTAAGGGATATCATTGATAACTTGCCAACATCAATAGCACTACAGAAGTCGAAAAATTCAAAACGTTATTAGAGCACTACAGTAGAGAGCTTGAAGCATTGGGATTTGAGTGCTATAGAAAGCAGAAGAAGAACTCAATTTTGAGTGTTACAAAGAGAGAGCGAGAGAGCGAGAGAGAGAGAGAGAGAGAGAGAGAGAGAGAGAGAGAGAGAGAGTTTGTGTGTATGTGTGGTCTTATCTGACATTAGCATCCCAATCTTTGACTTTGTCTCTCCGGCTTCGAACTCTTTGACATCAAGATCTCTAAGTTTGACTCCGACTTCTCCGTGCTCAACATCAACACCATCTTAGGTACTCTTGATTTTGGCATCGACTCTCATCGGCATTGGTTTTGGCATTGACTCTCTTCGACATCAGTTTTGACATCTCTGGCATCATCCTCTTCAGCTTCGACATATCCAACATTGTTGTTTTACGGAATCAACACCACTCTCAGACACATACAAAGATCGAATGTATGTCTTTTGTGGATTGATTGATGCATATACCTGTAAATTTTGCATGAGTCCATGGTTCTGATCGTGAGAAAAACTTTTGTCTGATTAGTGGGACACAGAGAGCAGCTACTATCTATGCTAGTGGTCTCTTGAGAGACATGATTTCTTGAGCACACTGCTCAAAGGCATAGATTCGCCATCAACATTACAGGTGGAGTTAGCATTGGAGATCCGACTGTAAATCACTTTCCGATCGAGGCATAGCATTCTACATCGACATTACATGTGGATTTTTATAGGTTTATAGGTTTTCAGATACACACAAGTACAACACCTTTCAAACATTCTTGGAAATCATTTTGGTGGAAGTTTCTCTGCGGACAGTCATGCATTGATAGATGCATAATTTCTTGAGCACACACAATGCCATTGAGATCTTTTAACACTAGTTCTGTAATTGGACACTTAAGTGTCCTGAGACACTAAAGTGTCCTGTTTTTCTTCCAAGTTTTGGTAATTTATTTGTCAAGCTAGAAAGAATTTTTTTACACCTTGCTTCTGCCATAGATTGGTTATGACGGAAAGAAAACACTAGATTTTTCTCCATATAAAAATACAATCTGTATGGAGAGAATTTTGGTAAGTTAAAACATAAATTTTAGTAAAATTTCAAACTGTTTTGCCAAAAAAATCATAAAATTATTATATCTTTTCTTAGAGGTGGCCTTTTTTATGTTTATAAAAGCCAAGTGTTAGCACTTAGTGTTACAAAACAATGTTGTGCACTTCAAAGATAAGTTTTCAAGTCACATGCAAGCTATAGACATAATTTCATACTTGAGCTCGTGCTGAATAAGAGCATAATTTTGGTGTTTCAAAGGTCCCCTCATGAAATTGGTACTATTCTCGTGCAATTTGACAACTGCAAATGACTTTATATGTTTAAACCAAGAAACTACATATTTTTTTCAATTAAATATCATTGCTTGAACTCTATCTTGAATTTTTTATTGTGCAAAAACTCTTCAAAATCTTGAGTTCTCCATTATAACATTGAAACCAAGGTTTTAGGCACCACAATTGTGTATGTACCGTGTAATTTGATACATTTAGTTGATTTACATGGAAAGTTTGATATTATTTGAGGTTTTGAATGCTCATGTCTCAAAAATGAAAATATGAAAGTTTTCTCTTATGCAGTTTTGAATATTCAAAATGATCCAATCATTGTTGCATACCAAAGCCCTTCTACTTGCCACCTTGAGTGCTCAATGGAAAGGGCAAGCAATGTATTACTTTTTAAAACTCACAAGTACATCAAAAACATATTTTCTTTGTATACAACGATATGCTTGAAATGACCATATCAAACACATGGAACTTTCCATTATTTTATGTACTCCAAAGTCAATTTTTTTGCACATGAAACTTTCAATTATCTACACCAAAATCGTGGAAGAGTCACCTAAAATTTTCTACAAGGTCGCTTCATTTTTTTCTTGAGCTTATAAAGGCGATTTCTTCAAAGCATCAATTGCAATCTTATGAGGGTCAACTTGATGAGTATAGTTCTTAATCATGATAGACTCTAAAATGCAAGGTTATATTTTAAAAGACCCTCTAGCTAACATATTTAAGCATATCAAGAGGGTTTTCTTAAATAAACCGTTTAATGCAAGTAGCATTTAATTTAAATTTGTTAAAAAAGGATACTTAAAGTGTCCTGTTTTGGTACCAAACTAGTGTTAAGAGCAAATAACCTTGTAGGGATTTGTTTACTACATGCAGCAATTTTTTGGCACCTATTTGTGTGCAATTACTCATGTACATTGAGTTGTAGTTATTGCCTGTGTGCGTTGTCTATGGAGCCCATTTGGCTTGACTTTTGGTACATACCCAGCCATTTTTGGGACTCGGTCCGGAAGAGCCCTTTTTGAGGCCGTGGCTAATCTTGAGTCTACTTAGCCTTTGGAAGGTCATTTGCATGAGGTTTTCTTGAGCTGGGATGTTCTCAAATGTTGAGACACTTTTGGTGATATATGTTAAATATGGAGCTTGATTTACCCCTTGTAATTTTTTGTATTAAAAACGCACATTCATAAGGCCCCCGTTATGAGGAGAATCCATTGTGTGTGAAAAAAAATCACTTGCCAAAAACCTTGTCACGGCCAGTCTCAAGCTTTTTTCAAGGCTGGCTTCATCGAAATATTCCTTTTTGCTGGAATATTGTGGTCGGATGACAGCCGAAAAGTGGTCAAAAAACGGCCGATCGGTTGGCCGGTGGTCGGTAGTAGTCAATGGCCGGTGCTTGATTTTAAATGCGGACTTTTGTCTTCTCAAGGGTGGCCACACATGGGCAGATTGGAGAGTCCAATTTGGACTTGTCTTCTCAAGGGGTGGCTACACACGACTGCCTCTCATGAAAGAGGGCAGCCCTTTTGGCTTATAAAAAGAGTCCATTTCTACACACATTTTGGAGTGTGAAGTTGATGCAACAAGGTGGGTGTAAGGTGGTGAGAGTGAAGCAAGGTGGGAGCTCTATTAAGGGTATAATCCCTTTGTAACCTATTTCTTGTTTAAAGTACTAAACCCATTGAGTGGCTGCTTTCCCGTGGATGTATCCCACATTGGGTGAGCCACATATATCGTGCTCTCTCTCTCTCTCTCTCTCTCTCTCTCTCTCTCTCTCTCTCTCTCTCTCTCTCTCTCTCTCTCTCTCTGTGCTGTATAATAATCTCTTATGTGTGAAAATTTGTCTCTCTTCATTAAGTAAGCTACTCAAATATCTATTTAGCTACGTACTATTTCCTAACAATATAGGTTGCTGGAGTATCCCTCTTTTGGTATCCTCGCCATAGGCTTATATCTGGACAAACACTTTTTCTTTTGATGTCGAGTTAGTCACATGACAGTCTGTTATGCCCAGTGGTTGTTTTTGGCGGTTTATGTGTTGAGTTTTTCATGTCGGGTTTGAGATTTTGCTCCCCGTACAGAGGAGACTCTGTCGGATTTTTCCCACGAGTCGACCATATGCGTTCTTGACACATTTGATTGCTGACAACCAGTGATCTGCCATATTTTGTCTTGAGTTTCTACTCCTATTTTAGGGGAAGCTCTATCAAAATTCTCCCATTAATTTTGCCATAAATCTTTGGTCATTTTCTCTTGAGTTATGGCTGCTAGTAGTAGTGATTTGGAAAGGGAAGACTAGTACATAAAGAAATTTGATGGAACAAATTTTACGATCTGGAAGTGACGTGTGCTTGATCTTGGTCAACAAGAGAGATTGCTTACACTGATGATCAGTGGGAAGAGTTGGATGCCTATTATATGGCCATGATTAGATTACATCTTGGTGATACCATATTCTTCACGATTATGGACAAGACTACAACACGAGAGCTTTGGGACTCTCTATGCACACCTTGGGATGGAAAAACTATGGGGAGATGTGGTGAGTGCAGGATACAAGAGAGGGAAGGAGAAAACGGGGAAGAGGAAGAACATAGCATGTTTGGTGGACCTTAAAGAAGAAGAAATTCTCACTCCTTATTGTTTCATTCTAACCAAACAATGATAAGAATGGGTGCTCGGCCACCGGCCACTTGGCCTAAAGCCTAACAATCTCCCACTTGAAGGCCAACGTGGCCCAAGTGGCTAAAGAATGTAGGGGTTAGTATGTACAATTATATAAACATGAAGTATGACCATAGCTTCACCCTATGCCCATCATCTCTATGAAATGTGCGAACTGCTCTGAGGCTAAGATATTTGTTAGAGCATCCACTGGGTTTTCATCCATGTGAACTTTGGCTAACTCAATGCATTTGCTAGCCAAAATATCACGTACCACATGATACCTGCCCTCTATGTGTTTATCGCACTTTGACTGTCGCAATGTAGCACTGAAGTCTGGTGTATACCAAGGTCTCCCATTAGACAAGACAACCACACAACTTACTTACTGAAACTAGAAACTGCAACATACTCTCCCTCAGTGGTGGAAAACAAAGTGCAATTCTAGAGACATGATCTCCAAGAGACTGTCGCTCCAACGATCAAGAAAACATAGCCAGATGTGGATCTCAAAGTGTCCACACAACCTGCATAATCCAAATTAATTTCACCAACTATGGATGCATTACTCTTCCCAAAGCGTAAGCACTTGTTAGCTGAGCCCTTGCTGTATCTCAAGATGTGCTTCACTACTCCCAACTCTTTCTGCTTGGATTTGCCATATACCTTCTACTGACCACTCCCACTGCATATGAAATCTTTGGCCATGTGCTAGCCATGGAAAACATGAGATTGCCATCTATCAAAGAATACGCCCACCTTTACCATCTCTGCCTTTTCAGCATCTAATTTGCAACAATCATGCTTGCTAAGTTTTTTGTATGCAGCCGTTGGGGTACTCAATGATTTCCCCCCTTGCATATTAAAACATTGCAAGACCTTGTGAATATACTCTTCCTGTGAGAGTTCAAGTATACCACATTTGTTCTCTCTTTATACGTATACCGAGAAAGTGATGTGCATTACCCAAATCTTTCATAGCAAACTGCTTGCTTAAGACATCATTGAGAAGTGCAATCTCATCTTTTGACTTCCCAGCTATGAGCATATCATTCACGTACAAAATCAAAATGATGAGGGAGCCACCATTCAACCTCCTTGTGTACGAGCAGTGATCCTCTTGGCTTCGTATGTAACCCTAGGACTGAAGATTCTTATCAAACTTGATCTACCATTGCCTTGAGACTTGGTTGAACCCATACAAAGCCTACTTGATTCTGCACACCAGTTCTGCCTGTGTTGGATTCTCAGGATTTATCGCAAAACCTTTTGCATGTTTCATGTAGACATCCTCTTCAAGATCCCCATGAAGAAACGATGTCTTCACATCCATTTGGACCAATTCCATGTCCTCACTAGCTACTAGACCAAGCATAAGACACAGTGTAGTCATCTTGACCACGGGAGAAAATATTTCATCAAAATCTACACCTTTTGTTTTCTTGAACCCTTTAGCAACCAATCTAGCGTTATAATTAGGCTCGAGATCATTTGTGGTATACTTCTTCTTGTACACCCATTTGCATGGCAATGCCTGTTACTCGCAGGTAACTCTATCAATTTCCCAAGTTTCAATTTCTAATATCAATTTATACTCAAATTGCATAGCCTCTTCCCACTTCATGCTATCGTCCATTTGAATGGCCTCTTTGTAGAAAGTGTGCTCATCGTAGCCAGTGACTAGCAAATAGTCCAATCTTGGCTCAAAAAGTTCAGGTGCATGAGATGTATGAGTAGATCTCCAAAGTTCTTGACTGCTGCTGGATTCTGCTCTCTTTGGAGCAACATGTGTGTGTGTACTAGTGGAAGGTGCATCACTAGCATGTCCAAAATTCCATGTAACTAGTGGTGAGGCAACATCCACAAACCATACTATGTGATACTCAATGTCTTTCATTGGTTGTCTATGCATCTTAGACTCGTTGAATATCACATGTGAGCTGCGTGTAACCTTCTTAGATTCCAGGTTTCAGAGACTATATCCCATCTCTCCGTCCAATGAAGGTGCACTTGTGTGATTTGGGGGTCCAGCTTTTGTCTAAGCCCTTTTGGCACATGTGAGAATGCCTCACACCCAAATGCACCTAGTCTATCATAATTGGGTTGTTTGCTCGTCCACATTTCCTACAAAACCTTGTACTTTAGTGGTGTACTAGGTGACCAATCTATCATAATTGTTTGCTCGTCCACATTTCCTACAAAACCTTGTACTTTAGTGGTGTACTAGGTGACCAATTGATCAAATAAGCAACCATCATAACAGCTTCTCCCCTAAATTCTTGAGGTAAGTTGGTCGTAGACAACATAGAAGTGACTTGTTCCTAAATGGTTCTATCATCCTCTCAGCCACACCATCCTGGGTGGGTGTGTAAGGTGTGGTAAACTATCTTCTAATGCCTCGTTTTTACTGCAAAAGTCCTTGAACTCAGAGGAGATGTACTCACCTCCGTTGTCAGTTTGCAAAGCTTTAAGCTTTCTACCCAATTGGTTCTCTAGCCCAGGCTTACCGCTATGGCTTATTCTATTGGAACTGAGAAAAAGGACTGGGTAAAGAGAAAGCCAAGGCTAAGAACTTTTGAAAGACACTAAGACATCGCTCTTTTGATTCAAGAGATAAACCTACACCATTTTAGTAGAGTCATCTATGAATGTCAGGAAGTATAATGCTCCCCCTACAGACTTGACCGGCATAGGTCCGCACAAGTCACTATTAATGAGATCTAGAGGACTTCCTAACTCCTTGTCTAAAGGCGCTGATGTCAACCTAGTTTGTTTTCCATAGATACAATGCTCACATAAAGAGATGTTAGAGTAATCTAACACAGGGATATAGCTAGAACGCTACAATACTTTCATTCCCCTCTTACACTTATGACCTAGCAGGCTATGCCACAACTCTATAGACGGCAATGAAGTGCGTGAGCAAGAGTGTGTGTGAGTGTGTGCAGCAATGGAGAAGAGAGGAGAAGAGGAGACCTTGTGTTTGTAGGGGCTAAAACTCACTCTCAATATGTGAGCCCCCTTATTATGTTATGTACATAATGAATAAGTCTAGTGGGCGGGCACCTGCCTAACCGGTCACATGGGGCTTTATCTCAGCAACCTCCCACGTAAAGGCCAATGTGGCCGTGAGAGAGAAAATAAAACAGTACAAAACCTGTACAACTCCATCACAACTATGACCTCAGCCAATGTCCACTGGCTCACTGAATCTGTGTGCATCGAGTTCTAATCATAGAGGAAGTATAGAACGATCAACCACATACTCCTCACCAAAGCCGTACACATCTCGCAGGTATCTCACCATACACTGCAAAGTACCCCTATGCTCAAGGCCAATATCAGACATTGCATGGATGACTGCTCCCACTCCAAATACACCTACCACAAATGCAGTCTTGGGTCTCAAGATCAATATCTCATACATGAGACTCCCAAATGTTGATGCAATCTTGGCAATCTCTACCAATCTGACCATCCCAATCAAATCTAGCTCAGAACTCCACTCATGGAAATCACCCTGACACGCAAACTTTGATCCTTGGCTCGTGACATGCGCACCAAGAGAATCTGTCTATCCTGAACCCTGTGTGGCAAGAGAAATTCCTAGCTCTAACTCACACGCATGAGCCTCTGGCCTAAGCATATCCATGAATGACTGAATCACAGTTGAATCCTCCACACTCAAGCCATTCATATCCGTCATCTATCCACGAATGACATTCCCTATTGCACAATTGTCTACACAACTGGCTCAACATGCTCACAAACTGGAGCATCATGCAACATATCCACAAAGGAGACATGCCTCGTCTCTCTACATGGCTACGTACTCACATGAAGATTGTGTCATCTTGCACGTGACCTACTCGCATCGCATGAATCGTGCCAACACTAGCACCTCTTGCTATGACTAGTTGTCCATGATACAAATTAATACTATGCTTGTCCAGCACCACTTGGCATCGCTATCTCGTAACTGACTCGCAGAGATCAAGATCTGTGTCAAACCTGGCACATGATGTACATCTCGCAACACATATGATGAACCACTTGGCAACAATAGTCTGGCATCTCCTACACCAAAATATGTCATGCATTGGACCATCAGCTAGACACACACATCCAAGCATACCACTAGCATATGTGCTAAACCACTCACTACTCGGCGTGACATGAAACCTAGCACTCACAGCTAGTATCCAATGTGAAGGTAATGTGTAGTCAAAAATAGACATAAGAAAGTCAGGAGTTAACATGGAAGCAAAGTTTACATCTCCGTCATACATAGCCACATACACTATATCTACTCTCACATCATCCAAAGTGATAGCATCCCTCCTGTGATGTCTCTTGTGTTGTCTCATCCGCAGAAAACAATGCCTATGTACATTCCCTGTATGACCACAATGCCGACACACAACATCTCTGTGTTTGCAAGATCACCCATTGACTGTAGGCATCTCTCTAGACTCATTTGTGCCAAAAGCATTGCACGATCTTTGCCATAACTCTCTAGCTGTACATGCATACAAACCAATGTGATAGACAAACTCACCAAGGTGTAACATGATCATCAAACATGCAAGCTCATCCAATTCCTCCCACTCATCATCAATCATAGACTCTAGCCTAGCATCCATGCTCTGTAGTGGTAACACTTGGCCCAACTGAGTCAATGCATCATGCATACCTGCTTTCCAATGCTCAAAGTTTGAACCATCAAACTTTGTATGGAAAACCATAAACCCTGACAATGATATACTTGCCAAATCCATGGCGATAACCTGTGACAAGGTCAAGAACAAATCTGACAAGATCAAGCACAAATCGATCAATTGACAATAGCCAAAACCTAGCTAACTCATACACCAAGCACTATCAAAATACAAACAAAAGTTGGCATAAGCTATCTAAGAGAACTGTCAACAAATATGGCGATGAATGTAACAAAACAAGTGAGCAAAACTGCTCAAATGATGCCAAAAAAACCCGCTCTAATCCAAAAGCACTATGTGGTAACCGATGAAACTGTCATCAACAATCTCCCTCTTGAAGAGGTTACCCCATACATGTCAAATGACATAATCGGGTGAGCAAACACTCTCACAATGCAATGCCAAAACACTATGGCAAAGCAACCATTTCGTGCCAAATGCAATCAGAACACAACTGCAAACCATGCGCATAAACAAATAAACTCGCAAAAAAAATCCGGCAGAGTTTCTGTAGTATTTGGCTATCTAACTATAATAACCATACATGCCATAAACATAGAGTCAAAACCATGAGCAAATCATGCACAAAATCCACACTCAAGAGTACATGAGCTACCCCAAAGTCTCAACTCCCTAAACCTGGAACACAATCCTATAATCTGAAACACAAAGTGCATCAACCTCACTCTACAAGCAAGGCATATACTAGCATAAACTTGGATGCAAACCAACCAAAATATGTCACAAATTGATGCTCAAAAAATCTGAGAATCATCCCACATATTCCATTGCAAGGTGAAGAATATCATTCTCCAAAAAGCGCACATCATGTGCATCCACATGGCAATATAAACGAGCATCAAGCATGCACCAAATGTGTATCAAATGAGCATGAAAATTCAGCTCACAGTCATGCTAGAAATGTTTACAAAACCCTCTGCAAATCCATTCATCACACTCTCAAAATATGGTTAATCACATAAGTCAATGCACATAACCTATGATGAAACCACTCTCTAATCCTCAGAGAATGCATACATCCACAAAGTATTCTCAACGTATGCACATAAATTTGTTGAAAATCTCAACCCACACTCTCTTCACTGAGAGCAAAACATCAATGCACAAAACAAGAGAATGACAAAGCTTAATTTGTGCTCTCCGTATGTAGCAAATCACCACAATAGTCATACATAATCTTCAACTTTCTGAATACCTTGTAGTCGGTCAGCCCATATCTCTCAAACTGTTCAAAATTTGCGAAAACTTCCTACTACAAAGTTGTAGATCTAAAAAAAAACAATCAAAATGAGCCAAAATGGACCTGAAAGGTGTTGTTTTTACAAGTCAAAACAAATTTGTAAAAATTTGCACCTGCGTACCCTAGATCTACAGGTAGTCTGCCAAACGTACAGCAAAATCAATGCTGAATTTGGAAAAACTTTAAACTCAAAAGTTGTAGACCACAATTTTTTTGGCAAAGATACGATGAACCAAGCTGAAAATCGACCTTTTACTCAGTCAAAATTCTAATGCAAAACAATATTGAAAATTTCACAGCTTCATTGCAATCTCCGCCACAATGTCGCGTGCTCTCTGCAATCGCCATGAGCTCTAATACCAGTTGAAGTGCGTGAGCAAGAGCGTGTGTGAGTGTGTGCAACAATGGAGAAGAGAGGAGAAAAGGAGACCTTGTGTTTGTAGGGGCTAAAACTCACTTTCAATATGTGAGCCCCCTTATTCTATTATGTACATAATGAATAAGTATAGTGGGCGGGCACCTGGCCTAACCAACCACATGTGGCTTTACCCCAACAGGCAGCTTGGCTAGACAAATAGAATTCTCTTCACAGAAGAGACATAAAGTGAGTACAATGAGCCAGACCTTTAGCCTTTAAGCATGACCAGATTTCCCTTCTTGATAATTCAAGAACCATGAGCAAATATGGTAGTGTAACCCAAATCATCCAGTTGTCCAACAAACATCAAACTCTTTGTCAATTTAAGTACATGTTTGAAATTTTGCATCATAAACTCGGTGCCATTACGCATAGAAAACTTGATGTTGCCCAAAACACATATATCAAGCTCATAAGAGTTTCCTAGCTTCACTGTGCCATGTGTGGCAGTGTATATAAAAAACCACTCCTTGTGAGGAGTCACGTGAAAGCTAGCACTTGATTTCACAATCAATTCTACGCATAGCACTCGTCAAGAGCTAGCAATGCATCAAGACTCATATCCGATGTGAAAATCAACACATAATTTGGTACATCAAAAACTGTTTCAATAGTTGGAGACTCAACCACATTAATGTCTTCAATATTTATGATGCCCTTGTCATGCTGCAATGTGCAGCAATCTTTCTTCAAGTGTCCCTTTGTTGAACTCGTTCAAGTGAGAACTAAAATTAGTGTCTTCTTTCATGTTTGTGCGCATAAGTTTCTTCATCAAGAAAACCTTTTTTGAGGCATTGTTGCCATCCCATGATGCACATAGAGCATCCCATAAATCTTTGGCATTGGTCTTATCTATTATGGTAAAGTAAATGGATTCACCAAGGTGCATGCAAATGGTTGCCATGGCACGCGCATTCAAATCTTCCCATTGATCATCAATGTATGCATTCTCTCTTCTTTCATGCAAAACATCTTGCATGCATTGCCGCCAAATAGCAAAGTTTGTGACATCAAAATTTTTTGATGTAGTATTCTTCTCTTTTAGAAGCACTACTCGTAACCATCACTCAAGAAAATGTGGGCAAAAACTTTATGGCGAATTTCCAGGGATAATTTCAGCAGAGTTTTCCATATAGCAGGAGCAGAAACTCAAACCAAATGTAGTAGAATCACTATGTAAGAATAGTCGAATGTGCCAAGAGCACATAAAATGGACTCGTAGGAAAAATCCGGCAAAGTCTCCTCTATGCGGGGAGCAAACTCTCAAACCAATAGGAAAAACGTAAGCGCATAAAATACTCAAAACAACCACTGGACATAAACTGCTCAAAACCAACTATTGTGTGACCACCACTTGGAGTCAAAAGCAAAAAAGTCCACCCAAATACCAAGAGGGGAACTCCAGAAACCTGTATCACCGAAGGTATCTCAACATTCAAGAATACCCCAGCTCAAAGAAAACATCATGCAACGAAGCTCCAAAAGGCTAAAGCAGACTCAAAACAACTAACCATAATCTTAGAAAGGGATCTTCCAGTCCGAGTCTTAGAAACGGACGGGAAAAACTGCCAACATGTCAAGCCGAAATGGTGCCACAAAATATGTACAAAGGCAATAACCACAACTCAACGTACATGAGTGACTGTGCACAAACAGACACCAAGAAATGAGTGTGCAGTAAATCTCCTACGGGTATTTCTTCTCTCAAAAGAGCTCAATAGCACTATGTGTGCTCAAAAAATATGCACATGTCAATGTATCTATCCGTAGAGAAATTGTTGTCAATGACTGCCAAAATTGCCTGAAAGGCACTGTGCCTGTAAGTGTCTGAAAATCTAGAGAAACTGGTGCATATGTGGCTTGAAAACCCCCTGTAACCTACATGTCGGTGTTGATTTCCGCTGTCGAACAAAAATGTGCTCGATGCGGATGTTGGGCGTCACTCCTCTATGACAGAGGTACCTCATCCATGCATGCCAAAAGATTGTCATTAGATTTTTGACGAAGTTGATGCCAAAAGAGTGAAGCTGATGTTGCCTTCCGCCGCCGAATGGAAGTACGCTAGCTAGCCAAATAGCTTCCAAGTTGATGTTGGAATGGCTCTAATGTCAAGAGTTGATGCCAAAGTCTAGACAAGAGCCGATCCTCTCTCTCTCTCACCGATGTCGGTGCCGAATGTCAATGTGGAGCACTGAGAAATCAAGTGGTCTCTCTCTCTCTCTCTCTCTCTCTCTCTCTCTCTCTCTCTCTCTCTCTCTCTCTCTCTCTCTCTCTCTCTCTCTCTCTCTCTCTCTCTCTCTCTCTCTCTCTCTCTCTCTCTCTCTCTCTCTCTCTCTCTCTCTCTCTCTCTCTCTCTCTCTCTCTCTCTCTCTCTCTCTCTCTCTCTCTCTAATCTCTCTCACTCCAGTGTGTGTGAGTGGGTCTCGAGCCGGGTTGTCGAGGGCATTGGTTGGAGCAGGGGCTTGCACACACAAAAGGGTGTAAGTCACCCTTAAAAAAGGAATTCAAATTTTATTTTAAAATGTCAAAAATGATGACTCTATCTGATGAGCCTGTCGAGATGGGAGTGTGGGTGTGTGTGGTCGATACTGCTCGGTGTATGCTTTCCCTGCTATGCTACACACCCTCCCTTTCTCTACTCATAGCACTTGATTCACCTGCAACTCAGCTTGCTTTACTGCTTTGACAATCCCCAATTTCCACTCATTAATTTCCTTGCTTTGCAACTCGATTTACTGCAACAAGCTCCTAGGCTTTGATACCACTTGTGGGGAGATGCGATGAGTGCAGGATGCAAGAGAGGGAAGGAGAGAAGGGGGAAGAGGAAGAACACAGCCTATTTGGTGGAGCTTAGAGAAGGAGAACTTCTCACTCCTTATTGTTTCATTATAACCAAAGAATGATAAGAATGGACGCCTGGCCACCAAACCACTTGGCCTAAAACCTAACAAAAATTGCTTCAAACAAAGTTTTCTTGATGAAGAAACTTATTCGCTTGAATATGAAAGAAGGTAGCAGTGTTAATGCACACTTGAATGAGTTCAATAGCACATTTTCTTAGCTGACATCAACAAGGTTGAATTTTGATGATGAAATCAAAGCCATTTTCTTGTTATTCTCTTTGCCTTCTTCTTGGGACACGTTCAATACAGCAATTAGTAACTTCGTACCAAGCGATAAAATAAAATTCAACAATGTTACTAGTGCATTAGACGTCAATATCTCAATAGTGGTCGGTATGGAGATGTATATATGGCAAGTGGCCATAATCGCCATAGGCAAAGCGGTGGACGTAGTTGCATCCGCGTTAGTTCATAGGATCGTAAAGATTTCCAAAATTGTAGCAAGAGTCAAGGTCGTGATGCTATCATTGTAGTAAGAAAGGCCATTTAAAGAAATCTTTTCGTCTTTTATAGCATGAAAAGGGCAAAGCTAATATGAAGTCTGACGCTCCAAAGAGAAGTGTAAAGATAGAGGAAATCAATGTGGTTGAACCTTCACCTCTAAAGGTTGTTCCTAATGTGCAAGACCCATCATATGTGCTTGTTTTCACTTTTGATTTGATTCCATATGCGTTATTGGCTCTTGATGAGTGTTATGCGCAAAATTGGATCATTGATTCAAATGCCGGCTTCCATGTTACTCTCCATAGAGAATGGTTCTCCACATATAATGTTATGCATAGTTCAGTCAAGCTTGGTGATTCCTATCAACTTGATATATGCAATATGGGAGATGTCAAGTTATGCATGATGAATGGCACTAAATTTATGCTTTGTGGAGTCAGACATGTTCCTAAATTGACTAAGAGTTTGGTGTCAATTGGTCAGCTTGATGCTCTAGGCTATACTATTGTTTTTGGCAATGTTTCTTGGATGGTGCGTTAAAAAAAAATGGTTGTCATAAGAGGTCATAAATCTAGATCATTGTACTCTTTATATGTAACCTTAGTCAAAGAGATTTCTATCTATGTAGCCAAGTAGCCTTCCACTGAGTTGTGGCATAGCCGACTAGGCCATATGTACCAGAAAGGAATGAAAATCCTTCAACGTTTGGGCTACTTACCTGTTTTAATTTCTTTTTATTTCAATTTATGTGGCCATTGCATCTATGACAAGCAAACTAGGCAAACTTCCTTGCCATTACATCAAGAATTGGGAAACCCTCTAAATTTGGTTCATAGAAATTTATGTGGGCCTTTGCCACACAAATCTCTAGGGGGGGCACTATATTTCTTAACATTC
Source organism: Adiantum capillus-veneris (assembly GCF_014529385.1). Classification (NCBI taxonomy): domain Eukaryota; kingdom Viridiplantae; phylum Streptophyta; class Polypodiopsida; order Polypodiales; family Pteridaceae; genus Adiantum; species Adiantum capillus-veneris. The sequence goes on from NC_140957.1 coordinate 6,154,696, forward strand.
ATAGATTAGTATACTCGGAAGGTGTGGGTCTACCTCTTGAAGGGTAAAAGATGAAGTGTTTGCTACATTCCAAAAATTATTAGCCACGGCTGAGAACCAATCCACTAGAAATCTAAAAGCCTTTCAAACTGACAATGGTGGAAAGTATGTCTCCATAGAGTTCAAGAATTTTTGTAGCAAAGGAGGGATTCAATGATAGTTTACTACGTCGTACACACCTATTCATAATGGCATTGTTGAGCGTATGAATTGCACAATTCAAGAAAGAGTCACAACCATGTTGTATATGGCAAATTTACCACCTGAGTTTTGGGGAAGAGGTTGTTATGATGTTGTACACATCATCAATAGTACTCTGTTGAATTTCAAGATTCCATAGGAGATGTGGACTTGCAAGAAGCCAACTTATGATTGATTATGCGTGTTTGGGTGTGAAACATTCTCACACATTCCCAAAGAGCTTTGCAAGAAGCTAGATCCCAAGTCACACAAGTGCATCTTCATTGGTTATGGTGCACATGGAGAGATGGGATATCGGCTATGGCACCCAAAATCTAGAAAGGCTATTCGTAGCTCACAAGTGATATTCAATGAGTCTAAAATGCATAGACAACCTACTAAAAAGTCCAAATATAGGAAAGTCAAATTTGAGGATGTGGCCTCCACAAATTTGGGAAAACCAACTCATTCCATTTGTGATGTTCCTACCACTAGTAGTGCTCCAAAGAGAGCAAAATCCAGCAGTTAGGTAGTGAGGAGATCTACATGTGTATCTCGTGCCCTAGAGCGGGTTTGAGCTAGGATTGGACTGTGTTAGTTACTGACTGCGATGAGCCCACTTGTTACAAAGAAGCTATTCAAATGAAAGATAGCGTGAAGTGGGAGTGGGCTATGCAATCTGAGTATAACTCAATTTTAGCCAATGAAACTTGGGAATTGACAGAGTTACCAAAGGGTAAACAAGCATTACCTTGCAAATGGGTGTACAAGAAGAAGTACATGACAGAAGATCCTGAGCCTAAGTATAAGGCTAGATTGGTTGCTAAAGGCTTCAAGCAGAAGAAAGGCATAGATTTTGACGAGATTTTTTCTCCAGTAGTCAAGATGACTACACTACGTCTTGTGTTGGTTTAGTAGCCATTGAGGACATGGAATTGGTCCAAATGGATGTGACGATGGAATTATTTCACAGGGATCTTGAAGAAGATGTCTACATGAAGCAGCCAAAAGGTTATGGTCAAGCCAAAGAAGCCAATAAGGGCAGAACTGGTGTGTAGACTCAAGAAAGCTTTATATGGACTAAAGCAAGGTTCAAGGCAATGGTACATCAAGTTTGACAATTACATTCAATCCCAAGGTTATGTAAGGAGCCAAGAGGATCACTGCTTATACACAAGGAGGTTGAACGATGGTTCCCTCATCATTCTCACCTTGTACGTAGATGATATGCTTATAGCCAAAAAGTCCAAAGATGAGATTGCACTTCTCAAGGATGCCTTAAGCAAGCAGTTTTCCATGAAGGATTTGGGTGATGCACATCATTTTCTTGGCATGCATATTAAGAGAGATCGTAAGCATGGAATACTTGAACTATCACAAGAAAAGTATTTTTCATAAGGTCTTGCAACATTTTAACATGCAAGGGAAAAAAGCATTGAGTACCCCAATGGCTACATATGTAAAACTTAGCAACAATGATTGCCCCAAATTGGATGCTGAAAGGGTAGACATGGAAAAGGTGCCATATTCTTTGAAAGTTGGAAGTCTCATGTTTTCCATGGTTAGCACATGACGTGATATTGCATTTGTAGTGGGAGTGGTCAGCAGGTATATGGCAAATCCGGGCAAAAAGCATTGGGAAGCAGTGAAGCATATTCTGAGATACATCAAGGGTTCAGACAGCAAGTGCTTACGCTTTGGGAACAATGATGCATCCATAGTTGGATACATTAATTTGGATTACACAGGTGGTGTGGACACTAGGAGATCCACATCTTGCTACATTTTCTTGTTTGTTAAAGCGGTAGTCTCGTGGAGATCATCTCCAAAATTGTACTTCGTCTTCCACCACTAAGGCTGAGTATGTTGCAGTTTCCACTGCTAGCAAGGAATTTGTATGGTTACCTCATCTAGTGGGAGACCTCGGTATACACTAGACTTAAGTGTTACATTGTGATAGCCAGAGTGTGATTGCGTTAGCAAAGAACCCCATGTTTCATTCCAAGTCAAAACACATCAAGGTCAGGTATCGTGTGATACGAGATATTTTGGTTAGCAAACACATTGAGTTAGCCAAAGTTCACACGGATGACAAACCTGTAGATGTTGCCTCCCTTCTCACAAGCTTGGAGTAGATGATGAGCTTTCCATTAAACCTTGAGAAGGAGAGAGAAAGTCTTCTTGCTTCACACATGTGATTGTGTGAGTGTGTGTGTGATAATGCCTTGACAAAATCAGCCCCCTCTCTCTCTTGGTCGACCCCTCTTGCAATTTACTCTTGCTGGCACCCCATTGGACCCTGCAAAGCTTACCCAATCATAATTGAGAATCATAAGTGATAGCCTTGTGAAATGTGTCCCCCTTTACCCTTTTGTGAGAGCTTTAGGTAATTAAATAATGCAACTAAACTCTCATTGGACCCCTTTGTCTTCTGGCCAATAGGAATCAGGCAAGCCATTGGGCTGTTGAATGCTCATTGGACCCCTTGGGAGACTGGCCAATAGTCTTCTAGAGAGCTTAATTCTTATTGGTTCTTTTATTAAGTGTTTTTAAATGAATTAAACTAAATTTACTCTAGCCTAATTCTCATTGGTCCACCTCTATGGCCATCCAGTAGGATTTGAGTGCACCTTGTGGGCAATTGGGCTAGGGAGCTGACATGTGCCCATTATGCCCTTTGTGTAAAAGGGAAGCTTTGGAGAGAGAGAGAGAGAGAGAGAGAGAGTGTGTGTGTGTGTGTGTGTGTGTGCGTGCGCGTGTTCTCTCATATTTTCTCTCTCTTCCCCTACCCTCGGCCCCTCCTATCTAGGACCACTTGAAGACTTTTTGGTCATCACATAAGTATCCAGTTCCACTAAGCTTGACCATTTGGACTTACCTTTGAATTTTGGAACCTTAGCATTTTGGAAGTCTTAATGGGCTGAACCCTAAGGTCTTTGGAGCCCATTGTTGCACATTTCTCTTTTGCAGATGGCCCCCCCTTTGGATCCCTATTTTCCCTCCTTTGGAGCCCTGTTGTGGCTGGTCTGCCAACTTAACCAATGTTCTAGATTTTTCTCCCCTAGTACTTCCCCATATTAAATGATCAAGTTAACATGAGAAAATCATTTAGGAGAATAAATGAGAATTAGACATTAGTTATTATCACATTACCTCTCTCTTGAAATCATAGTCGTCCTTGACTATGGGGTAGAGAAGATAAGGCCTATTCATTAGTCCTTTTTCTAGCGGGTAGAGGATCCCTATCTTACTCCTACGACATCGTTCCAGAATGGATGACTAAGACATTTGGTGCTTGAGAGCCTAAGCTGCCGCAAGCATGTCTGCGCATTAGTCCTATCAATCTTCCATAGTAGAGTGGCAAGCTCTACTTGGTGTTTGGGAGACGTCATCTCTGCAAACTTGATCTAAGCATGCATACTACTTCATTTTTGTGCACAGTAAAGAAAAAGAGAGTCTTATAAGACAAAAACTTTGTCCATTTTTTAACATTTGTACATTTGCTTACTCTAGGGAAGCATTGTAAGCATTGACAAGGTTTAGGTTATCCTTTAATTGTATGCCTTGCATCCATCTAGCATCTTCAAAAGGATAATTCTTAAAATTAATAGGATATTGTCAGATTGTCTTACCACCTCTTAGTACCTTGTCTTCATGTCGGAGAATGAACTCGGGCTGCAGCACCTCTTCTTCTTCCTTGATCTCCAGTGGGTCTTCAATAGTTCGTTCTTGAGGTGGCTCTCCTTTGTAAGGCTTTAGTAGGCTCACATGAAAAGCATTGTGTATGAGCCAATGGCTGGGGAACTTGAGTTGATAGGCCATCTCATTGATTGGTTGAAGAATCTGGAAGGGACCATGCTACCTTTTTGCTAACTTAGTATAGTACTTTTGGTGTCCCATAGGGTTCTTGCCCGTGGTGTGCCTTAATCAAGCCTTAGGAAATTTAAGCAAGACCCAATCATTTTCATTGTGAGTTGCTATGGAAACCGCATTGACTCTCGGCCGTCTTGAGAGTGCATCAGCTACTTGATTATGCTTGCCAGCAATGTGAGCAATATGAAAATGAAATTGCGAAAGGAAATTTGCCCACCTCATTTGTTTCTTAGAGAGCTTGGTCTGCATCATGAATTAAATAAAGCTTTGGTTATCTGTCTGCAGAATGAAAGGAGTCCCCAATAAATAGTGCTTCTGTGAGTCTAAGGCATGTAGAACTACGAGGAGTTCCTTTTCATATATGCCTACAGCTTGCTCAATAGGGTCGAGCCTTTGACTTTTTTAGGCTATGGTGTGCCCTTCTTGGAGCAAAACAGCTTCCAAGGCAATCACCACAAGCGTCACATTCGACCTCAAATGGCTTTGAGAGATCCGGCAATGTAAGCACAGGTTGAGAGATAAGCTTTTCGCAAGCATTGTTCTCCTTGGCAGACCATGTATACCTAACTTGTTTCTTTGTCGGGTCATGTAATGGTCTTGCTATTAGTGAGAACTTTTCTATGAAGCGTCTATAGTATGCACACATACCTATAAAGCTTCTTAGTTCATGAAGATTCCTTGGATTACACCATCCTTTTATTACGTCTAGCTTTGATGGATCCATTTGGATGCCATCTTGAGAGATAATGTGACCTAAATACTGAATCTCTTGTAAGAAGAACTCACTTTTCTTTCAATTAACATAAAGTTTATTCTCTCTTAAGACTTGAAATATTACCTGGAGATGTCGCTTGTGTTCGTCTAGTGAATTAGAGTAGATGATAATATCATCAAAGAACACTCCAGTAAAGTTTTTGGTGAGGCCTGAATAGCTTCTCCATCAAGCGGTTGATTGTGGTTGGTGCATTGGTCAAGCCAAAAGCCATGACAATGTATTCATAAAGACCAAACGTGGTGCAAAATGTGATATTTACAATGTCTTGATCAACTATCCTTATTTGATGGTAGTCGCTTTTTAGGTCAATCCTACTAAAGTAGGTGGACTCTTGCAGGGAGGCCTCTTGATGAGGCCCCCAAAAGAAGACTCTCTCCCATACGAGAGGAGGAATCCAAAGATCAAGAAAAAATTGAATCCCTAAATTCCTCCAAAGATGTGGCTCCACGAAGAAGGTGGACTAAACGATCGCCAACTCCTCCTAAGAGGAAACGGTTAACCCATAGTCCTTGTCCTCGTCACTCCAAAAGGGAAGAGAGGAAACCAAGGAAGAAAAGGGCAAGAAAGAGGTCACCCTCTTCTCCTTCTTCTTCACCTTCCTCCTCTACCTATGAAAGCTATGGCTATTCTCCTAGAGAATATAAGAGGGGAGGACATCGCAAATCTTACCCTGCATGGCGAAGGTCACAAAAGCTCAAGAAGTTCAAAGAGGGAGCAAAGAGTATCTCTTTTCTCACCTATGATGGCACCTTTGGTGCTACCAACAAAGTATTGGCCTTCATTCAACAATTTGATGTGGCCTTTGGAGAGATGAGGGCTTCACGGAGTCCTCCAAGCTCCACCACATAGCTCTACACTTCCATAAATTGGCTCTTCAATGGTGGGCTAGCCTTCATGGAAATGGCGAAGCCCCAAAGACATGGAAAACTCTACGAGTTTCCATCATGAAGCAATTCCTTGCAAGCGATACAAAGGACAAAGTGCTCACCAAATGCTGGAGTTTAAGGCTTCTCTCTCATGAGTCTATCCACAAATATGTTGACAAGTTTTGGGATTTACATCTCAAGGCTACTGTCTTTCAAAAGATAGACTTTCTGAGCAAAAACAACAATTCTATGCGGGATTACCTGAAGAGATAGCCGAGTATGTCAATTTTCAACGGCTTGACTCTATCAGCGAAGTAATCCACCATACCATGGTTTCTTCACGCATCAATTTACAACAAGGGGTTAGACGGAATGTCAAACCCATGGAAAATAAAGACAAAAGTGATGCAAAAGGAAAAATTAATGCCCAATTTTTTTCTCACGGCCATTCCAACAACAACCACAACAATCGGTCCAAGGAGAAAGGAGTTTGCAAAGGTAAAAATAAACTCTCTCCTAAAGAGCGTGAAACTTTTCGCAAGGATCACAAATGTTTTAAGTGTGGGGAGCAAGGACATGGCTATTGTTCTTGCCCCAAAAGAAATGCTCACAATGAGACTCCTAGAGCTTCCACTATCAAAGCTCCAAAAGAGAATACTCATTGCAAAGGATCACCTCTCTCCTATGCTTGGGGAAAGGTAAGGGATTATGATGCCTTCATCTTGTTTTTGACCCTGGTTCTACTCTCAACTTCATATCAATGGAATTGGCCACCAAGTTGGGCATTCAAGCTTTTGAGATGGAAGATGCTGTAACTATCGATGCCGCTTTCAAGGGACAGCAAGACTTCATTACTCCCTTGATTGGGAAGTTGAGGCTTCATGTCCAAAGCTATGTCAACAAAGAAGACTTATTTATCTCTCCTCTCCAACATGAGGATGCTATCCTAGGGATACCATGGTTCAACCGCATGGCTGCCAGCATGAAGTTCCCTGAAAGGAGAATCTACTTCACCTACAGGGGAAAGAATATGTATATAGATGCTAATGAGTCTAGTCGTACTATACCACTTGTAAATCCTCTTGCTCTTGATAAATCAATGAAGAGCTCAGTTTCTGCATACATGACTTTTCTCAAAGAATCCTAAAAGCCCCTAATGTTTTATCAAAGGTGGATGGTAGGAATCAAGAAGAATTAGACTTGTCTAACTTTCTAAAATAATTCCAAGATGTGTTCATCGATGATATCCCTATGGACCTACCTCCAAAAGAGGGGATGTTGACCATCGAATTGAGCTCCTACCAGGAAGCTCACCGCCTAATAAACCCCCTTATCAAGTTTCACAAGCTCAACAAGAGGAGATCATGAGGCAAGTACAAGAATTGGTAGACAAAGGGATGGTGAGGCCTGGCTCCTCTCCCTTTTGTTCTCTAGTCCTTTTAGTGCAAAAGAAAGATGGTACATACCGCATGTGTGTGGACTATCGCGCACTAAACCATATCACTATCAAAAACAGATTTCCTATACCTCAGGTAGAAGATCTATTTCATAAGCTACAAGGCTCTACCTACTTCAGTAGAATTGACCTTAAAAGTGGCTACCATCAAATAAGGATAGTGAATGAAGATATCCTAAAGACCGTGTTTCGTACAACGTTTGGCCTTTATGAATATCTAGTCATGCCTTTTGGCTTGACTAATGCACCAGCTACATTCAATCGATTAATGGAGAAAATTTTTAGACCCTACCGTAAATTCACTGGAGTGCTCTTTGATGATATCATCATCTACTCCAATTCCTTGGAGGAACACAAGCAACATCTCCAAGTGATTTTTCAAGCATTAAGGGAGAATAAGCTTTTTCTCAATCAAAAGAAAAGCAAATTTTTCCTTCAGTGATTCAATACGTAGGTCATGTTATCTCTCGAGATGGTATTCGTACGGAACCATCAAAGTTGGAGGTTATAAAAGCATGGCCTAATCCAAGAAATCTACATGAGCTAAGAAGCTTTATTGGTATGTGTGCATACTATAGACGCTTCATAGCAAAATTCTCTCAAATAGCAGGACCATTACATGCCTTAACAAAGAAAAATGTTAAGTATTCATGGACTACTAAGGAGAAAAGTTCTTTTGACAAGCTCAAAGAGAAGCTTACCTCCCAACCAATCCTTATGCTTCTGGACCTCTCAAAACCATTTGAGGTCCAATGTGATGCTTGTGGTGATTGCCTTGGAGCAGTCTTGCTTCAATAAGGGCATGCCATAGCATATGAGAGCCGAAGGCTCAACACGGATTATCTTAGGAATTTATGAGAAAGAGTTGTTAGTTGTTCTACATGACACATGGAAGCACTATCTATTGGGGACTCCATTCATTTTACGAACAGACCATCAAAGTCTCAAGTACTTCATGATGCAAACAAAGCTTTCCGACAAACAAATGTGGTGGGAAAATTTTCTTTCACAATTTAATTTCCACATTGCTCACATCGCTGGTAAGCACAATCAAGTGGCTGATGCACTTTCACGACGACCAAAAGTTAATGATGTGTCAATAGCAACTCACAATGATCTATCTTCTATGATAGATGAGTATGCTACTGACCCTGACTTCAAAGACATAATGTCAGCCCTTTCTTTGGGGAAGAAAAAGGAACCATTCACCTTGCATGATGGTTAGCTTCTCCATGGAAATTGGCTATGTGTTACCCACTCCCTTCGTGAGAAAGTCATGTATGAATCCCATGCTCCTCTCTATGTGAGTCATAGAGGCATTCAACCTACTCTTCGAGGAGTGGAGATGTACTTTTATTGGCCTTCCATGAAAGTGGACATACAAGAGTATGTTTCAAAATGTGTGGTATGCCAAAAGACCAAGTACGATAGAGGGAAGTAACCTGGATTACTTCAGCCATTGCCAATTCCTAATTCACCATGGGAGAGTATATCCATGGATTTTATCTTTGGATTACCCAAGTCTATCCATGGGAATACGGGAATATGGACAATAGTCGATAGATTTAGCAAGCAAGCACACTTTATCCATGTCAAGAAGACTATTAAAGCACATCAAATGGCAACTTTCTTTATATCCCAGATTTTCAAACACCATGGATTGCCAACATCCATCGTGTCAGATAGAGATCTTAGAATGACCAGTAATTTTTGGAAAGGTCTCTTCAAAAATCTAGGTACAAGATTGAATTTCTCTTTGGCCTATCACCCACAAACGGATGGCCAAAGTGAGATAGCTAATCTTACAATTCTTTATCTACTATAGACCTATGTTATAGAAGTAGATCAACACCCACAATGGGAAAAGTACTTACCTCTTGTGGAGTATGCATATAATAATACTATCCATAATTCTACGGGAAAAGCGCCTTTTGAAATCATAGAGGGAAGACCTAAAAGTCCCTCGCTACTTAACGTACATGGGAAGATCTTCGCTGCCGATGAGTATAGTCGTGACCTGCAAGCATCTTTTCAAAAGATTAAAGAGGCTATATCCATCTCCCAACTAAGGCAAAAAGCTGCTGCTGACAAGCACAGAAGGGCCTTAACGTTCAAAGAAACTAATTGGGTCTTACTTAAGTTTCCTAAGGCTCGATTGAGCCAAACGCCGGGCAAAAATCCTACGGGCCATCAAAAGTATTATGCTAAACTAGCAAAAAGATACTATGGTCCTTTTCAAATTTTGAAGCCAATCAATGAGGTGTCTTATCAACTCAAGTTGCCTAACCATTGGCTCATACACAATGCTTTTCATGTGAGCCTACTCAAGCCCTACAAAGGAGAGCCTCCAAATGAACCAATTATTGAAGACCCTCCCGAAATTGAAGATCAAGAAGAGGTACTACAACCCGAAGCTATCCTTTGGCATGAAGACAAGGTACTATGACATGGTAAGATTATCCGATGGTATCTTATTAAGTTCAAAAATTATCCTTTTGAAGATGCTAGATGGATGCGAGGAATCCAGCTTAAGGATAGTATGAACCTTGTCAACGCTTACAATGCTACATTAGAGTAAGCAAATGTACATGTTTCTTTTAAATGATCAATGTTTTTGTCTTATAAGACTAATTCTCTCTTTACTGTGCAAAAATTTAAGTAGTATGCATACTAAGAATCATGTTTGGGATGACGACGTCTCTCAAACACCATGTAGAATTTGTCACTCTACTTGGGAGGATGAAATGGACTAAAGAGCAGACATGCTTGCGGCAGCTATGTCTCCCAAGCACCAAATGAATTAGTCATCCATCTTGGAATGATGTCGTAGGGTAAAAAGGGATCCTCTACCCGCTAAGACAAATTGACTAATGACTATGGCTTTATCTCTTTTACCTCATAGTCGAGGACGACTATGATTTCAAGAGAGAGGTAATGTCATTAAATCTAAGATCTAACCAACTCAAATGATTTTCTCATATTAAACTGATCATTTAATGTGGGATAATAAACGGGAACAAGGGTTAGAATATAGACATGTGATTACGGATCTATCTCAACACGGGGCCAATGGTAAAGGGGCCCAAATGAGAGATGGTATGTCAAAGAGCAAGGTTAACTAATGGAGCTTAAAATACCTTAGGGTTAGCTTCATCAAAGACCTCCAGTCCTAAACTTGCCTTTGACCTTAGGCAAGCTAGGGCTGAGGTGGGAACTTCACCTAAGGTGCTTGTCATGCTTGATGACTAAGGTACTTGAGGTACTTGTCGTATTTAATGAGGAAGGTGCTTGAGAAGCTTCCCATGCATGAGGGGTAAGGTGCTTGAGTCAAAAAGAGACCCTACAAACTTAATGAGGAAGGTGCTTGAGAAGCTTCCTATGCATGAAAGTCCCAAAGTTAGGGGAATCTTTGACCTAACCTTCCACTCACCAAAAGGGCACCCCTTTTCTCAAAGGGCATATGGGACACGTGTCAGATTCTCCTTAAGCTTAACCACATGGTGTGCTTGAATGAATGCTATTGGTTGGGCTAAAGAGGGGTCCAATGAGCTTCTACTTCCATCTAACAAATATCTAGATATTTTCAAGCTCTCTCTCTCTCTCTCTCTCTCTCTCTCTCTCAGGGGTAAGGAGGACACTTGTCAAAAGACTACCCATGTCCTTGACTGCATGTTGAATGTGATTGGCTAGGGGAAGAGGGGTCCAATGAGCTTGCAGCATATGGAAAAGTCACAACTCGCCCCAAGCAAGCAAGGGGTGTGCTAGGGGGCTATACACCACACACACACACTCATTTTGGGGAGCCATTCTCACTTGGTGAAAGTTGAGGAACTCCACCTCCTTCTCCAAGCTTGTGAGAAGTGAGAGCCTGCATCAACACTCTTGGCTATGTTATGCAAATCCAACCAAGAGCAATGCTTCAATGCTTAAGCTTGCCATCTTCTCCATATTCATTACTATGCTATTATGTATGCTAGCAAGAAGAGTGATGATAAGTGAGGAGCTATTTCTTTCTCCTATGAAATGTTTCTTCTTCCTCTTCCCTATCCTCATTCCCCGCTAGCTCTCTCCACCTTCGAAGGTGTTTGAGGCCTTGGGACTGAGGCTTGGGATAGTTAATGCTTTCTACAAAGTTTTTGTTATGCTTGTGATGCATGAAGCTTTCCATCTTCATTGCATCACCTAGGTCACAAGGAACACAAAGATTGTATTGTACCAAAGTATCTCTCGATGGGAGAAACTATAATACAAATGCCTATTGGAGGGGGGGACCGGCTCCATATGAATCCAGTCCTCAACTATTGTCCTGTTCTCTAAACTCTCTCTCTCTCTCTTGCAAAAGTATTGTTAATGCCAAGTTAACTAAGTACCATGTCTATGTTGCTACCATCAATTAAGCCTCACAAAGTAATCTCACAAAAGTGCTTCAAAGGTCCCGCACTATATCTGCGGCCATACACTATACCATGGTTTGATCGCATGGTTGCCAAAGTTAAATTCTCTGTAATGGAAATGGCCTATGAATTTTGAGAGTAGCAGAATTAGGAAATTAGATGAAGCACTTTTGTGAGATTAGCCAATCTTTACTATTCTCAAACATTCTAACAATTTTTAGGTGTAATATTTTTTTAGGTGTACTTTGGCACTTCAAGCCCTAGTTGTTGCTTCTCTTTACCCCTTTAGAAAAGCACTCAAGCTATTGTACCCATGGCTCGAATATCATTAATTACAAGGAAGAAAAGAGAGGGTCTTCCAACACCAAAACAGTATCGGCTCCTGTCAAGCTTCTAATAGCTCAATAGTGGTAAGCCGTAGGCAAGCCCCATAGGACTCCGCTATTAAGACCATAGCTCTCAATGGTGATGCTCCATTATCTGCACGAAGGCAGGCGCACTCTAAGGCTGAAAAATCCCTATTTTTCTTATCCAATTGCAATTAATAATACCAACCATTTATAGCTAGCTTGAGGACCTCCCATCTTGAGCAAGAAAAGAGAAACCTTGTGCTCTAATACCAATGTAACATTTAATGGCCTAGTAACTTGTGTGTAGCGGAAAATAGCATAGACATAGTGAGCATTTCATTAGAATAGATTCCTAATGAGCATAGCAAGAGTTCTTGGATGGAGAGAGCAACAAAAAGCATAACACCTAGTTAGATAGGCATGAACAATACTTCCAAAAGAGAGAGAAATTAAGCTATTGACAACAGTTGAGGACCGGATTTACATGGAGCCGGTCCCCCCTCCAAAAGGCTTTGTATTATAGGTATCCCCCATCAAGCGAGACATTTTACGATACAATACTATGTGTTCCTTCAGTAACTTGTTGGTGCAATGAAGATGGAAGCTTCAAGAACCATGCACACACTTATAAAACACAACATCAATTCCCTCACGGTCTCAGACCGAAGGCCTCACACACCTTTGAAGATGGTGAGAGCTAGCGGGGTATGTGAGTAGATTGAGAGGAAGAAGAAGTAGCCTTACGAGCAAGAAGTATAACTCCTCACATAATCACTCATAAAAGCTTAGCATAGCTTAGTAATTAGCATGGTAGAGGAGATGAGCATGCACTGAAGTTTGGCTCTTTGTTGGATATTCCCATGAGTTGTTGGTGTAGGCCTCCCTTCTCACAAGCTTGGAGTAGATGATGAGCTTTCCATTAAAGCTTGAGAAGGACAGAGAGATTCTTCTTGCTTCACACATGAGATTTTGTGAGTGTGTGTGTGATAATGCCTTGCCAAAATCAGCCCCCTCTCTCTCTTGGTCGACCCCTCTTGCAATTCACTTTGTTGGCATGCCATTGGACCCTGCAAAGCTTAGCCAATCATAATTGAGAAGCATAAGTGATAGCCTTGTGGCATGTGTCCCCCTTTCCCATTTTGTGAGAGCTTTAGGTAATTAATTAATATACCTAAACTCTCATTGGACCCCTTTGTCTCCTGGCCAATAGGAATCAGGCAAGCCATTGGGCTGTTGAATGCTCATTGGACCCCATGGGAGACTGGCCAATAGTCTTCTAGAGAGCTTAATTCTTATTGGTTCTTTAATTAAGTGCTTTTAAATGAATTAAACTAGATTTACTCTAGCCTAATTCTCATTGGTCGACCTCTATGGCCATCCAATAGGATTTGAGTGCACCTTGTGGGCAATTGGGCTAGGGAGCTGACATGTGTCCATTATGCCCTTTGTGTAAAAGGGAAGCTTTGGAGTGTGTGTGTGTGTGTGTGTGTGTGTGTGTGTTCTCTCACCTTTTCTCTCTCTTCCCCTACCTTTAGGGCTCGCTAGGACCACTTGAAGACTTTTTGGTCATCACATAAGTATCTAATTCCACTAAGCTTGACCATTTGGACTTACCTTTAAATTTTGGAACCTTAGCATTTTTGAAGTCTTAATGGGCTGAACCCTAAGGTCTTTGGAGCCCATTGTTGCACATTGCTCTTTTGCAGATGGCACCCCCCTTTGGATCTCATTTTCCCTCCTTTGGATCCATACTGTGGCCAATCTGTCAGCTTAACCAATATTCTAGCTTTTTCTCCCCTAGTACTTCCCCATATTAAATGATCAATTTAACATGAGAAAATCATTTAGGAGAATTAGATATTAGTTATTATGACAAAAGAGCTCTGGAACTCGAGCAGCAGGCAAACAAGGAGAAGGGGCATAAGAAGAAATAGTCTAGTGAGAGTGCGTCCTCCACTTTAGAAAGTTCTAGTTCCAGTTCCAACTCTAATTTATCTGAAAGTGAATTAGATGATAAAGCCTTTGGTCACATTTGGAATAAATGTGGAATAAGAATTCACCACTTCAAGAAGGAGAACACTGGACGAACACGACAAATTCCACAATTACAGCTCTAGCAACATCAAGACAGTACATAAATAAATGGACTCCAAAAGAAGATAGAGAAACTCAATGAGGAGAATAGAGTCATGCAGGAGGTGCAAGAAGAGGCTCAACTGAAAGGCCGAGGGAAGATAGAGATGCTCATAACCACCCAACGTGCCTATATATAGGGCCCTGGCTCTTAGCTACATATATCCCCTGTATCGCATGTGTATCTGGAGTTGACCCTTGGCCTTGGCCACCCTACCTTAGGCCTGACATTACCCCCCCCTTGGAGAAGCGTTTTCGTCCTCGAAAACACGAGTGGTGATACACTAATGTTTTCCACAATGGCATCCTTCATGGATGGTTGCTTGACCGGAACACGGTCAAGCAACCAGTTGGTTTCTTGATCGGAACATGGTTCAGTAGGAGGTTCAATGAAACCAAAAGTAACATCTTGATTTTCCACATTGTTGTCCATTTGCAACCATCTTGTGTTACCGGCTCCTATCCAACATAGTGTGTAGACTCCATTTAGAACGCACATGAGCATGCTTACTAATTGGATTGCTTGGTGCTAATGTATGCACTGTGCATATCCTTTAGCACAAAATTACACTTTGTAATTTGCCTATCCCCTTGGATAACGGACAGTATTGAGGTGATTTTCCCCACGGTTTCTAGATAGTCTTCCTAGATGACTGGTAAACGAGGATCACAATGTCATAAAATATCGTTGAGGAATCAACAATGACATTCATAACCATCTTGGTTAACTTGAAAGATCCACAAGCACCCAAACCAAGCCATGTCCTCTATTGGTGATTGGTAGATCCAAGCATAACGACATAGAGATACTACACATAGAGTGCAAAATGCTTCATAGCACTAATGTGATGATTATGCATGCCACTCTAGATCAGCCTTTGCTAAACACTAGGGCCCATAACACCTAGTGTGCATGCATTTAGCAAAAAACAGATCCGAACCTGTACATCCATGATCATCCTTGCCAATAATGATGGCGAATGTGACTCTTAGCATACATTAAAGCATAATGTAAATAGTTCTGAAAAGAAACTAAATACTTTCTACGGCAATCATCTGCAAGCCTTGCTGAAATGTTTAAACCATAATAGAAGGTGAAACATTAATCACTTCTGAGTACAAACAATGAAACCTTTTCATTAACAATTCATAGCCTTGCTATATGCAGAAACAACCATCTGTTTATTGTTGTTTAGCAGCACGTGTACGTTTAACAAGTCATTTTGAGTATCCGATGATTTTTGGCCACTGAAATTGTTCCCGATACGGCGTGCTAAAAAACGATCTAATAAACGGATTTGGCCAGCATCGAGGGACTTTGTCGCGACACAAAATTGGAATAGCAGGCGCCAGTGCTAGTCTCAGAGACTCATATTCTCCACATGTGGAATATGTCTCAAGTAAGGATGTCTGAAAAAAAGAACATCCTTCAAGTACAAGATGTACTTGGGTGTGGAGGTAACTGTAAACATGCATGCGACATGCGTGAGAGAGACCCTCATTATCCATGCCCCACACTGGCTAAACCAAACTCCTTGAGTTCCTAGACCATGTTGTATCCCATGTGACAACATGTGCCAAATCAAACCTTACAATTTGGTCTATAACTGCGGAATGCAAAAATTTATTGTGGACACTATAACAACCCAAATTTTGTGGCTCTTACGTGACCTTGTCATCTCGCTGAAGAGCAAAAATGGATGAAAACATAGAAGTTTACTCATCCAACTTGAAAAATTCAAGCAAAGCATATGCAAAAATGGAAATAAACCAAATCATATGCGTACTTGGAGGTTGAACAGAGTGTTCACTTATGTGTAGGCAAAGGCACCTACCCAAATTTCCCACCTGCAAAGGCCTGGGAGCTCTAACTAAAAATTAGTGATGTGAAAGTAGTATTGCACATGTAACCTTGGGTGTTGCCTTTGCAATCCAAACCCCTCAGTTAAAATCGACATTATCACACCGCGTGGTAAGACTTTGTAGGAAAATTGCTCAACTAGCAACCAACAGTATCTGAATTCACTTTGGAAGTTGAAATTATCCACTACCCTTGGCAGCTTATGGACTTCTTTCCTTGAAAGTGCAAGTGTGATGGTTCCAAGAATTGACCATCAACACTTAATAAGTGATTTAGTAGTCACGAGTTGGGTCTTTTCCCAAAACTGGACTCATATAAACACTCTTAGTGCTAAAATAGAAGATCCGCTGAAGTTGGAATCGTATTCACAACTAGATCTTTTCCGGATTCAAAAAAAATCCATGATCTTGGGTTTTAATGAACAGTCATGCTGTCTGAAATGCTGGCTTCACCTATACACCTTAGTACTCTTACGAGTTTAAGACGTTCATAAACTCAACTTGATCTTCACACTTAAAGTGTGTAGCGCTAAAATAATGCCCCAAAAATCTCTAATGGCAAGACTCTTGCTTGTCCATTAGAATCGATGGGTACTCAACAAAATAGAATTGATCGATCTTGAAAGCAATCATTGATGGATTACAAATAGATGGCGCTTAGCCATTCCAAAAGAGGTGGCAATAGATGGCACTTAGCCCTTCTTGTTGGCTCTTAGCCCTTCCTATTACTGTATTGACATAGAAAGATGTCAATAAAAGCATGCCTAATTTCACCTTTCCCGCAAAGAAGTTGGAAAGAGAGAGAAAGAGAGAATGATGGGCTGAGGAAAAATCCTTATTCAAATGTGTTGTATGCCCCTTCCATATGATCCAATGCAGACCATGTATGTGTCATAGCTTATCCTATAAGCATACAACAGTGTACTTGTACCACACTCTCATACAGAGCGGGACCGTAAGTCACACCTTGACCGACTTACCGTGTATGTGATTGTGATTGTATCAGGGTGCTTTGCGTGTGAATAAACATAAACACAAAATGTTTTAAAATAGCAATAACTGGCCTCGTCCTTGACAGAGTAGCTAGTGTGATAACGAAAGCATATGAATGATGGGTGTTGTACGTCCATCGTACTAGTATGTCATGCATACATATTGAAAAATGGAATGATAGCCCTTGGCTTCACTGACAGTCTCAACCATGTGAGCCACTGGTATACGTGCCGTGCACGATTACACTGGCATGGATACATCACAATGCAGTGTTTCATAAACTATGAGCTTATATCCACATAGTGCGAAAGATGTGAGCCATTATCGTTGATCTAAAGTCAATCAATAATACCAAGTTTGCACATAGAAGTTGTACGTCACATGAATTCAAGCAAAGCAGTTTGCTTTGTACAACAGCTTCTTAGAGACTCTGCCCAAGCACTTTTCTTTGCATAGCAGAGAGATCTGTTCCAAAATGAAAAGTAAAACATATACAAAAAAAAACATAACTTGACATTTACTAACCTTGTCTCCCACTTGTGGCCAGGTTTTTGGTAATTCACTCAAATCTAGCTCATAGCCATATGTACTGTGCGAGTGAGGTAGCGTATGTAAGCCGCTATGCCAAATGTCGAAAGGGAAGCGTTGCTCCACGTAAGTATTCATGCATTGTTATGGTGCTCATAGCAAACTCATACTCTTGCCAATTCACAATGGCATAACAAGAGAAAAGAATCAACCTTGTCGAGTTGTATAATGTGTCATATCTGCTTGACTTGATTATGTAGACGGAGCCGTCCTCCAGTGATGTCTTGAAAAAATCATTACATCATGCGTGCCGACAATGGGTTGATCATATCCTTGTCATAGTGCATCATGGAAAAACAGCTTGCCTAGAAGCCAAGCTCTGCAATTTTCTTAATAGCATCTTGGCATTGCAATTAAGGGTTAGCCTTGTCAAGTACCTATGCCACCTTCATCAAGGCTTGCAACAGGCCGTGCCAACCATCATAAGATTTTCAAGCACCACCATGCTCTGACCTTTGCCATGTAAGAAGCCTTGCTTGTAAAAGAGATCAGTTCTCACTCAAGCCTTGCTTGACTGTGAGTGGTTGTTGCACACCGTGTGTTCAAAAACAAAAATATCATGCTTTTGGTAGGGGAGGGTGCTCAACTTAGGGAACCCCTTTATGTTCACTAATATGAACTCAAGAAGAAAAAAGCAATGGTGGCAGCTACGGGCTCCTGTGACGAACTCCCCTCCTTGGCCTAGGGTGAATCCGAAAAGCTTAACACAGCCCAGTTTTGCGCAGGTCAAATCCGCCCGCCTCCCTCATGCAAGCGGCCATTCCCGCGTCTTCCCAGTCATGACAAGCCCCACCTTGGAGAACTTGTCATCAAGCTTCCCATGACCCAACCATGAGAGAGAGAGAGAGAGAGAGAGAGAGAGAGAGAGAGAGAGAGAGAGAGAGAGAGCACATGCAACGACCTACATTCCATGCCAAGCCTTCCTCCCTCCTCCATAGCTCTCCCCTCTCCTAGCTCTGATATCAGTGAAAGGCCGAGGGAAGATAGACATGCTCACAACCACCCTAGACCTCTGGCTCTTAGCTACATATGGCCCTTGTACCACATGTGTATCCGGAATTGAACCTTGTCCTTGGCCTATCCTACCTTAGGCGTGACATCAACGAGATGTTGATCACTTCAAAACAATATTGTTGGAAGTGAAAAGAGAAGACTACCATGTAACATTTAATGGCCTAGTAACTTGTGTGTAGCGGAAAATAGCATGAACATAGTGAGCATTTCATTAGAATAGATTCCTAATGAGAATACCAAGAGTGCTTGGGTGGAGAGAGCAACAAAAAGCATAGATTGAGAGGAAGAAGGAGTAGTCTTACGAGAAAGATGTACATCTCCTCACATAATCACTCATATTAGCATATCTTAGCTTAGTAATTAGCATGGTAGAGGAGATGAGCATGCATTGAAGCTTGGCTCTTGGTTGGATTTGCATCACAAAGCCAAGAGTTGTTGGTGTAGGCCTCCCTTCTCACCAGCTTGGAGTAGGTGATAAGCTTTCCATTAAAGCTTGAAAAGGAGAGAGAGAGTCTTCTTACTCCACACATGGACCAGTGTGAGTGTGTATGCAATAATGCCTTTGAAAAATCAGCCCCCTCTCTCTCTTGGTCGACCCCTCTTGCTATTTGCTCATGCTCACACCCTATTGGCCCATGCCAGGCTTAGCCAATGAAAATTTAAGCAGCATAAGTGATAGCCTTCTGACATGTGTCCCCCTTTCCCCTTTTGTGAGAGCTTTATGTAATCAATTAATGCAACTAAACTCTCATTGGACCCCTTTGTCTCCTGGCCAATAGGAATCAGGCAAGCCATTGGGCTGTTGAATGCTCATTGGACCCCTTGGTAGACTGTCCAATAGTCTTCTAGAGAGCTTAATTCTTATTGTTTCTTTTGTTAAGTGTTTTTAAATTAACTAAACTAGATTTACTCTAGCCTAATTCTCATTGGTCCACCTCCATGGTCATCCAATAGGATTTGAGTGCACCTTGTGGGCATCTGGGCTAGGGAGTTGACATGTGTCCCTCTTTCCCTTTGTGTAAAGGAGCTTATGAGTGCGTGTGTCTGTGTGTGTGTGTGTGTGTGTGTGTGTGTGTGTTTCTCTCTCATCTCCTACTTCTAGGGATCACCCCCTCCTATGTAGGGATGCATGAAGACTTTTTGAGCCCACACAAAGCATCCAATTTTCCTAGGCTTTTGACCTTTGGACACAACCTTTGAATTTTGGAACCTTAGCATTTTGGAAGTCTTAATGGGTTGAACCTTAGGGTCTTTTAAGTCCATTGTTGCACCTTGGTCTTTTGCAGATGCCCCCCCCCCCCCTTTGGATCCCTATTTTCCCTCCTTTGGATCCCTACTGTGGCCGGTCTGCTAGCTTAACCAATATTCTAGATTTTTCTCCCGTGGTACTTCCCCATATTAAACGATCATTTTAACATGAGAAAATTATTTAGGAGAATTAGATATTAGTTATTCTGACAATACCTCTCTCTTGAAATCATAGTCGTCCTTGACTATGGGATAGAGAAGATAAAGCATATTTATTAGTCCTTTTTCTAGCAGGTAGAGGATCCCTATGTTACCCTACGACATCGTTCTAGAATGGATAACTAGTCCATTTGGCGCTTGAGAGCCTAAGCTGCCACAAGCATGTCTGCACATTAGTCCTATCAATCTTCCATAGTAGAGTGACAAGCTCTACTTGGTGTTTGGGAAACGTCGTCTCCGCAAACTTGATCTAAGCATGCATACTACTTCATTTTTGTGCACAATAAAGAAAAAGAGAGTCTTATAAGACAAAAATTTTGTCCATTTTTTAACATTTGTACATTTGCTTACTCTAGGGAAGCATTGTAAGCATTGACAAGGTTTAGGTTATCCTTTAATTGTATGCCTTGCATCCATCTAGCATCTTCAAAAGGATGATTCTTAAAATTAATAGGATATCGTCGGATAGTCTTACCACCTCTTAGTACCTTGTCTTCATGTCGGAGAATGGACTCGGGCTGCATCACCTCTTCTTGGTCCTCGATCTCCGGTGGGTGTTCAATAGTTGGTTCTTGAGGTGGCTCTCCTTTGTAAGGCTTTAGTAGGTTCACATGGAAAGCATTGTGTATGAGCCAATGGTTGTGAAACTTGAGTTGATAGGCCATCTTATTGATTGGCCTAAAAATTTGGAAGAGACCATAGTACCTTTTTGCTAAATTAGCATAGTACTTTTGGTGTCCCGTAGGATTCTTGCCCGTCGTGTGCCTTAATAGAGGCTTGGGAAATTTGAGTAAGGCTCGATCATTTTCTTTAAAATCTTGGGCTCTTTTGTGCTTATCAGCAGCAGCCTTTTGCCTTTGCTGTGAGATAGACATAGCATCCTTAAACTTTTGGAAAGATTCTTGTAGGTCTCGGCTATACTCATCTGCAACAAAGATCTTCCCGTGTACCTTAAGTAGCAAGGGATTTTTTTATCTTCCCTCAATTACCTCGAAAGGTGCTTTTCTCGTGGAAGTATGTACAATGTTATTGTAGGAATACTCCACTAAGGGTAAGTACTTCTCCCATTGGGATCTTTGATCTACTTTCGTTACCTAGGCTTTTAGTAGATCAAGAATTGTTAGGTTAGCTATTTCACTTTGGCCATCCGTTTGCGGGTGACAGGCCAAAGAGAAGTTTAGCCTTGTCCCTAATTCTCAAAGAGACCCTTCCAAAAATTACTGGTCATTCTAGGATCTCTATCTGGCACTATGGACATTGGCAAGCCATGGTACTTGAAGATTTGTGAAATGAAGAGGGTTTCCATTTGGTGGGCTTTGATAGTCTTTTTTACAAGTATAAAATGAGCTTGTTTACTGAACCTGTCTACTATCAGCCATATTCCCGTATTCCCATGAATAGACTTAGGCAATCCAAAGATAAAATCCATGGATATGCTCTCCCATGGTGAATTAGGGATTGGCAAAGGTTGAAGCAATCCAGGTTGCTTCCCTCTATCAAACTTTGTCTTTTGGCATACCACACATTTAGAAACATACTCTTGTATGTTTGCTTTCATGATAGACCAATAGAAATATGTTTCAATCCCTTTTAGGGTAGACTGAATCCCTCTATGCCCTGCATAAGGAGGAGCATGAGATTCATACATTACTTTCTCACGTAGTGAGCTAGTAACGCATAGTCTATTGCCATAGAGAAGATAACCATCTTGTAAAGTAAATGGTTCCTCTTTCTTCCCTAGTGCAAGGGCTGAAATCACATCTCTAAAATCGGGATCAATAGCATGCTCATCTATCATAGAAGATAGATCATTGTGAGTTGCTATGGAAACTGCATTCACTCTCGGTCATCTTGAGAGTGCATCGGCTACTTGATTATGCTTGCCAGCAATGTGAGCAATATGAAAATGAAATTGCAAAAGGAAATTTGGCCACCTCATTTGTTTGTCGGAGAGCTTGGTCTACGTCATAGAGTAATTAAGACTTTGGTGACCTGTTTGCAGAATGAAAGGAGTCCCCGATAAATAGTGCTTCCATGAGTCTAAGGCATGTAGAACTGTGAGTAGTTCCTTTTCATATATTCCTAGAGCTTGCTCAATTGGGTCAAGCCTTTGACTTTCATAGGCTATGGCATGCCCTTCTTGGAGAAAAACAGCTGGCAATCACCACAAGCATCACATTCGACCTCAAATGGCTTTGAGAGATCCGGTAGTGTAAGCACAGGTTGAGAGATAAGCTTTTCAAAAGCATTGTTCTCCTTGGCAGACCATGTATACCTGACGTTTTTCTTTGTTAGGTCATGTAATGGTCCTGCAATTTGTGAGAACTTTTCTATGAAGCGTCTATAGTATGCACACATACCTATAAAGCTTCTTAGTTCATGAAGATTCCTTGGTTTAGTCCATCCTTTTATTACCTCTAACTTTGATGGATCCATTTGGATGCCATCTTGAGAGATAATGTGACCTAAAAATATTGAATCTCTTGCAAAAAAAATTCATTTTTCTTTCGATTAACATAAAGTTTATTCTCTCTTAGAACTTGAAATATTATCTAGAGGTGTTGCTTGTGTTCGTCTGCTTTGGTGAGGCCTGAATAGCTTCTCCATCAAGCGGTTGAATGTGGCTGGTGCATTGGTCAAGCCAAAAGGCATGAAAATGTATTCGTAAAGACCAAATGTAGTGCGAAATGCGGTCTTTACAATGTCTTGATCAACTATCCTTATTTGATGATAGCCACTTTTTAGGTCAATGCTACTAAAGTAGGTGGATCCTTGTAGCTTATCAAATAGGTCTTCTACCCGTGGAACGGGAAACCTATTCTTGATAGTGACACTATTTAGTGTTCTATATTCTATACACATACAATATGTGCCGTCTTTCTTTTGCACTACTAGCACCGGTGAGCAAAATGGAGATGAGCTAGGCCTAACCATGCCCTTCTCAACTAACTCATGCACTTGCCGCATAATCTCCTCTTGTTGAGCTTGAGAAACTCTATAAGGAGGTTTATTAGGCGGTGAACTTCTTGGAAGAAGTTCAATTGCCTTGTTTAGGAGGTAGAAGGGATGTCGTCAATAAAGACATCTTGAAACCCCTTGAGAAAATTGGATAACTCTAATTCCTTATGGTTGTGTATATTTTCTTTTGCTAAAACATTAGGTTCATTATAAGAATCTTTAACAAAAATCATGTACACAGAAATAGAGCTCTTTATTGACTTGTTAAAAGCTTGTGTATGTACAATGGGTATGGTGTTACCCATTTGCTTAGCATCTATCTTTTTCCCTGAACCTAAAGTAGATTTTTCTTTCAGGGAATTTAACATTGGCAACCATGCGATCAAACCATGGTGCCCCTAGGATTACATCCTCATGCTTGAGAATAGAGATCAAGAAGTCCTCTTTGTCCACATAGCTTTGGACATGGAGCCTCAATTTCCCAATTAAGGGAGTGACTGAAGCTTCTTGCCCCTTGAAAGCACCGTCTGCGGGTAGGACATCTCCCATCTCGTAAGCTTGTATGCCTAGCTTGGTGGCCAACTCTGGAGATATGAAATTGTGAGTAGAACCAGGGTCAAAGAGAATAAAAGCATCATGTTCTCTTACCTTTCCCCAAGCATGGCATAGAGGAGATCCTTTGTGGTGAGTTTCCTCCTCTTGGATTTCGACCGAAATAGCTCTAGGAGGATCATGGCGGGTGTTCTTTTGGGGACAAGCGCGGTACACATGCCCTTGCTCACCGCACTTGAAACAATGGTTATCCTTGTGATAACACTCAAGCTCTTCAGGAGAGAGTTTATTTTTGCCTTTGTGAACTCCCTTCTCTTTAGCTTTGTTGGAATTGCTCTTCAGAGACTTTTGGACATTGTCCTTCCCCTTAGGGTCATTGGAACCCTTGTTTTCCGTGGGCTTAGAAATTCTCTTAGCCCCTGTTGGGAAATTGATTTGAGAAGCCACCATAGTATGATGTATAACCGCCAATATGGTGCATGGCCTTTGGGAGTTGACATACTCCGCCATTTCTTCGGTTAAGCCCGCACAAAATTGTTACTTTTTCTCTCCAAAGTCCAACTTTTTGAAGACAGTGGCTTTGAGTTGTAGGTCCCAAAACTAGTCTACATATTTGTGAATGGATTTGTAGGGAGAGAGCTTCAGGCTTCGCCATTCGGTGAGTACTTTGTCTTTGGCATTGGTGGCCAAAAACTACTTCATAATGGAAGCTCTTAAAGCTTTCCATGTTCGTGAAGCTTCATCGTTGGCCCATAGGCTAGACCACCATTGTCTAGCGGACTTTTTAAAGTGCATAGCTACATGGTGTATCTTAGAGGACTCCGTGAAGCCCTCATCTCCAAACGCCGCGTCAAACTATTGGATAAAGGCCAAGACTTTGTCCATAGCACCAAAGGTGCCATTGTAGGTAAGGAAAGAGATGCTCTTTTCTCCCTCTTTGAACTTCTTGAGCTTGGATGACCTCTTCTACGCGGCATAGGATTTCCTATGGCCTCTTCTTTTTGATGGTTCAAAGGTTGCACCATCACTTTCTTCAGAAGATGAAGAATTTGAGGAAGATGGAGAGGAGAGTGACCTCTTTCTTGCCTCTTTCTTACTTTGATCTTCTTTGTCTTCACCATCACTTTCATAAGAGGAAGAGGATGAAGAAGATGGAGAAGAGGGTGACCTCTTTCTCGCCTTTTTTTTCTCTTGCTTTTTGTCATCCCTCTTTGGATTATGGTGTGGAGAAGTGTGAGATGGTCTTCTCCGTTTTGGAGGTGATGGAGAGCGTTTAGCCCACCATCTTTGTGGAGCCATCTCCGTCGAGGTGGCAAGAGACTCACTTATTTCTCGTTCCTTCGATGGAGGCTCTTGGGTTCTCCTTTGAGAAGGAGATGCGTCATCAAGAAGCAAATTTTTGAGCCCTTTGTATGGATCCTCTTCTTCTTCCCGAATCGGAGAGAGGCCTCCTTTAGAAATCTTGCAAGGAGGCTTCCTAGGTACTCTCTCGTCATGGTGGGGAGCTTGGAGAATCCCATGAGCACGAAGCTGTCGTTGCACTTCACTTTGGAGGGATGGATTGCCCATGGATTGTTGAAGCCTAGAAACAAGGTAGTTAACAAGCATAGGGGCATCATTAGTAGCCTACTCATTAGCAAAATCAAAGTTATTAACATTAATTTCACTCTCTTTACTATTGTCAGCCATTCTAGCAACTTTTAGGCGTAAAATTTTTTTACGTGTACTTTGGCACTTCAAAGCCTAGTTGCTACTCCTCTTTACCCCTTTAGAAAAAGCACTCACGCTACTGTACCCATGGCTCGAATACCATTAATTGCAAGGAATAGAAGAGAGGGTCTGATAGATATTTTTCTATGTCTAGGCCATGGAGCAGACCAAGACCAAGAAAAACCTAGCAAACAAAAGAGTTCAAGCTATATTCTATGCTCGCTCCCAAAACAAGGAGCCTAGACAATGTAAGTGCGGCTAAATCATCTGCCAAAACATGTATCAAGTTATCTCTCTCTCTCTCTAACCCACTCAATGCTCGAGTTGCATATACTCACTCAGACTCGAGAACAGATTTATGAAGACATTTACGTGTTTAATATGAAAATGGAGAAGCAGAGAGAGAGAGAGAGAGACACTGCAAATGTTTGTGTAAAAATGTTTTCTTTTATCACGCCAAGTCTACAACAAAATTTATTAGAAATAGGAGGGAAAGAAAGCTTATCCATGTCTGAAGCTTTGACTTTGTATCTCATGGATGGTCGTTCCTTCATACACGTGCTCTGCGACCAATTCCCCCTTCGATTTCAACAAGGAGCTCTACAATAGAGTCTCTCTTTCTATCTATCTTTGCAGCCGAGTGTCAATCTCTCTGAACCCCCTCTTTGGGTTCAACCTCAAAATGAGAGCAATCTCTCTCTCTAATCTCTTTCATTACCCTCGCAAAGAGGCTCTCTCTCAATCCTCCTCAATTCCCTTCCTATGGGAGCACCCCCTAGTGAGCATAATGAGCTTTCTTTTTATTGCTCTTCCCTACAGAGAGAGATCGAGCTCTCTCTCTCCTCGATTCGTTCAGAGAGAATCTCTCTCCCTGGCTCCTTGTTTGTGGCAAAGCAGGCTGTCTCTCTTCTCGCATCTCATACTCAGGCCGCGAACCCTGTGCAACCCGGTTCTCACTCCCTCTTCTTGCAACCCGCTATGGCCTGCATGGCCTCTTCCTCGGCTTTGGTTATTTTTCGGGGTGCTTGCCCTCGTGGCGAGCAGCTCCCAGCCACCTCAACAGGCTGTCTCAGCGCCACCTCAGCAATATTTTACGCGTGAGCAGGCCATCAAGGTAAGCGGTCCCAGCCGGCAGCGCTCTACAGTGAGCACGACACTCTCTCTCTCTCTCTCTCTCTCTCTCTCTCTCTCTCTCTCTCTCTCTCTCTCTCTCTCTCTCTCTCTCTCTCTCTCTCTCTTCCCCCATTGTCAGCAGGCAGTCCAGGACCCAGGTAAAGGGGCCCGCGCTGCAGTATGAATTGTCTCTCTCTCTTCTCTCTCTCTCTCTCTCTCTCTCTCTCTCTCTCTCTCTCTCTCTCTCTCTCTCTCTCTCTCTCTCTCTCTCTCTCTCTCTCTCTCTCTCTCTCTCCGCGAACACACACACACACACACACACACATGTGAGGCTTCATTTTGTCCCTCCCAAACTGCCTATCTCAAATCTGCAAGCGAAGCCGACTCCCCCTCTCTGCTACACTCAAAAGGGGGGGGGAATTTCAAACAGAGCACGAGGCTGCACGACTCATTCGAGCTCTCTGTCCAACCCACAGGGTGCGTCTCTCTCTCTCTCTCTCTCTCTCTCTCTCTCTCTCTCTCTCTCTCTCTCTCTCTCTCTCTCTCTCTCTCTCTCTCTCTCTCTCTCTCTCTCTCTCTCTCTCTCTCTCTCTCTCTCTCAAGCTGCACAAGGGTGCTGGACCTTTCACTGATGCGTGTGCACACACCGGTGACTCATGTGAGTTGTGGATATCACCATTGAAGGGGATGCTTTTAGAAGTTGAAGCACTACTTGTGCTTCTGTTTATGTTTGCTAAAAGGTGTCACACGAGCACACACTGAGCATATATTGGACGTGCATCCTGTCCGAAAATGTTCATTGTTCCGTCTCCAATAAGCGAACATGGCTAAACTATTATGTGCATTATCATCAAGCACTAATTGTGGTGGGCTTTGCAAGAAACATGTCGAACTACCAATTGTGTATCTCTGCACGGAAAGCCCCATTTGTAGGATGTCTCAACCATCCGATTGATTTGTGCACACTGCCTTCTTCTTTGGGACGATTGGAACATCCCATTGACCTATGCACACCCACACCAAACGAGTTGCGGATGCCGGCCATGCCGGTGCTCATCAACAAAAGCGTGGACCTTTTGAGCGACACCAAACCTCCAACATCCTCACCCGAAGAGCCACAAATTTCGCTCGTAGAGGAGGCCAAGGTATCCATCCTTGCCACACGTACTTACACTCGAACACACAAACCATAATCCATGGTGTTTGCTTCCAAATGATGGAAATGTTTGTAATCACTTTGTTACAGGACTCCACATCAATCAATAACTCCGTGAAGAGCGTCCCTAAGGTCCCTAGGCATTCGGAACGATTAAAGGCTATGAAGTTCAAGAGTATTGATGCCTCTCGGGTCCTAAGGCGTTCGGAGCGCTTGCGAGCACGACATGAATGAGAATGAGCACTTTTAGGGCTCAAAAAATTCTTAAGGTTGTTTTGGGATGTATGCCCTTGTATGAATGGTGAAATATTGGATTCATGCAATGTATTAGCTCTTGTTTAGCTCTGATTTTGTTGGCCATGTGCTCTCTCTCTCTCTCTCTCTCTCTCTCTCTCTCTCTCTCTCTCTCTCTCTCACACACACACACACACACACACACACACACACACACACACACACTCTTTCACGCTCAATAGATGTGGTCATTGCAAATAATTGAATGTGTTGGCTATGTGGCTTGACAATTATGTCCTCAAACAATTGAATGTGTTCCCATTGTTGGGCACTCCATCCCTCAAACAAACTCTTGTACATAAACTTACACTTAGGAATAGATATTCTCAATGCACATTTTTGAATGTGTTGAATGCTTCATAAGATCTAAAAGTATGCTATATTGAAACACTCTCTCTCTCTCTCTCTCTCTCTCTCTCTCTCTCTCTCTCTCTCTCTCTCTCTCTCTCTCTCTCCATTTTTGGGTACTCCCTCCCTCAAAACAAAAATGCACATACACATGTAAGCATTACAATCTCCTCAACATTGATATTTGAAAAAACATTACATGAGTTTTAATCTACATGATTGGAGCTAGCTACGCATCCATACCCAATGAACTTGAATTCCCATCTTGTTTCTGTGCATGCTTATCCAAATTTTGTTGCATTGAGCTTTTACTTTTGCGTGTGGGGAGTATGAATGAGTTCACTACATTCTCGTTGTTGCCTTGGGCCAATTTCCTCCTCCCTAATCTCTTCTCTATGAAAGGCTTTGCTCTCTTCAAAGTGTTGCCGAATGCATCTTTAGTGGCAACAAATGTAGAAGCATGTTGATAGGCATCCTCGCTTGTAGCTTTCAACGCATGTAGTTTTCCAATGGCTTGCTTGACAAGTGCACACGCTTCCCCGATCAACTCACTACTGTCACTGACGGTTGACAGAAGCTCTTGAAGAAGATTATCAAGATCCTTCAAGCCTTTATTGTTATCTTGCTTTTCCTCATTCTCATGAAGACTCCCACCCTCAAAGTCTTGGTCAACTTGATGTACATCTTCTATGGAAACCTCTCTCTCCATGGCTTTAATTGGCAGTGTAGGCCTTGTATGGATATCACCAACTTGCCTTTCATATAACTTTAAGCACACATCCTTCAAAGTAGAAGTTGAAACACCTAACATAAGCATCACTTTTATTTGATGCTTACATATATTTCCCTCCTCTGACCAAGCACATGTGCAACAAGCCCAAACACTATCAAGATTGTATACAGTATGCACCACTTGTGGGTTTGAGCCACTTTGCACAAGTACATGTGGATCCTCCTCCATAGAAATTATGGAGACATGGCTATCAGGAATTTTCATCGCTCTTTCATAAGAATTCTCCACAATACTCTCAATTGCATTATTGCGCACAAACCCCTTGTCTTTTGTCATTTGTACGTACCAATAAAATGGTAGAGCGGAGGAGGTCAGCTTGTGAACCAGCCAATCGATTCTACGTCCAACCATCTTCTTTGAACTTCCTAGAAATTTGGTCTTCAATACACCATGATAGGCCTCAATTGCCCCATGTGTATCCTGTCCTGAGTGTGGGAGTGTCCTCGATGCACGCACCCACATGTCTGCAGGCAAAACCAACATGGTGCGTAAGATAAATAAACAAATAAAAGTTATTTGATGTACATAAGATTGTGTATGTACCAATTTTTGGAAGCCAATATGTTTTGAAGTAATTGATGAAGGCCTCTTCCTTTTGAAAATCTTGGAGGAATGATGCTACCATTTCTTGCGCACGTTCTCGTGCTTCCATCTCTGTCGTGCTAGAGGGTCCTCGCATGTGCATGATGAGACCCAAGGTACGGAACATCGAAGCCCTTGTTGGCCACCTTTGTACCTTCCTAACAAGGTGCTTGAGCCAACATCGTCGCACATGCCACAAGCATAAGTAGACCGGAACATTGAAAACCTCCCTATCGTAATACCAAAACTTTTTTGGCATCACATAAAAAAAGATTGTTTGTAAATATTCTCACTTTCATACCTAATAGCACTTATTTCTGTCTCTGCATCATCTACCATGAAAGCGATAGGCTCCCAACACTTGTGGTAATCTAACATCCCATTTCTAAATTTGGAAAGCCACAAGCTTGTCACCTCTAGTGTAGCGCTAGATGACAATATCCAAGCTATAGGTACGCCATTGCGATGTGCATCAAAAACGAGGATAGAGTACAAGTGGAACTACAATTTGAGAGAGCATGAACACACCATTAATCCAAGTCTCAATTAGCTATTCTCACATGAGAAAAGGGGTACATACCTTATACTTATTTGTACCAAATGTGGCATCCATTGCGATTAGGTTTCCATCGCCGTACACTTTGCACATCTCTTTTTGCCAAGGTGACTGTATTCCCAAGATGAAGTCCTTTCCATGTGATAGGTCCTGCTCTTGATAGATAAACACCATCGATGTATTTTTGGTGCACCACCGTCGTGTGCTATCAGCATCATCCTCGTGCAAATAATATGTCTCAATAGCAATCTTTCGTGCTATGTTAAGAATGTCGCGAATGGAGAGGAAATCATCTCTCGTTGTGGGATGGTGGGGATCTGATGTGATCTGAGTATGCAACGCCTTGATGTGTCCATCCATCACTTGCGAGGGAGTAAACCCTCGTCGAAGAAGATTACACACCCATAGCTTCTTCTCCTTAGAGACCCAAGGAGAGAATAACACTTCGGAACCTTCACCATGACATACCAAATCCTCTTTATCAGTGTGATAGGGATTAATGTATGATATCACACCAAGGCTATGGTCGCGATGTAGACGGCTGATGGTGAAATGGCATTGACATCCTCGTTTTGTGAGGCCTTTGTTGTGTCGTCTTCTCTTTTTTTTGCTTGTGCCAGCCACACTTGATGTTGCGGTTTCATGCTTTGCAATAGAAGGTTCCGTGTGTCGTTCATCGAGAGGACCATAGGCACACCAAAACCTATAAGATGTAGGATTGAATTTGCAAGGGCTTGATAACAACTTGACTACAATAAACTTTTGATAACCATAACACACTTACACTATGTTTTCAATCCACGCATCATTGAGTAACCTCTTGATTTTATCAGGATGGCGACGATGGTGCGTGTATTTGTTGAAGACTATGTCATAGTCTTCGATCTTGCCCTCACCTTGAACAAAGTCGTCAACACGTGACCATGGGATAATTGCTTGGCGCATGACCTTATATTTTGATCTCTCGTCATGCATAAGCGTCCAATGCAAAACACTAGCATTAAAGGCACCGGACGACGAAACTTGCACATTTTGCATTGTCGTTAGATAATTTCGATCTTAATTAAACCTCCTCGAGCCAAATCGAATGGGCCATGAGCAAACTCCCTGAAAGCTTCATTAGGATAATGTAAGAATGGGAAATTCATATATAGTTACATGGAGAGGTGTGGATGTGTGTGAGAGATCGAGAGGAACATGGCAGCATCATCAAAGGTATGTGGGTGTGTGTGTGTGTGTGCGTTAGTGTGAGGCCTTGTTGTGTGCACCTTTGTGTGTGTGTGTGTGTGTGTGTGTGTGTGTGTGTGTGTGTGTGTGTGTGTGTGTGTGTGTGTGTGTGTATGAAGACAATGGAATTAACTGCAAGGCTCCAAGCGTTCAAAACCAGGCCAAGGGTATCCAAAGTGGGGGCGCTGAAAAGGGTCACTGAGGTGGCGAGGAGGGCCTAGAAAAGTCACGCAAAAAAGGTTGCTGAGGTGGCGCTGAGGGGGCCTGCTGAGGTGGTGGGGAGCTGCTTGCCCTCGTGGCAAGCACCCCGAAAGTTAACCACGGGCTCTTCCTCCCCATGCTCACAATCGCGCTCATGGCAACTCTCCTCATCTCTCAGATCTCCACACCCCCTTCTCAATCAACCGACACCCTCTCTCAGGACACCCTCTCGTGCCATCCTGCAAAAACTAGCCAGTGCGCCCCGTCTCATGCACACTACTCCTCATCCTGGCTATGCTACTCTCAAAAACATCTCCCCTCTTGGCATGGCTAGAATCTGTGCCCTCTTGGCGACTCCCCGCAACCAATCAACACCCTCTTACTGGCCACCCCTTCCTCGTGACCTTCCATATCAAGATATGGCCCCTTTTTTTCTCTCTCTTTGCTAAGGCCTTAAAAGACTCTATTCCCACCACATAGTCTCCTCGTAAAAGAAACTTTAATGTTGAAGAGTAATCTCTATGGACCTCCTCTCCCTCTCGGCTATGGCTCACAGGGCAAAGCCCTTTTCTCTCTTGCCTTGACTCACAATGGGAAAAATGCCTTTCTCTCTCTGATTTGATGCAGGCTCTCGACTATGGCCGCTCAGATATTCCCTCTCTAACTCCCGTACAGGGAGCGCTTCCTGGCTCCCTCTCAACATGGCCTCCCATGCTAGTGAACATTCCAACATATGTACAAAAGCGAGGTGCCTCCTCATAATGGCTTTTATTTCATTTGTCGCAATCATCATCCACAAGCAGCACTTCACAAGCAACTTCATATTTTAGAACTGTTTGCACTCTTCATTTAAACCTCTGCACCACCGAGAAACATAAAAGGTATGATTGCCTTGATGTCATCAAATTAAACATCTCCAAGTTCCCTTCTCTTTAAGCATAATGCCATAATAGGTGCGACGTCTTCATTGCCTGTCAAAACAAACTCCTTTTGGCAAATCAAGTGAGAGTATCATCCATGGAAATTTATAAAAAAAATAATGTTTCAAGCTCGCTTCAAGTGCTCAATAGCTCATGCAAGTGTTCTCTTTCTCTGTCAAAATACCCATGCCCTTGGCCAAAAAAAAAATGCAACAGGGTCATTCAACACCAAAACAGCACCGGTTCCTGTCAAGCTTCTAATAGCTCAATAGTGGTTAAGCCGTAGGCAAGCCCCGTAGGACTCCATTATTAAGACCATCGCTCTCGACGGTGATGCCCCGTTATCTGCACGAAGGCAGGTGCACTGCAAGGCTGAAAAATCTCTATTCTACTTACTCAAATGCACTTAATAGTACCGAACATTTATAGCTAGATTGAGGACCTCCCTTCTTAAGCAAGAAAAGAGAAACCTTGTGCTTTGATACCAATGTAACGTTTAATGGCCTAGTAACTTGTGTGTAGTGAAAAATAGCATGAACATAGTGAGCATTTCATTAGAATAGATTCCTAATGAGAATAACAAGAGTGCTTGGGTGGAGAGAGCAACAAAAAGTATAACACCTAGTTAGATAGCATGAACAATACTTCAAAAGAGAGAGAAATCAAGCTATTGACAACAATTGAGGACCGGATTTGCATGGAGCCGGTCCCCCCTCCAAAAGGCTTTGTATTATGGTTTCTCCCATCAAGAGAGAAATTTTACAATACAATTCTTTTTGTTCCTTCAATACTAGCTAGTGCAATGAAGATGGAAACTTCAAGAACTAAGCAAAACACTTATTAAACACAACATCAATTCCCTCACTGTTTCAGACCCAAGACCTCACACACCTTCGAAGATGGTGAGAGCTAGCGGGGTATGAGAGTAGATTGAGAGGAAGAAGGAGTAGTCATCAATTCCCTCACGGTCTCGGACCCAAGACCTCACACACCTTCGAAGATGGTGAGAGCTAGCGGGGTATGAAAGTAGATTGAGAGGAAGAAGGAGTAGTCTTATGAGAAAGATGTACATCTCCTCACATAATCACTCATATTAGCATAGCTTAGCTTAGTAATTAGCATGGTAGAGGAGATGAGCATGCATTGAAGCTTGGCTCTTGGTTGGATTTGCATCACAAAGCCAAGAGTTGTTGGTGTAGGCCTCCCTTCTCACCAGCTTGGAGTAGGTGATAAGCTTTCCATTAAAGCTTGAAAAGGAGAGAGAGAGTCTTCTTACTCCACACATGGACCAGTGTGAGTGTGTATGCAATAATGCCTTTGAAAAATCAGCCCCCTCTCTCTCTTGGTCGACCCCTCTTGCTATTTGCTCATGCTCACACCCTATTGGCCCATGCCAGGCTTAGCCAATGAAAATTTAAGCAGCATAAGTGATAGCCTTCTGACATGTGTCCCCCTTTCCCCTTTTGTGAGAGCTTTATGAATCAATTAATGCAACTAAACTCTCATTGGACCCCTTTGTCTCCTCGCCAATAGGAATCAGGCAATCCATTGGGCTGTTGAATGCTCATTGGACCCCTTGGTAGACTGTCCAATAGTCTTCTAGAGAGCTTAATTCTTATTGTTTCTTTTGTTAAGTGTTTTTAAATTAATTAAACTAGATTTACTCTAGTCTAATTCTCATTGGTCCACCTCCATGGTCATCCAATAGGATTTGAGTGCACCTTGTGGGCATCTGGGCTAGGGAGCTGACACGTGTCCCTCTTTCCCTTTGTGTAAAGGAGCTTGTGAGTGCGTGTGTCTGTGTGTGTTTCTCTCTCATCTCCTACTTCTAGGCCTCGCCCCCTCCTATGTAGGGATGCATGAAGACTTTTTGAGCACACACAAAGCATCCAATTTTCCTAGGCTTTTGACCTTTGGACACAAACTTTGAATTTTGGAACCTTAGCATTTTGGAAGTCTTAATGGGCTGAACCTTAGGGTCTTTTAAGCCCATTGTTGCACCTTGCTCTTTTGCAGATGCCCCCCCCCCCTTTGGATCCCTATTTTCCCTCCTTTGGATCCCTACTGTGGCCGGTCTGCCAACTTAACCAATATTCTAGCTTTTTCTCCCATGGCACTTCCCCATATTAAATGATCAATTTAACATGAGAAAATCATTTAGAAGAATTAGATATTAGTTATTATGATAACCAGAAGGTGTACCGGAAACATCACATCTTGAAGGACGCGATTATGGAGAAGTATATTTATCATTATATGGTAAAGATAGTGGACAAGAAGGGCGATTTGACCTTAAACCTCACTGATCTCAAAAATTTCATAGAATCCATTCAGTCAGACCTCCAAGAGAAGGCTGGTGTATACACTATGAGCCTGGCAAACGAGACACTAACATAGTACCTGGAGAATCAGAAGAACCAGGATGATGACTACACGAAGGAGGATGGTGATGAGGATGATCAGACCCAGGATCAACAGAACTAGAAGAAAGATGATGGTTGTAACTTTTAATGCACTAGTAACTTCTGTGTAGCAAAAATTGATAACATAGTGAGCATTTCATTAAGAACAAGTTTCTAATGAGCATAGAGAGAGTACTTAATTTTGAGAAAGCAACATAGCAATTAGGTCTTCCCAATCTCAAAAAACTAAAAATCCCTACAAAACACATTAAGTGCATAAATGAAGGGTGAGTTTAGGAAATGAAAAGGCAGATGAAGGTGGAAAGTCAAAAGACATATGAAAATGGAAAGTCAAAAGATCTTTTTTGTCCATATAAAGAGGTGTTCAACTTCACATTGATATATTTGTGTTTCTCTTCTCGTTTATTATTCTTTTAGCGTTTTCTTCTCTTAAAGTGTTCTCTCTCTCTCTCTCTCTCTCTCTCTCTCTCTCTCTCTCTCTCTCTCTCTCTCTCTCTCTCTCTGATTTTGTATTTTACACCTAGATAATTTGGCATTGAAAATACTTGAAAAGAGAGAGAAATAGAATAATTCACAACAATTGAGGACCGGATTTACATGGAGCCGGTCCCCACTCCATAAAGGCTTTGTATTATAGCTTCTCCCATCAAAGGAGACTTTTGTACAATACAATCTTTGTGTTCCTTGACAAAACTAGTTGGTGCAACGAAGATGGAAGATTTATGCACCAAATTATTCTTGAAAAACACACCTAGTGTCCCTAGCCTCAGTCCCAAGACCTCACACACCTTCAAAAATGGTGAGAGCTAGCAGGGAATGAGGATAGATTGAGAGGAAGAAGATGTATCTTACGAGAAAGAAGTATTGTCCTCACATAATCACTCTAATAGCATAGCTTAGCATAGTAATTAGCATGGTAGAGGAGATAAGTATGCCATTGACACTTAGCTCTTGGTTAGATTTGCATTCTATAGCCAAGAGTTATTGGTGTAGGCCTATACTTCTCAATGCTTGGAGAAGGAGATGGATTTCTTGCTCAACACATAACTTGTGTGTGTAGCAAAAATGTGTAACACTAAAAATGCCAAGCTTTCTCTCTCTTGGTCGACCCCTCTTGCTTTTTGCTCACGTTGGCATCTCATTGGCTCCGGCAAAGCTTAGCCAATCACAAATTAGAAGCATAATTGATAGCCTTGTGACATGTGTCCCCCTTTCCCCTTTTGTGAGAGCTTTAGGTAATTAAATAATTCATCTAAACTCTCATTGGACCTTTTTGTCTTCTGACCAATAGGAATCAAGCAAGCCATTGGGCTGTTGGATGCTCATTGGAGCCCTTGGTAGACTATCCGATAGTCTTCTAGGGAGCTTAATTTCTATTGGTCATTTTATCAAGCACTTTTCAATTGATTAGACTAAATTTACTCTAGCCTTATTCTCATTGGTCCACCTCTATGGCCATCCAATAGGATTTGAGGGAAAATTGGGGGCAACTGGCCTAGGAGCCTGACATGTGTCCAATATTCCCTTTGTGTAAAGAGAGAGCTTTGGAGTGTGTGTGTGTGTGTGTGTGTGTGTGTGTGTGTGTGTGTGTTTGTGTCTCTCTCTCTCTCTCATCCCCTACAATAAGGGCTTTCCCCCTCCTTCGTAGGGATGTGGGAAGACTTTTAGGTCTTCCCATGACCATCCAATATTTCCCCTACTTTGGCCTTTGGACAATACAATTATAATTAGTATGCATACTCATTGACATTTGTGCACAATAAAGAAAAAAAGAGTCTTATAAGACAAAAACTTTGTTCATTTATACATATTTACATTTGCTTACTCTAGGGAATCATCATAAGAATTGACAAGGTTTAGATTATCCTTTTATTGTATGCCTTGCATCCATTTAGCATCTTCAAAAGGATAATTTTTGAACTTGATAAGATATCTTCGGATAGTCTTACCGCCTCATAATACCTTTTCTTCGTATCGGAGAATGGACTCATGTTGGAGCACCTCTTCTTGGTCCTCGACCTCTTCTTGGTCCTCGATCTTCAGTGCGTCTTCAATAATTGCTTCTTGAGGTGGCTCTCCTTTGTAAGGCTTTAGTAGGCTCATGTGGAAAACATTGTGTATGAGCCAATGGTTGGGAAACTTAAGTTGATACACCATCTCATTGATTGGCCTAAGAATCTGAAAGGGACCATAGTACTTTTTTGCTAACTTAGCATAGTACTTTTGGTGTCCTATGGGATTCTTGCCCATTGTATGCCTTAATCGAGCCTTGCAAAACTTAAGCAAAACCCAATCATTTTGTTTAAAGGCTAGGGCTCTTCTATGCTTATCAACAACAGCCTTTTGCCTTTGCTGAGAGATGGATATAGCATCCTTAATCTTTTGAAAAGATTCTTGCAGGTCTCGGCTATATTCATCTGCAAAGATTCTTGCAGGTCTCGACTATATTCATGTGCAAAAAGCGAAGATCTTCCCATGTACCTTGAGTAGCTAGGGACTTTTTG
Organism: Adiantum capillus-veneris; assembly: GCF_014529385.1. Classification (NCBI taxonomy): domain Eukaryota; kingdom Viridiplantae; phylum Streptophyta; class Polypodiopsida; order Polypodiales; family Pteridaceae; genus Adiantum; species Adiantum capillus-veneris. The sequence goes on from NC_140957.1 coordinate 6,192,021, forward strand.
ATCTTCCCTCTATGACTTGCCTGGAAGTATGTACAGTGTTATTGTAGGCATACTTGACTAAGGGTAAGTACTTCTCCCATTGGGACTTTTGATCTACTTCTGTGACATAAGCTTTTAGTAGATCAAGAATGGTTAGGTAAGCTATTTCACTTTGGCCATTCGTTTGGGGATGATAGGCCGAAGAGAAGTTTAGCCTTATACCTAAATTCTCAAAGAGACCCTTCCAAAAATTACTGGTCATTCTAGGATCTCTATTCGACACTATAGACATTGGCAAGCCATGGTATTTGAAGATTTGTGATATAAAGAGGGTTGCCATTTGATGGGCCTTGATAGTCTTTTTGACAAGTATGAAATGTGCTTGTTTGCTAAACCTGTCTACTATTGTCCATATTTCTGTATTCCCATGGATAGACTTAGGCAATCCAAAGATAAAATCCGTGGATATGCTCTCCCATGGTGAATTAGGGATTGGCAATGATTGAAGCAATCCAGGTTGCTTCCCTCTATCAAACTTCGTCTTTTGGCATACCACACATTTAGAAACATACTCTTGTATGTTTGCTTTCATGGTAGGCCAATAGAAATATGTTTCTATCCCTTTTAGGGTAGACTGAATCCCTCTATTCCCCGCATAAGGAGGAGCATGAGATGCATACATTACTTTCTCATATAGTGAGTTAGTAACACATAGTCTATTGCCATAGAGAAGATAACCATCTTGTAGGGTAAATGGTTCTTCCTTCTTCCCTAGTGCAAGGGCTGAAATCACATCTCTAAAATCGGGATCGATAGCGTAATCTTCTATCATAGAAGATAGATCATTGTGAGTTGCTATGGATACCGCATTCACTCTCCGTCGTCTTGAGAGTGCATCGGCCACTTGATTATGCTTGCCAGCAATGTGAGCAATATGAAAATGAAATTGCGAAAGGAAATTTTCCCACCTCATTTGTTTGTCGGAGAGCTTGGTCTACGTCATGAAGTACTTAAGGCTTTGATGATCCGTTTGCAGAATAAAAGGAGTCCCCAATAAATAGTGCTTCCACGAATCTAGAGCATGTAGAACTACTAAGAGTTCCTTTTCATAGATGCCTAGAGCTTGCTCAACAGGGTCGAGCCTTTGACTTTCATAGGATATGGCATGCCCTTCTTGGAGAAAAATAGCTCCAAGGCAATCACCACAAGCGTCGCATTGGACCTCAAATGTCTTTATGAGATCTAGCAGTGTAACACAGGTTGAGAGATAAGCTTTTCTTGAAGCTTTTCGAAAGCATTTTTCTCCTTGGTGGACCATATATACCTAATGATTTTCTTTGTTAGGTCATGTAATGGTCCCGTGATTTTGGGAACTTTTCTATGAAGCGTCTATAGTATGCACACATACCTATAAAGCTTCTTAATTCATGCAGATTCCTTGGATTCGGCCATCCTTTTATTACCTCTAACTTTGATGGATCCATTTGGATGCCATCTTGAGAGATAATGTGATTTAAATAGCCAAGGGTTGTTGGTGTAGGCCTCTACTTCTCAATGCTTGGAGAAGGAGATGGAGTTCTTCTTGCACACATGAGTTGTGTGTGTATAGCAATGTGTTGGTAAAAAATGCAGCCCTCTCTCTCTTCTTGGTCGACCCCTCTTGCCAATTACTCTTGCTGGCCTCCCATTGGCTCCTACAAAGTTTATCCAATCACAAAATAGAAGCATAATTGATAGCCTTTGTGACATGTGTCCCCCTTTCCCCTTTTGTGATAGCTTTAGGTAATTAAAATAATTTATTAAACTCTCATTGGACCTTTTAGTCTTCTGACCAATAGGAATCAGGCAAGCCATTAGGCTGCTTGATGCTCATTGGATCCCTTGGTAGACTGTCCAATAGTCTTCTGAAGAGCTTAATTTATATTGGTTCTTTTATCAAGCATTTTACAATTAATTAGACTAATTTTATTCTAGCCTAATTCTCATTGGTCCACCTCTACGGCCATCCAATAGGATTTGAGGGAAGATTGGGGGCAATTGGGCTGTGTCTAGTATTCCCTTTGGGGGAAGCTTTGGAGTGTGTGTGTGTGTGTGTTTCTCTCTCCTCCCCTACTCTTAGGGCTCGCCTCCTCCTTGATAGAGATGTGGGAAGACTTTTGAGTCTTCCCACCATCATCCAATTTTCCAAGCTTTAACCATTTGGACTTTTTAATTAAAATTTTGGTACCTTAGCCTATGGAAGTCTTAATGAAGCTAAACCTTAGGTCTTTTAAGCTCCATTGATGCACATTGCTCTTTTGCAGACTGTCCCCCTTTGGATCCCTATTTCCCCCCCTTTGGATCCCTACTGAGACCAGTCTGGGAGCCTTACCAATATTCTAGCTTTTACTCCCCTGGTACCTCCCCATATTAAACTAGAGTGCTTTGTTAGCCACATTTGTATGGAATTGAAGCGAGTCCGAGGGTAAGAGAAAATAAAACATTTGAATCTCGCTATATACTAACAAAGCATAATCTCTCTCTCTCTCTCTCTCTCTCTCTCTCTCTCTCTCTCTCTCTCTCTCTCTCTCTCTCTCTCTCTCTCTCTCTCTCCCCCCACCATTTTACATAATACGAGGGAATGTGCCATTCCCACAACAACGTGCAATTTTCAGTGCGTTGGTAGTAATGAATGTAGAACTCATGCATGTCTCTTTGCATGGGGGAGTTTGCACAATCCTCTCCAATTTTCATAATACAAGGGAGCATTTCATTCCCATGGCAGCATGTAATTTTTAGGGTGTTTGTTTCACAACGTCGATAGTAATGAGTGTAGAATTCAGAGTATTTTATGTATCCTTCTATCTCAATATCCATTTGTTGATTGTCGTAAACAAACACGATGATGCTGGGCTAAAGCTTTGCCGACATGATGCTTGTTTGCTCCCATTGGTATATCTTGCAATCTCTTCATGGATTCTCATTCATCTGAAGGCGTTGTGTAAGGCCACATACTTTCAAGGAGCTAGGAGATGACTAAATTGGAGGAAGTGTTTAGAGAGACGTTCTCTTAAACTAGCCCAGAAGTTCATCGCAATAACACAATAGACTTTATCAGAAGAGAAACTCTCACCTCGCTTATTGATCTAAAATATCTCTCATTGGCAAGATGGTCAAGCAATCTTCATCTTGGTGGTGAAACACCATTCACATAAAAATTGTAGCATCATTTGAAACAACTTTGTGTGGAGTCTGCAACTATTATCTAGAAATTAATCAAGAACCATTGTATGCCATCTTTCTCCAATAAACTTGACAAGTGATCTCATCATGAATTCTCTCACCCATGTTGATTTCCTTATAAGTAAGGCCACAAGGTTGAAAGGTGCAAGTATAGGTGATTTGAATTTGAAGACATATCTTCCCTTCCCATCCACCAGTGAAGAAGCACAATGTATCCTTGCCACAACCATAACGAGCATCCTACAATCAACCCGTTTTCTAAGAGACGACGTGTCAAATTTACATGTCCACGTGTGCACACCACGCAGTGCGATATGGTTTTGCAAAAGCCCCTGCCTTAGAATCTCAACATGAATGTACTCCCTCCTATCAGGCTTTGATTGTGGCACACGCTTTCAATGTGCGAAAGTACATCACTGCATTTGGCGAAACACCCTCACATTGCATCTGCTCAAGACAATCTAGAGTAAATCGACCTTGTCCTTCAGAGGTACACCTCACAAAGAAACAAAAGGAGGATTAGAGTATTATCAAGCTCAATGTTCGTTATTATACAAGATGTTAATGTTATTAATTGTTTGTTGTTCCATTTTTATGTTTCAAACAAAAGAAAACATGCAAGTCTCCTTGCACAGGGGGGTTTGCACATTCCTCCCCGATTTTTATAATACGAGGGAATGTGCCATTCCCACGGCAGCATGTTCATTAACTATGTTCTCAGTCTCAAAAATCAAGAAATGGTAATGCTTACTCACTGTGCAATCAAATGACTATCATCGATACACATAGGTTGCATTTAAGCTTTTGTTTGACCGCACTGCTCAAAACAAACATGATAGTGGAGGCGGAGTGGACATTGCAAAGCCTAAAGCTCTGTTACCAAGCTTTAGTATGGAAGAGCCAAGAGGGCTCTTCAAGGTGCAAGCATGTGTCAATGCATTTGAATAGAAGAAAGGCTTTCTCTTCATATTTGGTGAACACATCTCATAGCTTTCCTGCCATAGGCATGTTTTTGACTCCACATCATGCTCTTCATGTCTACTCTTGATTTGTGTCGAGAATATTGCTACTTCCCTGGAGTTGTTAGTAGATTTATTGCCTCTCTATGGATATTTGTTGGCACCACAATTGGCATACATATCAACCAACGTACACTCACCATCATGATTCTAATTATGCAACTTTCTGATGTGAAGCAAACACATCTCAGTTGTAAGACAAGGGAAGCTAGAGCCTAAGAGTCCACCACCCAACCACCCATTATATAGCAAAGCCCCTGGCCCTTTACCCTAGTTGTGGACTCCCTTTCCACACCGCCTAGCCCGACCCTGCCCTTGTCTAGTCCGGCCTTGCCGGTGTCCTGACATTACTCTCCCCTTAAAGAAGAGTTTTCGTCCTTGAAAACAAAAGTGGGGAACTTCTTCTTAAGAACACTAATGTTTTCCCAAGTGGCATCCCTCATGGATCCAGCTGTTTGGTTGTCCGAAACACGGTTTCACAGGAGGTTCAATGAAACCAAGAGTAACATCTTGATTTTCCACATTGTTGTCCATTTGCAACCATCTAGTGTGTAGACTCCATTTAGAACGCACATGAGCATGCTAAACGAGTTATCACGACAAAGATGTACCTGAAAGAGTACCGCTTTTCACTTTCTGTGAAAGTAACTTGCTGACCTAAATCATCAACCAAGTGTAAGTCCTTGACTTGTTCTCAAATTTCATCAGTAAACAACCCCACCCTAATGAGTCTCAAGGTTGAGAACCTGACTTATACATGAAGAGACTACCGAGTCACAACATGCATTAACTAATAGTAAGTAAACTCCAAGAAGAGCAATAAATGCTTATTAATTGGATTTCTTGGTGCTAATGTACGCACTTTGCATATTCTTTAGCCCAAGATTACACTTTGTAATCTGCCTATCCCCTTGGATACTGACAGTACTGAGGTGTGTTTCCCCCACGGTTTACAGACAGTCTTCCTAGACGAGTGGTAAACGGGGATTTACAATATCGTATAACATTATGTCCGGAATAACCATCGTGGTGAACTTCCAAAAATCCACAAACACCCAAACCGAGCCATGACCGCTATTGGTGATTAGTAGACCCCAAAAGTAATCTCATAGAGATACTGCACATAGAGTGCAAAATGCTTCATAAGCAACAACTTGAGGAATATGCATGCCATTCCAAATCAGCCTTTGCTAAACACTAGGGCCCATAACACCTAGTGTGCATGCATTTAGCAAAAAACAGATCCGAACTTGTATATCCATGATCCTCTTTGCCAGTACTTATGGCGAATGTGATGTGTGTAGCACATAGTAAAGAGGAATGTAAATAGTTCCAAAAAGAAACTAAATACTTGCAGTGGTAATCATTTTCAAGCCTTGCTGAAATGTTTGAACCATAATAGAAGATGAAACATTAATCACTTCTAGGGACAACAATGAAACTTTTTCATTAACCACACAGAGCCTTGATATATGTATAAACAACCATATGTAATGTTGTTTAGCAATACTTGCAGCTGAACAAGTCATTCTAAGTATCCGACAATTTCTAACCACTGAAATTGGTCCTGATACGTCGTGCTAAAAATGGTTTAGAATACAGATTTGACCAGCACTTAGGGACTTTGTCGTGACACATATTTGAAATAGTGGCGCCAGTGTCAGTCCAGAGACTCATATTCTCCACATGTGGAATATGTCTCATGTGAGGATGTGTATAAAAGAACATCCTTTAAGTACAAGATGTACTTGTGTGTGGAGGTAACTCTAAACACTCTGCGACAAGAGTGAGAGGGACCCTCATTCATTGCTCCACACTGGCTAAACTGAACTCCTTGAGTCCCTAGACCATGTTGTATCCCATGTGCCAACATATGCCAAATTGAATCCGACAAGTGGATTCATAACAGCATAATGTACATTGGACACTACGACCCAAAATACTTGTTTCGACCTGCCCTTGGCATGGCCCTGAAATATTCAAGCGTAGTTAAACGACTTGAAAAAAAAACAAGCAATGCATACTAAAACTGGAATAAACACCAAATCAATAGATGCGTACCTGGAGATTGAACTGAATGTTCACTTACCCGTATTCAAATATAGAGGAACACGTCGTCCACGTGTGAAAAAAAACAAGCAACATTGCACTGGAAACCATGGGTGTTGCCTTTGCAATCCAAACCCTTCGATTAGAATCTACGTAGTCAAACCCTTTGGTAAGACCCTTTTGTAGAAACTGCTCGATTAGCAGGTAACGGTAACCAACATAGTCAACCGTGAACAAAATGGTTGGAATCAACTTGAGAAGGTGAATTCGTTTGCTACCGCATGCTATAGTGCGGACTTCTTTCCTTGAAAGTATAATGAGAATAGATCAACTATGATCCTCCATGACTATGGGGTGATTTAGTAAGCACCCGTGGGGCTTACCCCAAACAATGCGTCCATAGATACTCGTAGTGCTATAGAGAGAGAGAACAAGAGCATGAGGATACACATGCATGTAATGCCTAGCTCGTATGGATAGCCATGCTGTCTCAATTGATTGCTGCATCGATACTTCCTTGTAGAGATGAGCTGTTGTGAGTTGAAGATTATCAAAAACTCAACTTGAGTGTCGTACTGAAAACATGTAGTGCAAACATGGCACCCTAGACATCTGTAATGACAAGACTCTTGCTTGTCTAGTGATGCCGATGTGTACTTCCCGGGGTGGATCTGTTCGATCTTGAGAACAATCACCCAGAGAATGCCAATAGTTAGGTCTTACCTTTGGCCTGACAATGGCTCTTAGCCCATGATGCAAATTAGTGTTCAATGGACGAACCGATGAATACTAATTTGAGTAGCATTTTAGTCACGTTTTAGCTGAGAGTCAGAGCTCTTTGGCTCAAACTGACTTACGAGCAAAACATGTATCAAAAGCTTCTTAGATGATTTGCATTATTCCCTTAAAGATAGAGAGAAAGAGAGAGAGAACGAGCATGCTAGGCTGAGGAACTTTCCTTAAGTATTTAGAGTGTGCACGCAAGTTGTGTGCTCTTATGCATCTTATGTCTAAATTGCAGCTTATCGTATAAGTATTCCACAGTTTTCAGGTGACTCTTCTCATCGAGAGAGGTAATAGAAAAACAGAAAACTCATTCCGACCCACGTACCATGCAGGGGTTGTGATTGTATGGGGACGACTTAGCATCGGCACTTTGCCTGTAAAGTAAGTCCTAAAGTTAGGTTCCTTTTAATGTTGTTGTGTGTTGATAGCAACCCACAATCATATTAAACAATCCCTTTTTTAGTATGTCGACTAAGTTGTAAGTGTGATAGCGGAAGCGTAATTCATGAGGCGGTAGAATTGATTCCACCTAAGTAGCATGCCTTGCATCTAGTATGGTAAGCCCTTGCCGAGAGTGATGGCCTCAACCGTGAGAACCAAAACCATGAATGCCTTGCACAGTTTAGACTGGTAGGAATTCTGTGAGCTGATATTTCCTATTTTTCCAGTTCCTCGAAGCCTTGCTTCCTATGAAATTGCCAAAGCACTTTGCTTTGCACAATGCGAGTAATTGCCAAGTAAAGTTTAAACAAGAAAAAACAAGAAAAACTTAAACTTGGCTAAATTGGTCGTTGTTGCTGCAACCAGTTGTCATGAAATTCGGAAGGAAAAAACTCATTCCAAAACGGCTTATAGCCATATCTACAGAGACGCCATCGAATATCCTTTACACCTGTCTGGTACATTATGAAATAACCTGCAAGCATATTGTCAAGTCCGTCCCAAGTTTGTATGCTTATAGCATAGACCAAACGCGGGGAGTCGCAATGCAAGATGCATAAATAGAAGCCTTTCTTCACATAAGTTCATGAAATGGATGAGACCGGAATGTAATCTGAGTGCTCATAGCCAACAGCTACTCTTGGTGACACACATGTGTCCTAGCAGAAAAATATTGACCTTGTCAAGATTTCATAGGGAAATGGCCTTGCCAAATTTTGCTACGGATTGAGAATCATAACATTGCTCGATACTCATCTACAGCTGAGCTATCAAATGTCAGCTATGATCAAATACTGCTTGATCAAAGCAACAAGTTAACATACCTATTGACTACCCTTGGCAGTGAAAGGCATAACATCCTATATTATGGGTGTTGACTTGGGTTTTAGCTCATAGTTATGGAATTTTCTTGTCTTTTACAATCTATAGATGCTTGGGCGGGATCATGCCGCCAATACGTATAGAGAGATTGGCGGACGGAGCCTTGCTCCTTGGGTAAAACATGATTGATGTACCCCTTTTAGAATCGACCTTGTTGACATGGTCTATTTTACTTGTACTCCTAGGCAACCTTGCCTTGTTGGAGCACCATAACATTCCGGGTATGGGGTAGTGTTGTTGGAAACCTGCTCCTTAGTCCAAATTGTGGTAACGACCAACTAAATCGGACGGAATGAACTGACCATGGTAGTTGCTCAAGCACCATGGCCAAGATTAAAATAATTAAGGCTCCTGCAATACCATCATATGCACAAAGTTATGAAAAAAACAAGAAGTTGAAACTCAAACCTCATAATCCATCCGTGTGCGGATGCACCATGAAGTATCTCCCAGATACAAACATCCTTCGACATGTACCGATTGCCGTCCAAAAATCGTTGAATCCACGAACTTGTCGTGCAGGGTGCTCATTCAAATTTTTGCAACTTGCCATTCGCGATGAAGATTGTGATCGACCATCAACAACTATGAAGACTTGTTGTGCATGTAGTCCTTGTTCATCGATGATGTGAACAACAACAACAATTGCATGATTGCGCAAAGCTCGAGCTATGCATGGTTGTAGATTTTTTGTCGATTTTGCTGAGGTTGCAGAAATTCTGCAATGTGGTCCCTTGGCAATCTCGTCGCAGTGTGGAAGAAGAGGATGGGGGCCGACCATGGGCACCCCTCCTTAACCATGTTTGGTCAATTGCGTTGCCACCGTGGGCGGCCAACGTGAGAACACAACAAAAATAAAATTAAAAAAACTTTCCTGCACAACAATGGCGATTCTGCACCAGGCAAGAAGTGATCGCCATGCGAGCTATGAGCCAAATCAAAGGGTGCTACAGTGTCGAAAAGGTCCTAGCTTCGTGCTGTGAACCCAACGAGGCCGATCTGGTTCAGTTTTGCTCCTGTCAAAACTCACCCTTTTCCCCGACTTAGGGTGGCTACCCGCGGCCTATGGGCTTCGGTCTTCCTCCCCGACTTAGTACAGTAGCACACGGGTTGTCTTTCATCCAAGAAGCCATGCAAGCCATGCATGCTTCCATGCAATTCTCCTCGCCTGCTGTGCCTAGTTGGACTTCTTTCCACACCGCCTAGCCCAGCCCTGCCCTTGTCTAGTCTAGCCTTGCCAGTGTCCTGACATTACTCCCCCCTTATAGCAAATCCCCTGGCCCTTTGCCCTAGTTGGACTCCCTTTCCACACCGCCTAGCCCGGCCTTGCCCTTGTCTAGTCCGGCCTTGCCGGTGTCCTGACATCACTGTTAACTTGAAACAAATCCTTCTTTTGAGCACCTGCTTCAAGTTCAAATGCATGAAGACCATGATGAGGACTCAAACAAGTTTTGTGCTTTTTGAAGTGCACCACATCTGGCATACGTATCGACCAAGGCACTGCCAAGCACACCAAGCACGACATCTCTTTTCAAGATGCACACGTTAGTGATAGCGTCTAGAGAAATGCCCTCGCTTCGCACCTGCTCAAAACAACCTAGATCTTCTTGGCCTGGCCCTTATCAAGAGTATCCTGCAATCAATGCATTCTAAAAGAAAACATCTTGCATAGGAGCACCACATTTGGCATAAATATTGACCCAGGCATTGCCAAGCATGACAGTTTTTTGGAACAGCCCCTGACTAACAGTATAAGAGTGAATTTTTAAGCCCATATGTGCATCTTGCATACAACCACATGCCTTCAAGATGCATGCACATGTGAATGCATCTGGAGAGAGGCCCTTGCGTTGCATTGGCTGAAACAATCAAGAGATTTTTGGCCCTGCTCCTATTGCACCTATCCCACAATCAATGCACTCCAAGAGCCTACATTCCGGACAGGAAGCTCCTCAGCCATGTTTTGTTTGAAGTGCACCACATTTAGCATACACACTGATCAAGGCATGGCCAAGCACGACAATTTTTTGCAATAGCCCCTGACTAACAGTGTCATAGTGGATTTTTAAGCCCATATCCAACATCTTGCATAGAGCCACATGCCTTCAAGATGCATGCATAGGTGATTGCATCTTGATACAGGCCCTGGCTTTGCATCCACTGAAAATAGCCTATAGCTTTTTGTCCCTGCTCCTATTGTGTGTATCCCGTAATCATCTAACACCATTCCAAATAGTAAGCTCCTCAAGCACCTGTTGTGGCATGGCCCTTGTCGGGCATATCCTGCAATCAGTGCGTTTCAAAAGACGAGATATCCCACCACATTTGGCATACTTATCAACCAAGGCATTGCCAAGCATGGCAATTTTTTGCAACAGCCCCTGACTAACAATATTCCCGTGAATTTTTAAGCCCATATCATCATGTTGTGTACAACCACATGCGTTCAAGATGCAAGCTTATGTGATTGCAATAGCCCCTGACTAACAATATCAGAGTGAATTTTTAAGCCCATATCAACATCTTGCATAGAGCCACATGCCTTCAAGATGCATGCGTAGGTGATTGCATCTGGACAGAGGCCCTCGATTTGCATTCGTTGAAAACAGCCTAGAGCTTTTGTCCCTGCTCCTAGCATGCATCTCCCACAATCTGTTAGCATCGTTCTGAATAGTAAGCTCCTCAAGAACCAGAGCTTCCTGGTCCGGGCCTTGTTTGTGGGCATACCCTACAGTTCATGCGTTCCAAAAGATGACATCCCGCACCAATCGACCAAGGCATTGCCAAGCACAAACTTTTTTGCAACAGGCCATGACTAACAATATAAGAGTGAATTTTTAAGCGCATATCAACATCTTGCATAGAGCCACATGCTTTCAAGATGCATGCATAGGTGATTGCATCTTGATACAGGCCCTCGCTTTGCATCCGCTGAAAATAGCCTAGAGCTTTTTGTCCCTGCTCTTGCTGTGCATATCCCGCAATCAGCTAACACCGTTCTGAATAATAAGCTCCTCAAGCACCTGCTGTGGCCTGGCTGGCCCTTGTCGGGCATATCCTGCAATCAGTGCATTCCAAAAGACAACATCCCGCACCACATTTGGCATACATATCTACCAAGACATTGCCAAGCATGGTAATTTTTTGCAACAGCCCCTGACTAACAATATCATAGTGGATTTTTAAGCCCATATCAACATCTTGCATACAACCACACGCCTCCAAGATGCACGTGCGCTTACGTGATTGCATTTGAAGGGAGGCCCTCGCTTTGCATCCGTTGAAAACATCCAAGAGCTTTCTGGCCCTGCTCTTGTTGCACACATCCTGTAACCAGTGCTGACATTTCTGACAGGAAGCTCCTGAAGCAATTTTTGTGCTCTCTCAAGTGCACCACATTTGGTATACATATGGAGCAAGACAATGCCAAGTACGACATCTTTTTTCAACAATGTTATTGTGATTTTTTGTGCCCATTTCAGCATTATCCGTAGTTTTGTGCCCAACATAAGGACCTTTGCTTAGGCAGCAAGATCCATGCTGATATCGTTGAATCCCGATTGAAAGCACTTCTCGATAGCAAGGAGTTTAGCAGAGGCAGTTACGCAATGCAATTTGCCTGCAATTAATAAAATTTGCGACATAGGTGATTGCAGCTGGAGAGAGGCCCTTGCTAAGCATCTGTTGAAAACAACCTAGAGATTTCTGGCCCTGCTCTCGTTGTGCATATCCCGCAATCACTACATTCATTGGAAGTGGTGACATTCCGGACATGGATCTCCTCAAGCACTTTTTGTGCTTTCTCAAGCGCACCTCATTTGACATACATATCGACCAAGACAATGATAAGCACAACATCTTTTCTCTACAGCCTCTGACTAACAATATATCCCGCAATTAGTGCATTCCAAGAGGCGACATTCCGGACAAGAAGCTCCTCAAGCACCTTTTGTGCTTTCTCAAGCGCACCACATTTAATATACACATCCATCAAGACAGTGTCCAAGCATGGCATCTTTTTTCAACAGTCTCTGACTAATTGTGAAGTTTTCTGCCCATATCAACATCTTAAGTAGAGCGACATGCCTTCAAGATGCAGGCCTAGGTGATTGCACATGGAGAGAGGCCCTCGCTTTGAATCTGCTAAAAATAGCCTAGAACTCTCGTTGCGGACATCCTGCAATCAGTGCCGACATTCTAGACAGGAAGCTCTTGAAGCAATTTTTGTGCTTTCTCAAGCGCACCACATTTATCATATATATCGACCAAGACAGTGCCAAGCACAAAATATTTTTATAACAATGTAATTGTGAATTTTTGTGCCCATATCAGCATCTTGCGTAGAGCCACATGCCTTCAAGATGCTTATGTAGGTGATTGCATCTGGAGAGTTCTGGCCGGCACCACTCCCAGGAGCGTCTTAACACACTTTCCTTCTCATCCTCCACTTGGCCTGGAACGGTGCGACCCTTCAAACTTGGACTAGTAATGCATTATTGTAGCATACATGCTCTACTGTATGCACAAAGCATCGTGTGCTCTTGCCTTCTTAGATGGGCTTCAGTGGGCTGCCTGTTAAACAACACTAACAAAAGGCTGGGAATTGGCAATTATGGAAGGGATCCAATATGTAGAGTGAGAGAGAGAATCATGAGAGAGGAGGATAGTGTGGACCGTGGAGGTATCAATTAAGAGCTGGGTGCACCCTTCCAAAACTAATTCCTCCCCCGCTTGCCCTTCTGACAACATAGCATGCTCTTGCTAATCTAACGGCTTTGTGTACGACCTCTCTCCCTCCTGAGTCTTGCCTCTCATAGATGCTATTGTTGTGCAACCTTGCGATCAATGCTTCCTTGCCTCACGATCTTTATCAACCACGAAAAATGATGCGTAGTGAGCAAGCAAGCTGTGAGCGCGCATACAATAAAGATAGGCGAGCTTAGCAAAAACAAAACTTTGAAAAGAGATGCCAGGTGGACGAACGCGGTGCAAGATTTTTAATTTTGCCTTCTACGCTAACGAAGTAATGATTAGTTTAACATGGAAAAATCATTTGAAAGAATTAGATATTAGTTTTTATGAAAAATGTTGTCACATCTAAGCACTTTTAGCGCACTTTGAATGGTCTCTAAGTAGCATAGAGTACAAACCCAACCTTATAATGCATTATCATGGGTTTAGGTTGACTTAATATAAAAGATTCGTGGCATACTACCTACGTGTGAACACCACCTTAGCCATGTATTCTTGTGCAAATTTTGAAAGTAAGATTTGGGATATAAAGGCCCCTACTTACCCTCTCTCATTCCCTCTTCTCTTGTTCGCCTTCTTCGTCTCCTCCGGGAAGAGCAGCGTCCCCCACCCAACTCCTGTCTGTGAGCACAGGTAAGCATCCTCGCTCTCTCGTTGCTTCGACGCCTGTCAGATCTGTACAACCTCGTCCTGTTCTTTTTGCTACTTCTCTATCGCGTTACTTTCAACTCCCGAATGTCTCCGCCATTGCGGATCCTCGATCTATTGGCACACCTGGCTCTACGGTTAAGTCTCTGCATTCTTCTGTTCATCAAATATGCGTTGTCTAACTGCTGTGTTGCCCTTCCTTGCCCAGATCTGGATCTGGTTGCATATTTGCCATGTTGCTTTCTCTTTCTCTTTGCTGAAAGAGCCTCGTCCTTTATCATTGAACACAATGCTGTTGCGTTTCTTCTCAATGTCACGTACTGTTTCTTAATTTCCGTTTTCTGGATCTCCTTTTACAGGCACACCTTCTATCTGTCTTCATATCTTCTTGTTTATCATCATAACGAAAGGTCTTTCTCGAATTCTTTCAGTTAAGGTCATGTTTATTGATTTTTTTGGCCAAAGTTTGATTTTGAATCTCATTTGATAGTGGTTGCTTATCTTTCCGTTTCTCTTTTGCCCTTTCCGCAAAATCGCTGTAGACTTGTGTTGTAAATGATGTCAGGCTTCAATTTACGTTCTGTTGTGAAGGGCCTCTAAATTTAGCTTAGTAGGAGTGGTCAAGGGCCTTTGCATCTGGAAAATGTGCAAACGCTGCCTTGTTTCTAGTTCTCTTGTATTGTGTCTAGATCTTTGAGTGTCTAGATCTTTGGTACTGTGTACAGACCTGCATATTGTGCCTCATAGCTCTTATAGCCTTGTAACTTTAGAGGTTTGACCATGCTCTCTTGAACGCACTCATTAAAGGTCTGGTAAAAAGACTCTTAAATTTATAGATTTGCACACACTTATTAATTTTCATGGCAAATATCTACATAGTAGACCGACTCTAGTTTTCATGTGCTGGCCCATGATATTTTGTGCATATTTGTTTTACCTTGGACCTAGTTCTGATGCTGGTGTTGGATGCCTGTATGTGCAGTTAAGCTTTCTAATATGTTTACAATGACAATTTCCTTTTGTTGCCTATTAAATGTGGTCCTTATGCTCAATGTCTCAGGTATGCAGCGGTATTCATGCATTTAATGTAGGCTTCCTAAGTGTGATCTTTATGTTCAGTATTTGAGCCATGGCAGTGGTATTCATGCATGGTTCACGCATCAACCAACCATGAGTGTTTACGGTCTCTGCTGTGCAGGTTGTTGGTGGTTAAGTTACTGTAGGGATGACGACTTTCCTCTTCACCTCCGAATCTGTCAATGAAGGCCACCCTGACAAGCTTTGTGACCAGGTCTCTGATGCAGTTTTGGATGCTTGTCTGGAACAAGACCCGGAGAGCAAGGTGGCGTGTGAAACTTGCACTAAGACCAACATGGTTATGATTTTTGGTGAAATCACAACCAAAGCTGTCATTGATTATGAGAAGATAGTGCGGGACACTTGCAGAGAGATTGGATTTGTGTCTGAGGATGTGGGCTTGGATGCTGACCACTGCAAGGTGTTGGTTTACATTGAGCAACAGAGTCCGGATATTGCCCAGGGGGTCCATGGTCACTTCACAAAGAAGCCAGAAGAGATTGGTGCTGGTGATCAAGGGCACATGTTTGGTTATGCTACAGATGAGACAGAAGAGTTTATGCCCCTCAGTCACGTGTTGGCAACCAAGCTTGGGGCTAAACTCACTGGGGTCAGAAAGAATGGAACCTGTTCTTGGCTTCGTCCTGATGGTAAGACTCAGGTCACTGTTGAGTACAAGAATGAAGGTGGCGCTATGATCCCTCTTCGAGTGCACACTGTGCTTATTTCAACCCAGCATGATGAGACAGTTACAAATGATAAGATTGCTGCTGATTTGAAGGAGTTTGTCATTAAGCCAGTTGTTCCAGAAAAGTATCTGGATGAGAAAACCATCTTCCACTTGAACCCCTCTGGCAGGTTTGTTATTGGTGGACCTCATGGAGATGCAGGTCTCACAGGAAGGAAAATCATCATCGATACTTATGGTGGCTGGGGAGCTCATGGTGGCGGTGCTTTCTCAGGAAAGGATCCTACCAAAGTAGACCGTAGTGGTGCTTACATTGTCAGGCAGGCAGCAAAGAGTATTGTCGCAGCTGGGCTTGCTCGTCGTTGCATTGTCCAAGTGTCTTATGCCATTGGTGTTCCGGAGCCTCTGTCTGTGTTTGTGGATACCTATAGTACTGGAAAGATACCTGATGCTGAAATTCTAGAGATTATTAAGGAGAATTTTGATTTCCGCCCTGGTATGATTGCCATCAACCTTGATCTGAGGAGGGGTGGAAACAAGCGCTACCAGAAGACTGCAGCCTATGGTCATTTCGGGCGGGATGATGCTGACTTCACATGGGAGACAGTGAAGCCCCTCAAGTTTGAGAAGGCTTAGGCCAAAGTTTTGTGGTAGTTGCCTGCTGGAAAAGTTTTGGTATGAGGTTTTGGGTCAACTGATGGGATCTTTTTTATTCTAATACCTTGGACATGACATTTTTTGTGTTCAGCTCGATATTTGATGTTTGATCACTACCTTAAAGTTTTGCTTTATATTGGAGGGAATGTTTCATTCACTGTCAGATATGTTTTTCTGAGCTTTCAGGTCGGTGATTTGAAGTATCCAAAGATTCTTGAAGCGGTTAGTTTGTTGTCAGTATGCTATGTTGGTGTGTTCCATTTTGTGCTAGTTGAAGTCTCTAATGTACACAAGGGCCCATGAGTTTTTTGAAAGAAGCCAGATTTTGAGCAATTTTTTACTGCTGTACGAAGCTTGGCAAAGATTCTTGGTGCTCAAATTGGATCAAGTAAAGCTCAGCTATTTGGTTTGTGGTCTTGCGTGTGCTCAGTGGTTCTACATGCATGTGTAGGTTTCTGGGTATTGTAAAGTCTATAAGGTGCATTCGACTCTAGCTTGATTGAGTGAATGGTTGTATGTGAATGGGGTCTCCAAACGCATTTTTCTGCGTGTGTTGTATTGGGATTGCTGCCGTAGTAGCCGTTGCAGTGTTAGTAATCAGCAGCTTTTTAGCTCAAAACTTAACTGTCTACTAGGATTTCAGGAACTTCTCTCGATCAATAGTTTGTTTTCATGACAGAAAACTTGGCTGAAAGGTATGACGGTTATCCCTTGCAAGGTTCTTCATCACACATGTTAAACAAGGGAGGCAATTAGTGACTGTGCGTCCAGTATTAATGGAATGCTTACATTAATTCTGGTCTTTGATTTATCTTTGGATTTTGACAATTTGCTCGTGTCTGATGTGTTGGTTGTCGTATGAGTAATAAGTATGAAGTCCGGAGTAGGGTATTTTTGTTGTCGCGTGCATCGTTGAGGAATCTGACCTTGTGTCTTTTGAGTACGTGTCTTGATTTTCAGCCTTAATTCTGTCATCCGCTTCTTGTGATTCTGGCTCCTTCCCCCGGACACGTGTCAAATCCTCCTTGAAGCGGCAGTGTGGCTTGTAGCCTTCGGCGAATATATATATACAAGTAAAACGGCACCGCCGCCAACGGCGGCATGGCCCCTCTTACCTTCAAACCCATTGCTCTTGATAAATTTCATAAAAGCAAATCAAGAAAAATTCTCTCTCTCTCTCTCTCTCTCTCTCGCTCGCGTGTGCGCGCACCCCATGGGCTAAGAGTAATCCCACCTCGATAACTTTCATCCAAAAATTGGTCTAGAAGGGAAGATCTCTTGTAGTGTTAAGAGTTGAGCAGCAAGTAGAGAAGCCACATTAACCTTAGAGGTAAAGTATACAGGGGCGTTCATCCAATCTATGCAATAGACTACAAATGCAATGGAAATACGTAGTTATGTAAAATATCGTTCTCACCTCTAAAGGTGGAATGTACATTAGTTTGGGGTTGGACTCTAAGACATGAAAGAGCAATTTTTTTTTGCATTTACATAGGGCATCTAGATTGGTTTTGCATCTCGATTGAGGTTAAGATACTTCATACGACTACTTAACGTTATTTTCAAATGATGCACAGGGACTTGGTACAGATTCAAAAGGTAAGACATCACAATTAAAAAATAAACTTTAAAAGACTTCATATGTAATGAATTTTAAAGAAATTATTAGCATCCTTCTTTGCTCCACAAAAAACACCTCCTATGCATAGCAAAAAGAAGAGATTGTGACGAAATTGTGTGCAATTTCAAACAATGGCTTCATTATCTTTTGATCTATCAAGGCCAAAGAAAAGGGAGAAAGAGATATAGTTGCAATTTTCAGCATGGTGCCATGGCCGGGGATCCTTGCAAACTTGGTGAGGTCATGCTCAGAACTCACCTCAACTTTGTGGAGTTCGTGGTGCTCTTTTGTCTCTTATTTTATTCACGGGAGACCATTGCAAGGATATGGTATATGGACATTGCACCCATTCCCCTTTGTAACATGCTTCACCCCAGATTAATCACCCTAGTCTTCTTCCAAAAGAAGATTTACTGTGATGAATGGCCGGTTGGGGTGTGGAGAGAGAGAGAGAGAGAGAGAGAGAGAGAGAGAGAGAGAGAAGTTGGAGAGATGCCGGATGTCATGCTGAGGAAGGAAGGAAAGAAGGAAGGAGAAGGAGAGAGAGAGATCCTCACCTACAGTCTTACACCACTCGCTTGCATCAATAACACGCATTTGGATCTCTCAATTAGGCAACTGCAAATCTCACCTGCGAGTTAAAAGCTTGCACCTGCAAGCCTGCATCTTTGCTTAAATAGGCCCGTCTTTTATTCACCATTCTCTCGTCTTGTAGCAGCTGGCAAGAACATAATGCGGGTGATCAAAGGTGGCGGTGACGTTGTGATTCCATTGAGCTGTTGTAGCGTCTGCGACCACCTCGAAATCGTCATCCTCTTCTCTCTCTCTTGTGAAATCATCAACCCCTCCTCTCAAAACTACCTGTCGAGACAGTGAGCAGGTCGACCTCCTCTCCAAGCTCCCCTCACCTCCACTGAAGTTTCCATGGTGGGATCCAGCCATCTTAACTCACCGCATGGTAGTAAAGAAGGCTCCTACTCCTACAATGATCAGAACCCATAGGCAATCAGAACTCTCTCTACCATATACACCACGGCCAGTGCCAGCACACCTCTCTAAAAAAAGCCGTGACTCCCACATCTGATGAGCGCAACTGCATTCACATGCATGAAGTGAGTGCAGAGCATGATGGCCAAATTGCAACTCCATCACTCCTAAGCCCTGGTTTCCTCCATTGTCCCATCACTTTGCAGGGCAGTATTGGCCATTGGCTGCGGTTCTGGGCATGGATCAGTTGTTGGACCTTCTCGAGTCTCCCCGTAGGTCGAGGATGCGCCTAGATAGTGTGCCTCTTGGACTACCCGGAGATCAAGGCTTGGCGTGGCAGAAGTTGCTTTTGCCCGCTACTCGATCGAGGAGCCTAGTGGCACAGCCAGACGATGTGGCCTGGCGTAGTCAGACGACCAGCATATGACGTGGCACACTACTTACGTGGCTTGCAGGCGTGGTACAGAGGACGCAGTGCTACAACGCCATGTCAGCGATGTCTGAGTTTGCCTGCCAGTTTTCCTTGCGAAGCGGTGCCTCCTTAAACGGGTGCTCTCTCTCTCTCTCTCTCTCTCTCTCTCTCCTCCCCCCCCCCCTTCTATATGTAACACGGGGTCGAACTCAAGGGAGTTACATCGACCGTTCAATTTGATTCAGGAGACCTTTCGAATTTTGGGGGCGCAGAGGAAAGCGACATGCAAAAAGTAATCCGCCTAGCTATACGCGCCCAAATCCTCCTGCGCCGAAAAGCTCTGTCGACGAAATTTGATTCAGGAGACCTGCGGGGAACCTGCGCGACACATAGTCGGGTTGCCCAAACCTGCGCGACACTGCACCAAACACATTACACAGCCTGCATTACACACAGCGGGCACTGCCTTGCTTGACACTGCGCGACATTGCCCTGCTCGACTCTGCGCGACACTGCATTACACAGCCTGCAGTACACACAGTCGGGCAAGATGCCTGCGCAACACTGCCTGCTCGAACTGCAGAGCCAGTTTTACACACAGTCGGGCATGCATAGTGAGCGCTGAGGGTGGCCCAAAAAAATCCGTGAGGTGCTGCTGTGAAATCTGCACGAAGGACTGTCGTATGCTGTGTAACCTGCTTGACTGCATACGACGAACCTGCACGGATTGAGTGACACGGGGAATGCTGTCCTCATTCGGAGATATGCTGTCCATGTGAGGCAAGGTGTTGTCGTATGCCGAGATTCCTGCTTGACTGCTTCTGCCGAACCTGCACGAAAGTTGGTCATTGTGAGTGCTCTCATTTCATGCATTGTTCGTTGAGTACTTTAAGCTATTGTTAATACAGTGAATTAAAACCAGAAATACCTCTAAGTAGCAAATGAAATGAGGGTCAACAATGTTAGAATGTGGTTGAGGGTTGAATCATGCTTCTACAGAAATTAGAGGTGTATATGTAAAAGACTGTCTCGCATGGCTTGCATATCACCCAATTTTGGAATCATTCACACGGTCATTGAAGAAAGATAGATATTAAGATGTCAATGTTGAGTTCTGATCCTTGTTTTGCATTTATCGCATATGTTTGCCAATGATGTGCATGTTGTGAGGAATTTTTGAAGGAATAGAGGCCCTGTGTCTGGTATTCTTAAAGCATATTTTGGCCTTAGCACAACAATCTTTATGGGTCTATGCTCGTCCCTCTTCACCGGTCACGTCTTTCTGCTTCTTTCTTGCTGAGCATCTGAAATCTGTCATAGGTGTGCAGAGATTACTTCAAAGCCCAGGGTCGATTCTGAGTAATTTCATAGGTGTGTAGAGATTACTTTCACCGGGATTACAAATATTTGCGGCTTCAACTCAAGGGGAGTATAGGGTGTAGTACTTCTACAATAAGCTGATGGCGAATCATGAGGTATGTCTACGAGCTTACTTTTCTCAGAATGCCACACAATGTCGACGTAAATTGCGCGTATCTTTGGAGATTTTTGGTGCTTTTGAAGCATGTAATCGGGCAGGGAAAAATTGAATGTTGTTTTCCGTCTCATTGTCAGGAATTGACTCCATTCATTGAGGTTATGGGAACAAATGGGAAGGTTATTCGTGAGTGTCATGCATCGCAAACATGTATTGACCAAAAGGTTTCTTACGAAAGGCGATGCCTTCTTATTAGGCATTTAAAGAATGTGCACAAAATCACAAATATTCACGTTCCAGAGCACAAAACAGGACGTCCTAAAACCAGTGAACGGCCACCACGACCAGTGTCTCCTAGATCTAAACGCCAATGCGTTACAAGGTTTGGAGATATTGCATATAAAGTTAGGGCGGCACGAAGAAAATTTCACAAAGATTTACAAGTGCGGGCAACAAAAGAGTGGGAAAGAGTCTTTGACAAAGAGGGAAAATCGCAAATAGAGTGGGAAGAGTCATGGATTGAAGCGCAAAAGTCTGCATGGGAAGCAAACATGCCAAGTAGGATAACAAAGCTAGAGGCAAAAATTAAGCGCGGATACAAACCCCGTGCTTATGGAGTTCCACATGACGCTGACATTCCTCGAGAAGAAAACGAGAGCGACGACAAAGAGGGTATTAAAGTTTCAGATGATGAGTCTGCCATCGTAAGTTTACTTTCCTTGACTACACACTCACATTCTCTTTATAGTGACAAGTTTTTACATTTATTTCAAGCTATAATTTGAATGTTATTGTAGCCGGTTTCATCATCGACCGCTAGCTTTGTGCATGTCGAGACCATTTCTTTCTTGGTGAGCCATGATCGCCTTGTGTGTGAGATTGATCACTGCAATATGGATCAGTTCTTGGATAGGTGTGTTACTAACGTAGATTTACTCTTTTGCATGTAAATCTTGCAAGCGTAATTAGAAAAACAAACAGTGTAAGTGTGTGCATTTTTTCATAGGTGCCGTAAGGGAGTCACTTTTGTTTTGCGGTCTTCTCGATCTGGGCTTGAGTCGGGGTTAGATGCCCATGTCATTGATGATGTTCTAGATCTTGAAGCTTCTACAAAAACGATCAACCTTTTTGCATTGTAAGGAAATAAACTTTATGCCTAAGTAACATTATAGATTTTTTGCTTTGTTCACTTGTGTATCTCATCCTTCATAGGTGGATGGAAAGCATATTGCCGCCCGAAGTTCTCTCAGGTGTGTGGTGGGTAGACAGCTTGTGGTTCCCATTTGTCTCTGAGCGTGCTATAGGAGATCATACGTTCAGCAATTTCTTTGGGACACCTGATTTAGGAGCTCACGTATTTACCTTCTTCCCCGTTTTGGATGGGTATGGATGTTTTACTTTTATGTATTTTCGTAGTATCAAAACTGTCAAAGCTTCAAGTCTGAATGTGTGTTCTTTACATAGATCACATTGGGTTCTTGTGGCATTTTACAATGCCCATCTCATACGCATACCCACTCTTTCTCGACGACGTTCAGCTATACTTCTCTTTGACTCTCTTTCGATTGTCTGCATGGAGAGACTCTTACCACACGTGTCTAGGTATGCATTGTTTTTGCTTTAAACATAATGGTCACATTGTTTGCATAATTTTAATTAATCAATTGCTTGTGTTTGAAGGGTACTAAAGCATTTTAGTAAGCATTGTTCAAACCTTCAAGTTAGAGAAGAACTTGAAGATCCGCGGGAAGCTTGCGAACTCCTCACTGCACAGGTTTATGGCACAATTTAGGGTTGTGTGCTATTGCATTGTGTAGTGAATTTTCTGTTGTTGACTTATACACATGTTTGTTGGCTATAGTGTCCTCAACAGCCAAATTCTACCGACTGTGGTTATTATGTGATGACAGCAATGAGGTTATTGATAAAGACCACTCTTAAAGATCAAAAGCCTCAAGGAAATTTGGTAATCGCTTGTCTTAAGCACTCATTATAGTGTGAACTCTCACTACTTTTTTGCTTTCTAATGCTTTGTGTTCTTTTCAGTTAAAAAAGAATTGGTTTGCGCATGAAGAGGTCGAGTTCACGAGACAGAAACTCAATGCTTGGTTGAACAAGGCTTTGGGTGAGGTCACACTTGGATAGGCCATGGTTTAGGTCGATGTTGTGTTCACCTTTTATTGTATTAATGGCAAACTTTGGAAGTCGTCATGGCCTACTTTGTATCGATGATTTTGTTAACAGATATTGTCTATATTTACATTTTGGTCCACTTTGTGTGTTGTAATTTGCGGCAGGCTACAATGCTGAGAATCTTACTTACATGGGATATTGTCATGTCTGGACTTGATTAATCTACTCAGGCTTATGGGACGCTTTTTTGTAGAATCTAGTCTCCTGATATTTTTATGCAAAGCTGTACACGAGCAGGTACATGAGAATGGGGGGTGAATGAGGAGCACATGCACAACACATGTAATCTGGATACACACAAAGAGGTGCCCACACACACACAAGAAAGCTTTTATAGTACTTGGCTGGATTATGAGTAGTGAGGCTTTGCATGTCGAAGCCTACCGATCTGTCCTTGATGTACAAATTACGTTCAAAATAATTTTATCTGGTTTTGGTTTGTAAATTTCTGCCTTTTGGTCCTCCACAGATGGAGTATGCAATTCCATTGTTTCATTTGTTTCTCAAGTGTTTAAATGAAGGTGATTGAGTTGTTGGCTTTTTATTCCTATTTTAGGTTGGAATGACAATGTGCCCTGCTTTGGTATTTTGGAAGAAAGTGTATCAGTGTCAGCATCTTTACATGCTGGCGATGAAGTTGCTGTAGCTCAACTGCCACTCAAGGATACAGAGAGACCAGAATTTGAGGGTGAAGCATGCGTACTTGAAACCAATGTTGAATCAGGGCAATGCGGACAGCACTCAACATTCAGATGCTAATATGGTCGTGGGTTTGGATAAAGTGTCCTGCTGAATGGTTTGAGGGTTCTATTTACTCGGACGAATGGAAATTTATAATGCTGAGGCTGGTCTTTATGAGGAATACATGGTCTTTATGAAGAATACATGCTTGTTTATTATTCCAGAAGCCTGGTCTTTATGAGGAATACATGCTTGTTTATGAGCAATACATGGTCTTTATGAGGAATACATGTTTGTTTATTATTCCAGAAGCCTGGTCTTTATGAGGAATACATGGTCTTTATGAGGAATACATGCTTGTATTTGTTTAATACTCCCTCTGGCAGGGAGATCAATCTTTGTAGGGATCACAAATGTTGAGAGTGTCCCTTTCATGTTTTGCAACTGTTTCCTGATGACTTCAATCTCTTTGGGATCCTTAGAATACACCTCTTTTTGTATCGTTGACAGTGCATCCTTGAGGTGGTTGATGAGATCCACCACATCATCTTCCCTCTCTTGTACATTATTGTCACTATCGTGTGCTTCAAAATCACGATGCATGACATCTTTGTAGATGTTGGATGCGTCTTCATGTGCACCATGTAGAAATTCTTACAAACAAGGAAAGTGAGTCAGTACTATCATTCGAACACCATTAAGATGCTTACATTGACTGCCCCAATCCGGACAATCACAATAATTGCTTTGCAAGCTGACATAATACCATATACTCTCAGTTGTGGCACTTTGAATCTTGAAGAGAAGTGACCCTTCATTTATAACCTGAAAGGTAGATGGTGTGGTTTGAAACCTTTGCAAGATTCTCTCCCCTTCAAGCATTTTTGCTGTCTGCATCTTTGTCCCCCCCCGAACGCCATATCGCCCAGAGTCAGCTACCATGCAAAGCATGAATTAGACACGAATCCACACCTTCAACGTATGCTTTGCAATAAACAGAAAAAAGGGTATCCTCTGTATAAAGCAATTTACTAAAGAGGCAAGTCAAAGTGCTACCTCGGTAACGCATTTGATAAGACAAGATATTGATTTCATGCGGTATCATAAAGAACCTGTAGATAGTACAATCAAGAAGGGAGGCTCGCTCCATGTGAAATCTTTCTTTTGACAAAGACATAGAAGCAACATATCGAGCATTTCCGACATCAAAGAGATCTTCCATGCAACACTCAATTACGGATGGATGGACGGGCAAGTGATATATATCACTTCTTGAACCTGGAACATGACCACTGTGACTAGTGTTTAGATAAATATGAACATCATTACTCCCATTGGTAGTTATCACTTGTATTTTGAACGGACAACCACATTTCTTTGATGTCCTTGTTCTCTTTTTATCTCCCCTTCGTCGAGGCGCACCACCTCGATGACATATATAATCAATCACAGTTTTTAATGTGCCCGATTTTTTGGAAGAACGGACCATCACTAGCCTTGTCTTGTGCTCGATCATGATGGTCTTTAGGCGCCCCTCTACATCGGACGTGTTTGTAGTGATCACATTTGGAGGCTCTTTATTCAGGTCCATTCTTTGACGCCATGATCTTGAAGTTGAAGCGTTAGTTGCATTGCTACATCCACAAGCATTTATGTACTCTTTGATGTATATGGTA
Source organism: Adiantum capillus-veneris (assembly GCF_014529385.1). NCBI lineage: Eukaryota > Viridiplantae > Streptophyta > Polypodiopsida > Polypodiales > Pteridaceae > Adiantum > Adiantum capillus-veneris. The sequence goes on from NC_140957.1 coordinate 6,217,268, forward strand.
GATATACCATGCTTCCTAACTTCAATGCACCATTTGGACTTGATGGAAATTAGGGTTTTATTAAACCCTTGGTGTTTTGATCCTTCAACAATATGGGCAACTTTTACAATATCCTCCCAATCTTCAACACATGGAACTCTCACCGGCTGCGAATCTCCCAAATATAAACAAAGCCTTCTATCCTCATCAAGCCCAACATGAAGCTCATCCTTCATCTTGCGCCACTTCTTCAAATCCAACATGTCTCTAGAGTCATAGGTTTTAAGAGTCTCCAATGTTGTGGAGAGGTCACTTTGAAGCACTCTTATCATGTAATTATACGCCTCTCTGTGAAAGGAAAAATATGTTGTGGACACATAGAGATTTGGATCCGGAAATACCTTAACCATTTGATCTTCAAGAGGCCGGCTTTCTCCAAGAGCATCACCTTCTTCATGGAGTACCTCGAAGTCGTCATCAATACTTTCACTACTCGCATCACTTAAATCCTCATCAAACAACTCTTCAAGCATATGATCACCTTCCACGTTTGCTTGATCCCAATCCATCACTTGGTTGTGATTGAGGGTGATTGGATGAGAAAGCACACTTCTTTCCGTCCGTGAGCGTGAATGTTACTGTGTGTGTGTGTGTGTACGTGCGCATGCAAAGGAGAGGGACAGAGAGAGGCCAGTTTTTCTGCCCTGTGTCGAGATTACACGCAGTGTGTTGAGATTACATACAGTGTGGGTCTGTGCATTACTTTGATGTGAGTCGAGAGTTAAACTCTTTAAAGTAGGTTGAGTGAATGCTGAGCATACTTGCTTGGCGTTCATAAATGGAAGAATGTACTTTAAGCTTCACTTCAATGCACAAATTAAAGGCGCCGCGCCCCGCCCCGCCGCCGAAAGTGATGTCTGTGCAGAGATTACTTTTTGTGCAGAGATTACAATTGCACGGCGCCGCAAAAATCCGCGGTCCTCATTGAATCTTGATCTAACTTTTCACTCCCACCCTTGATCCCTTGAGTTGGACCCCGTGTTACATATAGACGAGCCCCCCCCCCCCGAGGGCAACTGAGCTCTCTCTTTCTCTCTCTACACTCTGTGGCAATTACGCTCTCTCTCCCCTCGAGCTGAGGTCCACGGCCCAAATCTAGTACCTGCGGTCTCTCTCTCTCTCTCTCTCTCTCTCTCTCTCTCTCTCTCTCTCGATGCGCACATGCATAGTGTAACGCCCTGGTTCCGATGAAAAAGTGCTGCAGGCCCACCAACACGTCCGCACACCCCTGCACAGTTTCGCCGTCTTCCTCACCGCCGCTATCGGAACATCACTGCTTCGTAGTTACCGTTTGACACCGGTAGGCTGCCGTTTGCAATGGAGGCTTACATCTCAACCACAAAAAATTCCTGATTTGGTGGACGTTGACTCCTGCCATCTTCAATCGGAGCCTTTGGGCGGTTCAAGCTGTGCATATGTGTGTGAACCTAGGGTCGATGCAGGCCACGAGATCGTCCCCCTTCCACCGGCTGCCTAGGCGCATGTGCGCAGGCTCTCTCTCTCTCTCTCTCTCTCTCTCTCTCTCTCTCTCTCTCTCTCTCTCTCTCTCTCTCTCGCGTTGTGCAACCGGGAGGCACAGGGCACACTGACCGGTTCTCCGTGCTTTTGCCACGTGTCAATGGGGGGCTCTGAATCCCTCCCCTTTTTATACTAGGACCAGTATATAGATATAGATATAGACTAGTATAGATACAGAGAGAGAGAGAGAGGCGGCCGGCAACACTAGTTTTTAATTATCTTTCTAAAAATTTCTTTTGAGTAAGCTCCACGGATTTATATTGCCTGTCTTTAAGGTGGAGCTCTTTTTGAAAATTTGCCCATCAAGGGTATGATTGAGCTCTTGTTTGTCTTGTAGAGCTCTTATGAACATACATACCAAGATTATTAAGTTCTTCATTACGCACAAAGTGTCACTCTGACCACTATTGAAAGCTTTGCTTACACAAAATCAGAAGCAATTGGAATGCTTGATTGCCAAGTCACCAAGGTGATAGATGTTGACTTTCAATCAAATGGAGTTTGTTACAAACGAGTATGGTACCAAATGTAGACCTATGGATGCATCTTTGACATTGACACGATTAGAGCCTTTTTCCTCAAGAAGTGAGGAGGCATGAAAAGGGAGCTGTCAAGAGCTCAAATGAGTTAGTTGTGCCACTCCTCTTAAGATATTTGTTGAATATGTTGTCATAGATGAATCAAGAGGACCTTCTCACTTCCAAGCTAGATACCATGCAGGTTCTAGCTGAGAGAAGGAGCCAATGGAAGAGGACAACCTGAATGGGAACTCTATTGGAGAGTTCCTGAAGGCAGAAGAATTTGTCCCCCTTTCCCAATGATGGATACTCTCTCTATTCAATCTTGGAACGTGTAGGGATTAAAAACCCGGAAGAAGGGCACTCTCTTCTGGGAAGAAGTGAAGAAAGAGAAGGCAGTCAATTGCTGGGCCATCCAAGAACACCATTTGGATGCTCGTTGCAAGAGAAAACAGGCTGTAGGAAAAAAACTTATCTTTTATGGGGAAGGAAGCGACGGTTTCAGTGGTGTCTTGTGCATTGCTGATAGAGATTTGGAGCCAAAGATAGTTCTAAACCACCCCTCCGGAAGAGTCCTTGGTCTTAGAATCAGATGGGACAATCAACCTATCACCATAGTAAATGTTTACGGCCCTTGCAACACAAAGGATAGAGCTAGACTATGGATGCAACTCAGGGATACTCCGATCTAAGGGGAGTGGCTGATGGTAGGAGACTTCAATATAGTCGAGAAAAGCAAGGATAGAACAGGCTCCGCCAGTCTCCTGGCTGGCTCAGAAAAGTCTAAATGGATGAGCTTATGTGAGAAGTGGGCTATGGTTGACTTGTGGGAAGTGGGCCCATGGAACAGCATGCCTGGATTCACCTACACAAGCCTTCAATATGCCCGCACTGCCTCCCGGCTGGACAGATGCTACTGCTCTCATCAAGCTGACTAGATCTCATCGTTGTTAGAGATGAAGGTAATCTCAACAAAAAGCCTCCGATCACATGCCATTACACTTACAACTAAAGAAAGATAAAGGGGGGGGGGGGGGGGGGGGGGGGGGGGGGGGCAATCCTCGAGAGGGGAGAAAAAGCTTCTTGTTACAGGAACACACCTGTTCAAAGACCCTCTCTTTAGAAGCATCACCAAGAAAGCGTTGGGGAAGCTCAAGAAAGATGTGGGGATGAATAAACCTAGTGCTTGGAAGATATTTGTTCGGAGTGTACAAAAAGCTATCAAAACTTCGGGCCCGCGGGTTAAAAAAGCCAATGAGGCACATATCAAACATCTCACAGAGGAGGTAGCGCAGTTAGCCTCTAGGAAGGCTGTCGGACTGGCTACCGAGGATGAGCACAAGCGATGGCTTGAAGCTAAATCTTACCTGGCCAACGAGCAGCTGGAGGAAATCAAGAAGGTGAGATTGCTATCTAGGGAAACTTTCCTTCAACCAGAGCCTTCTAACCAAGCACATTTTTTTAGAGCTCTGAAAGTGAGGAAAAGTCGAGGCCATGTGCAAGTACTCGATGATGAGAAAGGGAATACAATTCAAAACCAAGATGAGATGGCTACAGTTATGCTCAAGTACCTCAGTCAGATTATCGGCCAGCCAGAGACCCAATCTCAGGAAGTGGAAGAAGCCCGAGTGTCTTTACTTGGGAGTGTTGAGAAGAAGGTTCCCCAGGAGGAAGCCAACCGCATGGAAAAGGCCTTCTCTGAGGAGGAATGCTCAGTGGCACTAAAAGCTCTTGGCAATGAAAAGTCCCCCGGATGGGATGGACTGACAACTGAATTCTTCAGGGAATTTTGGGATGATCTCAAGGGTCCAGTCACACGGATGGCCAATCAAGCCGTTTCAGAAGAGTCGTTGGATGCAAGTGTTAAGAGAGGGCTTATCAAGCCCATCCCCAAACAGATCTGCTGCTCTCAACTTAAGCATTGGCGTTCCATTACGATGATGTCAGTAGCATACAAAATTATTGCCAAGGTGATAGCTCTCAGACTTGCCCCCCTCTTGAGTTGGATCATCCCCCCCATCAACACGGGTTCATTAAACGGAGATCTATATATGACAATATCTTGGCAGCAATGGTAGGAATAGAGTATGCATCTTTCTCCAAGCAAGGGTGCATCTTACTGCAGCTGGACCTTGACAAAGCCTATGATAGGATAGAATGGTCCTATATAGAAGAAGTCATGGGAGCTCTGGGCTTTGGGCCTCGCCTTTGTCGCCTCATACGCACACTAGGCGTTGGCAGCCAATCAGAGCTCCTGTTTAATGACAGAATTGTGGGCTCTTTTGAGGTTAAAAGGTCTATTAAGCAAGGATGTCCCCTGGCCCCCTTGCTTTTCGCCATCGGGTCGCATCCTCTCATTACGATGCTCGAATCAAGTGCTGCATGGGGAGAGATCCAAGGTCTAGCATTACTGGGCAACTACCGGCTACTAGCAAAAATGTTCGCAGATGATTTACTCCTATTCTTGAAGGCATGCCCTCAAGTTGTCAGGAGAGCACTGGAGATTGTGCAAACTTTTGCAGTGGCCTCGGGATCCAAGTGCAATATAGAGAAGTCAAGACTAATCTCCCTGTCGGAGAACGACTCTTTTGACCCTGCAGTTTGGACAGGAGAGATCATCTCAAAAGGGAGTATGTTTAGACACCTGGGAGCCCCCATAGGGGTGGACGTAACCCACAGTCAAAGATTTCAATGGATCCTTGAAAAAATAAGCTAAAAAATGAGAAGATGGGAGTTTGTTATCCTCCCCTTCCAAAGCTGGATTAGAGTGATTAATGCTTTTATGATCCCGTATATTGCTTTCCTCAGCCCCGTGCTCAAGATGGCTAAATGTAACTAGAAAGAATTCTTAAAACCAGTGAAAAGGTTTCTTTGGAAGAACAACACGAAAACCTCTCGGCCATGACAGTGGGCTAGATGGGAGGTAGTTGCTCGCCCGGTAGACCAAGGAGGGCTCGGCATTATTAACCCTGTATCCCATGCTGAGGCCCTTTGTGCCAAATTTATGGTCTCATTGGCTAAACAAGACCAAGCTTGGGCTATCATGACCAAGGAAATGCTTGATGCAGGAAAACTGGGTTCGAAAGGGGGAAGTGGAAGGGGGTTGTGATGCACGACAAACTTCTCGCTCCAAAGTGGTCTTATCTTAGATCTGGTGGACTCTCAGGGGAGCTAATGAGGAAGTGCAAAAGTGCAGCGGCAGTTTTGGAATGGGGAGAAGTAACCAGATACTTTAAGAACTCCATTTTGCACTGGTCCCCTTGGCTCTTTAACATATTGGGGCCACCGCAAAGCCCCTATTGGATAGAAATGGCAAGGAATGTGAATAATAAGGGGCTTGTTCTGGGATGGCAATATGAAGTGCTGGAAAAGTGATGACTCTATAGCCATCCAATTTCAAATGAATGGCTTTGAGATCTTACTAGTCCACAGGGTGATGAAAGAGTTTGATAAGGTGGTGATGCCAATTTGTGAATCCAACTTTGAATGGGAAGCTTGGAGATGGCCCGGGAGTAGTCTCTTTTGGAAACCACACTCTAAAGGCATTTACCATACATTAATGCACGAGGCTAATTGATGTAGCCCCCTCAACAAATTATGGAAGAGGCAATGGACGGAAAAGCGGTGGGAGGAAGTCATGGAGAACATCTGGAAGCCAAGGTGGCCTCAGTATATGAAGATATTTTTGTGGAAAGTGATGTGGGGTGCTTTGCCGACGGGAGTAAAGGTACAAGAAAGAGGCATCGGGTCCGATCGTTGCTCAAGGTGCAGAATGGCTAGTGAAGACCTAGCCCACCTTTTCATGGGATGCCAGGCAATCAGGGGCATGGCTCGGAAATTATGCAAGTGGATTCAAAGGACATGGAAAATTAAGTTCTTCAAGAACGATATGTTTTTTGGAAGTAATAGGTTGGGAAGTCCTGCTCTTCTGGTCTGCACTCAAATAATCAGGTACTACTTCTTGCACCATATTTGGCAAGCAAGGAGCCGCCGCGTGTTTGAGGGAGATATGGCTGTGGCAAGCTGTTGTGAAATCATACAAGAGAGCAGAGTGATTCACATGATCGGAGGCAAACAAGCCTCAGAGGATTGGTTTAGAACAATACATAACATCTTGTAATAGGGAAAGCCTAGGAGTGGTAGCGGTTTTTTTTGCCAAGCTGATAATGTGCAATCCTGGGACCCTCGAGGCTCGGTCTGAGCTAGAGATTGTTGTATATTGTTGATGTTCTTAATACTATCCACTCACAATTGTGAGTTTTGCAAAAAAAAAAAAGAAGATATTTGTTGAAGAGAGGTGTTGCTGGTGCAACTTAGAGGGGCACTTGTCCTTTGCTTTTACCTTTATCTTCTCTTCCTCGAACTATGATGTTTTGTCATAAGACATTTTTTCCATTCCAACGATGGTAATGTGACCTTTAGTCCTGTTGCAATGTGAAGGATTACCAAAAAACAGGCGTAGAAGAACACATATTGGAATATAAGCATGAGAGCTAAGGAATAGCTTATGATTGAAGCCTGAAATAAAGTCATTTGACAATTACACATCTAGGGGGATTGACCATGGAAAATTTAACTTACCATCTCAATGTAGGGGAGGGGTTTTTAGAAAATCTATTATTTAACCTACCAACTCAATGTACGGGAGGGGTTTTTAGAAAAGCTAGATAGCTGTATAACTTTCAAGTGTAGGCTTTCAATAATTTTTTGTAAAAAAGAAAGAAAGTAGAGGGGTGGGAATATAAGTCACATTGGAGAGAGAGAGAGAGAAGGGGAAGGAGAAGAGATGGAGATGTATTGAAAAGACAAGAATACATATTCTCTTTATGTAGTCTATCAATAACATATATTTTCTTTGACATATGTAGATAGAGCTCGTTTGATAAAGACATTAGATCCAACCACTTTCAGTACAATAGTCATAGTTTCGTGTGATGTCAATTGAAAGCTAGTTTTTGATATTACAAGATCTAAATCTTTTTCACTTAAATTGTGAGTGCGCATGTGCGCGGATGCGTGCGTGTGCGGTGTGTGCGAAGAAGGGGAGAAGCACGAGATGGTGTGGATGGAGCAACCTCAGGAACAAATGAGTGAGGAGCTCCTTATTCTTATGTATATAAAGAATAAAGAAGTGTACACACGTGGACATACGATCGAACACCGGACGTTTGGTCTGGGACAAAAGCGTAGCGCCTTTGGCCCAACAAACTTCCACTTAAAGGCGATACGTCGATAAGTGAGACCTATTAGTTAAACTATTAGTATGTATAAAAAACTAGGTGTGACTCTCTCAAATTTATGTCCACTGGCTCGCTCTATCAATCTACACATACTCGTATCCGCTTTGGTGGTAGGTGAGTGTGCGTACGCACGCTAGAGCCTGCATGTAAATCTCGTAGACTACTCTGTATGGTCTGCAAAACTCCACTATGCATAATTCTAGTGTCAGCCATTGCACAACTGACAACCCCTGATGCAAATGCTCCCATCGTAGTTGCTAGATCGAGCCTCAATACTAACAAGTCGAACACGAGACGTCCGAACGCTGATGAAATCTGCGCAAACCTGGCTGTACTCGCTTCCCCTACACTATCTGCAATCACTACATCATCAAGACTATCCATCGCGTATGGATGTGTCAACTTCGACACTGGGAAAGCTACATTCATGTCACCCATAGGCAAAACTGTGTATCCTGGCACCAACTCATCAGCCTCTAACACGAGCATATCAAAGAACTCCATGTCTGTCATCTCTGTCTGTGTCTCTAGGGAGTAGACCCACTCTATGTCTGCCTGCACAAACTTTGACAACACCCGCTGTGTCTCACTGAAGCACTGCCGCTCTACCTCTATCTCTACAGAGTCTTCTGACATGTCTTGCACAGCTAAATGCTCTGTCTTGTGATCATGGTGGAGCTCACCTATGAAAGAGACACGTCTCGTCTCTTGCTTAAAGCATGCCAACAACAAAACCGAGACTATATCGTCTCGATCCTTAGACACATGCATAGGATATACCGAGCCGCTGCGGGCTCCTCTGGAAATCACTAATGAACCGCAATACATCTAGAAAGATTCATCTCTAAGAAGTGTCTGATAACCAAAATTTACTAACTGTCTCACTGAGATCAAGCTCTGTCTTAGCTGAGGAACATAGCGCACATGTCGTAGCGCCATTGGGAAAAAACAACGTTTCGTGCACCCTCTATGTCAAATGCCAAACCATTGACCAAGGGCACACAACCAAGTTTGCCACTAGAAAATGTGCTAAACCACTCACAACATGGTTTCACGTGGAAAGAAACGTCGCTATCTAGTAACCATTGTGGAGAAAGTGTGCTATCCATAGATATATCTGCAAGAGGTACACTCGAGGCAAGCATGACATCACCGTCACTGGCATAGACTGCCACTATAATTGCCTCTTTAACATGCATCAAAGCCTTATCTGCATCACGCATACATCTCCGTTGTTGTCTCATACGTCTGAAACAACGGCGCCTAATGTGTCCTGTGTGACCACAATGCCAACATCGTATGTATCCGCAAGAACGAGATCATCGTCTCTCAATGTCACACATATCTGTTGCCATAAGTGAACGCTAAAATGGCAACAAAGTGGGAGATCACTCGACCACTACACAATTATGAAAACCATGACTAATCGCATCAAAACCGATGCTCACATATGCATAAAACAACTCCACAATCTGCTATCTGCAAGCATAAACTGAGACAAACTGCTCAACCGAGTGTAAAGCGCATAACCATATACGCAAATAGAGAGAAAACTAGCTCAAAACACATCCCAAAAGAGAAACTACCTGCAAAAATCTGCAAAGAACCTGTGAAACGTGTGACTGTCTATCTGTAGCCACATAACCATACGCAATCCTCACTCATGGGAGAGTGGATACAAGAACACCAAATTGTGTCCAAGCTGACAAAACCTGTCAAAGTGAGAGTGAACACTCGGTCACTGTCAAAGTGAGAGTGAACACTCGGTCACTGTCAAAGTGTGAATATATTGACCATTGTACAAGATGACATAACACTGCAAACTTTTATGGCTAGAAGATGGGGAAAAACGAACAAAGTTTCCTTTGCAAAATGAGCCAAAACTCAACGCAAACTGCAAGCCAAAAAATTGCAGATAACTGCCATAGTGGAAGTAAACTCGACCACTAAACCATTAAAGATTAAACTACTAATACGTATAAACCATGGTGAGAATTTGGCAAAAATTCGACAGAGTTTCTCTTGAAAATTGAGCAAAAATCCAAATAATATCACCAAATACGCATGAAAATAGACACTCAGTGTCCCAGTAAACAGATCCACAAATGACATACATAGCATTGTCAAAAGCCTAACAAAATAGCTCACTCATGACCGAGTGGCTCTATGGACGTAAACCTATCCAAAAATACTTGTAAACCTGCAAACCTGCTACGTGCGAGCTATAGCTAGCTCAATTTGTATCCGCGTAATGCATACATAGCATGAAACTGCACAAGGCCGTACAAAAAATCTCTTTGAAATGCTCTACACAGTCGAACACGAGCACTACATGTGCCGCATAAGTTGTAATGCAAAGACTGTGCAACCTGTGAGCAAAACTGCTGGAAACTGACACACACTACCTCATCGTTCGGTAAAGTCATCGATCAAAAATGCCGTCCAAGAGCCAAGTGCGCTCGAGCAAAAAACCCGCTCTGGAATGGGCCGTTGGAGCCGTATGTGTCGATATGTGTGTGATTGTTGAAGCAAAAACTGGGGAAAACCATCCAAGCCGTAATGGACGACGAGAGTACGTCAGATCCGGGTCACTCCGGATGGGGGCTAGAGGAGAGTCGATGCCGCTATCAATCTATTGTCTCATGCCGTGTCGATGTCGGGAAGTCGTCATCGATGCCGTTTTTTTCATCGAGCAAAAGTACGCTAGCCGAATAGCCGTTTGATCGGTGTCGAAACCAATGCGTCGAGCTAGTCAACGCAAAACCGTAGAGGAAGATGAAAAAACGCCACAAAAAACCACCAAAATCGGTGTTGAATCCGATGTCGAAACGCCTAATCGCTGTTGCTCAAAGCCGATGCGGATCGGTGCAAATCCCTGAAGTCGGTGTCAAAAATGGATCTAATGGCCGATGTCGAGGTCACCTCCCACCGTCGGACGAGGGTCTCTTATGCCGAGGAGAACGCCAAAATCAAGTCGATGCCGAGAGTGATGCCCGGGCTGTAATGGAATATGGCTATAACATTGATTGTAGCAGAAATAAAATAACAATAGTGAGAATGTCCTTTAAGAGGATTCTTAGAAGAGTAATTGATTGAAGGTAGAAAAATGAACATTAGACCTAATTAGCTTGGCATGAACAATACTTGTAAGAGAGAGAGAGAGATAGAGAAATTTGACAACATTTGAGGACCGGATTTACTTGGAGCCGATCCTCCCTCCAAAAGGCTTTTGTATTATGAATTCTTCCATGTAGAGAGACTTGGTACAATACAAGATTGATGTTCATTGAGATCTTGTTGGTGCAATGAAGATGGAAGGCTTCATGCACCAAGATTATGCCCTTACTATCTTACCAAAGCATTAACTTATCCCCGGCCTCAGTCCCAAGACCTCAAATACCTTCGAAGGTGGAGAGAGCTAGCAGGGAATGAGGGTAGGGAAGAGGAAGAAGAAGTAACATATGAGAAAGAAATAGTGTCCTCTCATACCATTACTGTAGAGTAAGCATAGCATAGCATAGTAATGGAGATGAAGAAGATGGCTCGCATAGCATTGAAGTAGGGCTCTTGGTTGCATTTGCATTCCATAGCCAAGAGTGTTGGTGTAGGCTCTCAACTTCTCAAGCTTGGAGAAGGAGGATGGAGTTCTTTCACAACACACCATGAGAATGAGAGTGTGTGTATGTGTGAGAGAGAGGGTATATGGTCAAACTACCCCCCTCCTTGCTTGGGTTGACCCCCTCTTCTAGCTCTAGCTTGCAAATAATTGGACCTCCTCAAGCCTGGCCAATCACAAGCTTTGTGCATTTCAAGTAACATGGGTAGTCTTTGGACAAGTGTCCTCCTTACCCCTTTGAGAGAGAGGACTTGATAATACCTAGATAATTGTTTAATTAAACTAAATGCTCATTGGACCTCTCTCAAGGCCATCCAATAGGCTTTAGGCACACTATGTGCGCAACCTAGCTAGGAGCTTGACATGTGCCCCACATGCCCTCTTTGAGGGAGGGGTGTCCCTTGGGTGAGGGGAAGGTCATTCTCTCTCTCATCCCCTACTTACATGGATCGCCTCCTCCTTTGTAAGCATGCTTTGATTTCAAGCCCGTCAAGCATCTTGGCCCCCAAGTACCTTAAGCACCTTAATCATCAAGCATGACAAGCACCTCAAGCACCTTAGTCAGCAAGCACGACAAGCACCTTAGTCAGCAAGCACGACAAGAACCTCAAGCACCTTAGTCAGCAAGAACAACAAGCATCTCAAGCACCTTAGTCAACTTGTATAGAGTGCTCCCCTTGAGTTTGAGGTCAAACGGATCAATATTTTGCATTGAGGTACAAAATGTCGATTTGCGGTGAAGATATGGTCGGTTTTGGTCTATCCAGATGATTTGGGCTCTTATGCACCCCCACTTTTCCATAGTTCCCCAATACGATGGCATCAACACATGTGTCAAGTTTGGTCCAGAACTGGGCTCTTCATCTTCGGTACGTCGAAGATACTAGGTCAACTATTTTGGATTTTTTTGCACTTGTGAGCTCACCAATGTGTTCTCCACTAGTGATGAGCCTATGGTTCAAGTTTGGTGTGATTTGGATGTCTGGTGTGACCGGTCTATTCGTCTTTGTTACCAAAAGTTCCTAAATTTCCTTGTGTTGCTGTGCTCCCTACAACCCTTGTGGTCGATAAAGTGATAATCAAAATTCTTCTTGGTATAGTTAGCAACTTACCCCTCATGACCGGAGCAAGTAAGGGCTGGCAGACATTGCGTAGAAGTGCGTAGAAGGTCGTCAAAATCCACTAGCTAGAGCTCTCTCTCAAAGGACTAGAATAGAAATGAGAGGAAAAATGGCCTAAAGGACTATACATACCTGGAATTTCCTGTTACCCCCCATCTTATACCTACCGATTGAGCATAGTAGGCTTCACAATGTACTCTTGGATCGAAATTTTTTGAAAACCGATATCCATGGACGTTTCTGTCGCAATTTGTCCTAGCTGGTTAGTGAGTCGAAGTGGCCGCCGAGCTTTTTGATCGGAATTACCCCAAAAAAAAATAGCCTTTCCATTGAGCTTCAAGATTTGGCGTTTGAAGTCAAAATCCAATCATGACATTTTTGCTTATTTAATTATTTATTTTGGCTTTTATTGGCTTTTATTGACAAAAGTTGAAGAAAATTAACCAAACCACTCAGAAAAATTCCATTCTATACTCAAAAATACTAAAGCACTTCTAATGTTATTATTTGGCCATTTTTTGTGGATTGCTCCATTTTTATCATGATTTTGGACTGAAAACTCATAATATAAGTAAAAATTACACTATGTTTTTTGGCTTTTTGACATGTTTGTACAATATATACACACACCTAGGGGTTATCATATTATGTTCCCCATTCTTTGAGTTATTAGGGCATCTCATCTAATTTTTTTTTAAAAAAAAGCACGTTAACACACAATTACTTCAAAACATTGCCCTTTTTCTCTTCTATATTCATACGCTTGGGTCCACATTTAGAATGTCTCTCCCCCCTCCTTTTGCTCAAGTCCTCTAGGACGACAGAGTACCATCTGGGTTATGCGTTGCATGGGCTATAAAGTCGTCTCTATGCATGGACATGATTGACCCTATCATGCTATTGATGTCAATGCATGTGAACACACTATGTGGTGCAAGATGTGGGTCTTGAGTATTGCACTCAAGGGTTTTTGATGGTGAGGTATCCTCTATTGGAACTCTCTTAAAAAGTAAATCTTGTAGCAATTGAGCTCGTTCTTTGATTGTATGTATGCATTGTCCATTGCATGATGACTAAAATCCGTGGTCACCATTGTGGATGATGGTTTAATTTTTGGTACCCATTTGTACTTGGTTGTTGCTGGCTTTGCCTTGACAACCATTTCATAACATTCTCTTGTCGTGATTTATGGTTTGTGCTTAGGTTTCCAAACCCACTTTGTTGTTTGTAATGGCGGTTTCCTTTGTTGAGATAGGTAGGATCGATGCACTGCAGGCTTGTTGGCGGTGTGGAGCAGCTTTTTAGGCACCCATTTTTGTTGAGGTCTGTTGATGAGCTGATTTTTAGGTATCCAAATTATCATGGTTCCTTGCATGTTATGATTGTAAGAAGAAATCTTCGACGAAGCGACAATTGTTATTGTGTCCGACGACTCTTGCTTCGTTGACTAGAAATCACTGAGAGATTCTTTCCATTCTTCCTTGTTGTATGCAAATGGTACCTTTAGCTGTCCTCCTTTAAGTGTAAGCTCCATAATTTTGGCATCCCAATATTGGATTTCTTTCTATGTTTGCATCCATGGAGCTCCCAAGATTAAGTCTTCATTGATGTGCTCATTTACTATACATATGAAAGTATGTGGGCAAGAGAATCCATGAACCATGATATTCAAGTTGATTTTCCCTAAAGTTGGAGTGACTTTTTTGTTGCATCCTTTGACAGCGACTTGAATACTCAAGTGGTTAAGTAGTTGCTTTGCGATAAGTAGAATAGCTGATTGAATTGACTTTGGCACCTGTATTTGCTAAAGGATTTAACCATATAGTCCTCTTTCAGATGCACTGTGATTTGCTTATCAAGACCATCCAGCTATTCATCATCAATTTCAACTTCATTATCTATTAGGAGTTGAATCTGAAGGGTATTGAGAGGTACAGCTTGAGGAATAGGTTGCCTTGCCGCCACTCGAATGTGCGCTTCCTCCTGGGCTTCCACAATCACCTGATGTCGTTAAAGCTTTCTTTCCTTTGCTGCATGCATTATTTGCAAAAGATCATTAGTCAAGGGTAGATGGTATTTGCGGATTCAACATCCACTAATCCAATTTTCCATGATTTCTATATCTAAGGTAGCTAGTTTGACGGCACCACTCGGTGAAACATCTTCAATGACAAAAGGACCATGCCCTTTTTTCTTGAACTTGGGTATATGTTGTTTCAAGGAGTACACTAGAGCCAAATCCCTTGCTTTGAAAACGTTAGTTAGCAAATGTGAGTCAAAAAACTATTCTTGTTTTTGTGCATATATGTGTGCAATGGTTGCTAATTGTTGTTCATCTAGTCTTTCTAAGTCCTCGAGTCATTCTGACAGCTCATGCCCTTTCCATTCTAGCTTGTGTGCAACTCTGAGAATGGGTAATAAGAATTCCATTGGCAGTATTGCATCCAGGCCATAGACCAAGTTAAAAGGACTCGTGCTTAATGTTGTTCTGAATGAAACTCAATACACCCACAAGGCTGAATGAAGATGCATCTCCGAGCCAGTTCTACCTGAACTAACAATTTTAGTTAGTACAGAGCTTAGGATTTTATTTGTATGTTCCGCTTGACCATTTTCTTGAGGATGATAGGGTGCAAATTTGTTATGGATTACCATGAACTTGTCTAATAAGTGTCAATCACCTCATTGAGGAAATGCAATCCGCAATCACTTACAAGCTCAATATGAAGTCGGTATGTAGTAAATATGCATTCGTACAGGAACACGACAGTTGTTTGATCATCGTTCTTCCTAGTGGCTCGTGCTTCGTCCCATTTGGTTAAGTGATATGTGGCCACAATAATATATTGCACGTGAGTTTTTTATTGTAGTGGTTGTATCAGGCCCACAAAATCTATACCCCACAAAGAAAATGCGCATGCTCCCATCATAGGTTGCAGTGGCATACTTTCAATTTGTGTTGGGATCTTTGCTCATTGACATGAATTGCATCATTGAAAAAATTCTTTGGCATCGGCAAACAATGTTGGCCACTAGATGCCTGCCATTCGTATAGCCTTGGTGATGGTTTCATGAGAGAAGTCACCCCCTGCTAGACCTGCATGCGCTTGCTCCAAAATAGGAAGATATTCCTCTTCATTGGCAACAATCAAATCTATTTGTCTTTCCCTCATTGACAAAGGTGATTCCCAATCATTGCATAGTTGGCTGCTTTAGTCTCTATTGTCCTTCGTCTCCGTTTACTCATATCTTTTGAGTATATTCTTTTAGTCATATACTCTACCAGGTATCTACTCCACTGTGCTGTCAATAAAATCTCAAATAATGTGTGGCATGGGGTATGGTGGCTCTTTCTTTACACTGAGAGAAATCGTTCGCATAATGATAAACATCTCTCTTCATGGTAGGCAAGTAAACTCCCAACCAAGTCAATCTAAGTAAAGTTTGATCTTCTGCAAAATGCAAACCTACTATTGTGATATCAGCTTGACTCAAGTAGGCATCTTTATCCTTAGGATCAATGCACAAAAGAAGGATCCCATCCTTATTTTTGCAATACAACCTTCCAGCCAACAATTGATATAGGATTGATTGCTCTATCAATCGTGGTGTAATAGGGATTGGTATTTGGAAATTTTCTTGTGCTATGGTCAGTAAGGAAACAAGATCTTCCAACCATCTTGGAACGATTTCCACAGAGCACATTTGGTAAATCACCATTTATCCCTTTGGGTGCTTCTCTTGTGGCGAGTCTTGATAGATGATCCGCTCTTTGTTGCGTGGTGCCCTTTTTGACTACCACTGTGAAGTCAAATTCAAGGAAGACGATGAACCATCTCACCATCCTTCCTGTGTTGCACAGTTTGTTTATCAAATAGAGTAAGGCTTGATGGTCTACAAACAAAACAAACTTGCTAGCTAACAAGTAGTGTCAATTTTTTTTGACTGAGTGCACCATACCAAGACCTTCTCTTTCGGGGGTTATGTAGCTCTTTTTTTCTAGGTTTAATTATCAACTAGCATAGGAGATAGGAAAATCCATGGTTCCCTCTCTTGACTGAGCTAAGATGCAACCAATAGCAAAACTTGAAGCATCCACATGCACATGGAACACTTGGCTAGTCTGGAGCTTTTAGCATTGGTGCGATGGTGAAAGCTTGCTTAAGCTTCTGAAATGATTCCTCACACTCGTTTGTCCATTCAAAATGAGTGTGTTAGAAGATGGACACACCCTACGGGAAATGACTGCTCGGTAGATTATTATTTTTTGTAATTATTCATTTATTGAGAAAACCCGACATTTTACCTTTGTAAATATTGGGGCTTATAGAAGTTTTCAGATTGTATCCGAGTTTTGACATTTAGATTGAGTAGATGGTTAAATTGGAACATTAGGGTTTGAGAATTGTAAGGTATTTATACCACTTTTTGACCTTAATGAGAAACCTTTTGTCATTTTAAAAAGTTTGAAGTCTGTGAGTGAGCGTACTGTGTACGAGAGAGAGTGAGAGCTTCATCTTGACGCTACGCGTGCAATGATGGTCGAAATTGAGTGTGGAGAAGTGAAGCGTGTTGCCCCCAACGAGAGCTACGCGCCAATACCTACATTGTGCGCGTATGGTCCGGTTTTGCGAGCTCCATCTACGAGCTCCATCTGGTGATTCGGTGAGCATACGTTGTCCGATTTTGCATTGCAGCATATCCACGTGTTTGCATTGAGTAGAGCTACACATTAGACACTTTAGATTTTGGAAATGACGACCTGTTAATTTTGGCCAGACATCCTAGGTGATTCTGCACCAGGTGTTTTGGGTTGGGGTTTTGGTTCATAGACCTTAGGGAGAGCGACCTATTGGTGTTAGTAGGGACTCCTTCAAGTTCTGTGGTGTTTCGAGATTGTTTGATGGGTATTCGGCTCTAGAAAGCATTGTACAAAGTTTCTCTTATGCACTCTTGAAGGCTGTAGCTTAGACATTGGGTAGAGACCTCTGTAGGAATTAGTTAGGAGTTGGTCGAGTGTAGGTTGACACCCTATGCTTGCTTCCACGCGCCTGCGGGTCGAGCTTCGTCCTTAGATGACAAATCTTGTTAAGTGAGTTCTCGCTGTGTTGACGTCCGTCGCGGCGTATCCGTCCAACAGAGTGATAAGGCTATAAATGGGTTTAGCTATAATTGCATACATGTAGATAAATCCATGATCATAACTACAATGTCCCATAAATGCATGAACTTCTTTGATTGATGTTGGGCTAGCCATTTTAGCAATCACCGTCACCTTTTTCTATGTCTGTGGCTATATCATTTTTTGACACAATATGTCCAAGAATTTTGTCCCGTCTAACCATAAAAATGCATTTTCTAGAATTTAAGCAAATCCCCGAGTTTACCATTCTTTTTAGGCACCACAAAAATTGGTGATACCCAATCACTGTGTTCTATTTCATATATGAACTTGACCTCCTTGAGTTTCTCGAGCTCTTCCTTGACCTTTTTGGCAATGTCTCGTTATAGTTATATGGTCTTTGTCTGCTAGGCTTAGCAACATCTCTCATAGGGATAGTGCGTTGCCAAATGGCAGGATCCACCCCCTTGAGATCTTTGTAAGACCATGCAAAGACATCCCTATAATCCTTTAATGAACGAATGCGAATCTTCTCTTCTTCTTGCGACAGATCCTTAGCTATGTATGTGGGTCTTGACTCTTCTCCAGGCTTTGCAAGGTCAATTTGTTTGGCATTCTTGGGCCCTTCGTAAGATTTCCCTAGCTCTTTTGGTTGTCGCAAGGGTTGCTCAACAATGATCCTTTGATTTTTTTATAATGGGATGGAACATTGATTGCGTCCAATTTGTCACTATCTGACTCCATCTCCATGGTCCAGACTTCTTTCAAAGTCCGTTTTAGCTCTTTGTATTTTTCTTTGCGTTCAATTTTTGTCATTGGAGGTTCTTTTCCTTTGGTCTTATCAAGCTTGTGCAGCACTGGTTTTGTTTTGTTTTGTTGCTTCACATGTTTTGTGTCTGGATATCTTCCCGTTATCTTGTCTTTTATGCAGTCCGTTGCATCTACTTTCATCAAGATTGAGTTTTGTTTTCCAGCGCAGGTTTTGTTGTTTACTTATTCGTTTCCTGCAATATCTTTGTTGGCGTCTTTAATGTTGGTTTGGAAAATTGAAAAACTTTTCTTCTCCTCCCCTGAGTAGAAGTTTGGCTCTTATGTGCTCTTTTTTTTGAGTCTGATTCCTACATTGTAATTGTTTCTTCTTCCAACTCGTCCCTAGCATCATAGTAGTGATAAAAAAAGACATGTTGCTCCTCGATCATTTCGATAAATACCATCTAGATTGGGACTATATCATAGCCCTCATCATCACAAAAGTGTATAGGTGTAGATCCATTAACACACACATCCATTGTGGATAGAATCTGGGTCCACTCAAAAGGTTTAAACAAATGTTCAAGGAATGGTTCAGGTATGCAATCTGCATCATTCACTTCTCTATCTAAAACGTAGTCTTTCCTTCGTAAATTGCTCAATTTAGAAGCCCCACACATCCAAATTGGAGTGTCTGTGTATCCATGATGATAGTTTAGTCTCTGTTGAGGTTTCAAAGTCCAATTCTTATATAGGTGTCCTCAGGACGTCCTTGTAGGAGTGATCTTTCAAGTTCACTCGAGTAATTGCTCCTACTTGTTTTAGGTAGAGATAATCATTGCCTCAATATTGGATTAATTGTATCTGTCTCATGAACGGCCTTCCCAAGATAATTTCATAGTTAAGTTTCTTTCCAAAATCTATAATGATAAAAGTGTATTGGTAGAGTTGACTATAACGTTCTCTAGTAAGCCTATCGGTTCCCTTATGTGTCCATCCACCAATTGTAGTTCCATCCTTGTTTGCCTGATTGCTGGTTTTCCCTAGGCTTCCCATATAGCTTTGGTTGCTATGCAATGCCTGCCCCACTGTTTAAAATAGCCATGGTTACATCATTGTATTGTACTAGAAGGGTAGTGTTTCCCTCATTCCCTTCACAATAGTCACCTACTTTGTTCATGGGTAGAGAATTGACAAGTTTATTTTGTATCTCGTTGTTTTGCCATTCATTCAAGATACTCCCTTTAATCCCATGTTTTCCATGGTGGCTTGCAAATCTCTGCATATGTATGGTCTTAACTTTACTAGCTCACCCAATGTGATTGTACACCAAGTTGGAGTTGACATAGTGGATTGAAAATTTGCCACATCCAGAGTTTGTTTTGGCCTAATTAGTTTTGTCGTTTTGCAGACCATCGATTTCTCTTTGTTCTCACCTAGGTACGAAGGTAGTGTCCGCAAAGTTCTAGCTTTTGTAGAGTCTGAGTGCTCAAATCCCCAATCTCCATACAAAGACTATTCATCTTATTTCATGGGTGGTCTATCCAGCCGTACTTCTTCAATTGGAACCAATTTAGAGTCAAACTCCCATCTTTTGCTTCCCTAACTCGTTTCCACTGGTGGTTTGGCCAATCTTCTTTAACTATGGGCACTCCATCCCATCCATCTTCACAGTCAAGAACTATCAGTTTAGGTGATAGTGTGTCATTGTTCTCTAAAGTTTCCAACTCTCTCTTCTCTTGAGCTTTTCCTCTAATGGTCGTGATCTCAAGTTTTGCTGGTTTTCCTATGATTTTTAACTGAGGTTTTTGTTTTTTCAGCATGGATTGTGTGATCTACACCAAGTTTTTGTATGCTTCTAATTTAGTTGCTTCCATATCAGGTGTTGGATAGTTTTTCCATTTGGTTTCTAATGTTTGACTAGATTTCAACCCAGCTTGGAAATCTTTCAAGGCTGCATTGATTGGTTTGTAAATTTTATTGACTAATATTGATCCTGCCAATTTTGGTTCTAGTTCCTTAAAGCCTGATGAAAGAGTCTGCATCTTTTCCTCTACCTCTTTTTGTATCTTTTCTTCAACCCCCTTTCGTAGTTTTTGTCTCTTGAGTTTGTATCATTGGAGTTTTTGGAGGAGTTGTTGGGTATGTCTGATCAACTTGTAGTTTTTTGTTTATTACCCTTGGCTTGTGCTCTTGTCACTACTTGAAGTGGAGTTGTAGGTTCCCCATCTGGCGAACTACTTGGCACAACTTGAACTACACTTATGGAGTTTTTTCCCTTTGTTTTCGGGTTCTTAGGGTAGTCTTCAAAATCTACCCTTGCAACCACAGGCTCCACAATATGCCTCTATAGGTCTCACATTCTTATCTTGTTCATGACAATTATTTTTCCAATGATCATCCACCCCACAATTATAGCAATCTCTAGTTTTTGGTTTGGGCATTGGTTTGACCATAGGTGGTTTAGCCCCCTGGTTTGCAATGAAGTAAACCGGTGCTATATCCGTAGGTGCTTGATACATTGATTCTATAGGGATTGGAGTCGATTGATTATACCACTCTTCTTCTACCCCCATTGCTACCAAACTTGTTTCAGGAGATATGGAGTAATGGATACTAGAGCCTATTCATCCACCTATCCCTCATGCAACATATACTTGACTGTTATAGCATTATTCCATGGGAGTGGTGGTTGTTGGCCTAACAATGGTTGTGGTCTCTCCATATTCATGAGTGACCTTCGCATTGGTGTCACCTTTGGCGGGTATCTATACTTGGGTTGTCCTTGTGGCCTCATTGGCACATACTGGACATTTCGATCATATTTGGGCTTGTAGTAGCACTTGTTTGTCTCATGATTTGTCTATTTTCCTTCGGTGGAACACCATTTCAACAACCTATTTTGTCCCATTGTTGTCCCTGATTAGGTCCCTGTCCCGGGCCTCTCATAGGCATCCTTTGCATGTTGGTCATCATATCGTTCATGCGTTTAAGCATGTCTTCTATAGCATTGGCAGGAGCTGCAACAGCTGGTCCTACTTGTGTTGGCACAGTGGATGTAGTTTGCTTGCTCTGTGTATCTTTAGCAATGCTCTCCTCGCTGAAGATCTCACAACTATCACTCAAGTCAATCGCATCCAAACTGCATGCTTCCCATGTCATGTGTTTTTTGCTATAAAAAATAGTATGCAAGTCTTTGTTTAATAGTCCCTCTAAAAACAATGAGGCAAGTCTTTCCTCGGTTGGGATTTCCAACACTGAACATCTATCTATATATTTTCTCATCCGACTCACACTATCTCTGATAGTTTCTCCTTGTTTTTGTTTGAAACTATAGATTTGTGCCACGGTACTATGCTTGATTTCCATTTTTGAGCAAGCAACAACAAATCTCATTGCCAAATTTGGTAAATTGGATATTGGTCTAGGAGATATGGTTTGAAACCAAGATAAATCTTTGCCCTCTAAGGTCATTCCAAACCCCTCAAAGTGTGTATGGAAGTTGATTATGCGCTCAGCTCTCAAAACCTGTCCAAAGCTTGCTAAATGATCATATGGATCCCCTGCCTCGCTGTATTTTTTGACCCATTTTTGGAAGTTTGCTAGTCTAACTCTACAGTTATGTTCAACACCCGCTCTCGCTCTTCTAGCCGGTATTTCTCCCATTAAACCTTCAAAACAGCTGTTTGGTAGATGTGACTCATGTGGACCTCTCCTTGTCCAAGTGTCACCTATTATTTCCCTATTATAGGTGGTTTCTACATTTCCACTCTTGCTCCCATCATCGAGGTGGTTGTCCTTGGTTGTGCTTCCTCTTTGATTGAACATGCTATCATAGGCTCTATCATTTGGGCCTACATTCTGTTCAGTTTCATGTAACGTTCATGTAATCACTTCTCGGATCGGATGTCCTTGGTATTTGGTCCACTCAATCTCCTTCAGAGTCATCATAAAAAAATCATTGTTATAACAATTTCAAAAGAAATCGATCGGTAGTTCTGATAAGCCCTTCTCCTTGATCTCCTAATTGAGTTGAAAAAGAAGACATCTTGGAGCTTGAGTCAAAATAAGTGTCTGGCACTTCTTCTGCAATAGTTTCTAATGGTCTCCCTTGGTTTACACTCTCTTCTGTGGACGCTCTGCTCCTATTTTCTTCTAAGGTACCCAAGTTTTCCAAAAATCTACCAGATCTTAAGTTCATATATGGGCTCACACAACTTAATTGAAAAAATTTAAACCTGGAAAGCTGTCCTTAGTTTCAGACATAGTGCTTCTGCTCCTTGTCTTGCCCTTTTTTGCAAAGTCATAAATCCCTTCACACCAGCATTTTAAACCGTATGTGATTCCACAATTTGTCAATCTGAAGTCACAAACTATCCAACAATCTCTTTCTCCAAGCACTGGTGTGGACACACCCGGTATGGCCCAACTCTGAAATTTTGCTCATGCTATCGTAGGCATGTCTAAGATGGTTGCACCTATCTATGGAGGTAAATTCAACTATCTACATAGCTTAACAAAGATAACCCTATTCTCAATTTCACAAAATGACCTTCCTATTGAGAGATTTATCTTCGGTGCGTCTAAGATAAATCTTCTCTATTTCAGCATATTTTTGGCCAATGTGACTTGTGTTGGTCTCTACATGTGATATCAAGCTTGTACAATGAGTTTTGCAAAGTTTGGATAACTTACCAATGTTTTATCACCCTTTTTGGTATCGCGACCAAGGTGTTCAATTTTCTTGGTGTTTTTATCCTTGCATAGCTCCAAAATTGACAAAACTTGCTTAAGAGATGTATTATGGTCTAATGAAACCATGTGAGTATCTTCCGTGCACCTAAGATAAAACTCTACCAGATTTTGACATTATGCAATTTTTATTTCATAGATTGATTTTCCCACAAATTTTAGGATTTATCCACACCCTAGTTTCAATTTTTAGCCAGATTTAACTTTTCCTTGTTAATTTTCTCTGAAGCTAGCGATTTTTTCAAGATTTGGGTTTGACCAAGTCTTTTAATGATCCAAATGTTTTCAAAATCAAAGGGAGTAATCTACTCAAGCTGGTCCACCACCTTCCAAGTTTAGTTTGTTAGTATCAATCCCAGAAACCCCCTACCTATCTTTGGCGCGCTTAAGATAGACTTGGCAATTTTTTGGTTTTTTGCAATGCACCTTGGATCAGATGAAATCCTGATGGTTTTCTACTTATCCTACTCCTATTGAGCATGAAAAAGAGTGTAGAAAGTAGAAAATTCAATTTTCAATATGAAATCTCTACTTTCTACTTAGATGGCACCCTTATCGACCACTAGCCAGTCTCAAGGATCCTTCACCTAATCCATACTACTAACTAAAGCTCTTTAGGTCCTTACCGAGTATCCCTAATCTCAAGTACCTCTCAACCATGATAAAGTCTGAAAAGAAGTAATGGAATTTCAAGTGGCTTTGGGTTTTTCTCTAGTCTAGGTTGCCTAGTCCGTGGCAATGGCGTCAAAATGTCGGCCAACTGCCAAGCCTCACCATATCGATGCTAGCAAAGCAAGAACCATACACATAAAATGTCAATCTATGGGATGTAGCTGAACCAACTAGTGCATGGTGGCTACAGGAGCTAGCTAATCTCTTGAAAAACCCAAGTCCTATGTGCTCTTGCCTAAATGGGTCTTAGATGTGTGTCAAACATCAAAGCAACTTTCCTTATTGCGAGCTTTATCCGATGATTTTGTATAGCTACTATGCTCCAAATGTAATTAAACTTACTACCTACAATATGCAAGTATCCTTGGCATCCCTATATGCTCAAATGTCAATTCTGACACTCGGATAAAATGGCACCTAAGATAAACAACCTATCTTGGGCAAGTCGGTTTTGGTCTTTGAAGCACTCTATGGCTTCCTTAGGACGTGCTCTATCTATCCCTATGGAAAAAAATCAGTTTAGATGTGTATATTGTGTGTAGGAATGAAAATAGCTCATAGATAGGCACGCCTAAAAAAACAACTCCATTGCAAGAAACTTATGTAGAAAGAGAGAGCTTTCACCTACGAGCATGTTGGTATGCTTGGATTCACAATGCAATACCACACAAGGGAGACACGAGAAATTGAAAGAAACATAAAACTCACAGTACTCATCTGTAGTGTATGCTCACTTCATTATAAAAAACTTAGGTTTAAAATTACAAAAGTTGGTTTTTATACCGTAGCCAAGGTTTAAAGAATGGATTCTTAGCTATTTGGGGTGAATAACAAGGCTTAGGAACTAAATTTAGTTGGTTTTTATACCGTAGCCAAGGTTTAAAGAATGGATTCTTAGCTATTTGGGCTCAATAACAAGGCTTAGGAACTAAATTTAGTTACAAATTTGAAAGCCCTCGGCCCCTTTACACTCTTTAACAATCAATGATAATACAACGGCTTTAATCTTTTATGAGATTTCTCATTAATATAAAAAGTTGTGATACAATCAATGAGGGTAAAAATAAGAAGGATGTCCTTTTGTTAGCTGAGCAGCTAACATACATTTATTAATATAATGTCCACTTTTATGACAATTATATTTTCCTTTCTTCTTTCTTCTTTCACCATAAGAGGACTTTTTGGACCATAAAGAACTTTCCAACTTGCTTGCATCATAACTAATGTGTCTTACATTCTTACCTTTTGTATGCACAACCAATGCATTTTCATGAAAAGGTTCAGATTCCTATATGTTCTTTCTTTGCTACTCTTCTTCAAACTTGAGTAGTGACATAATCAATTGTACCACGTGCAAGATGCTAGGCTAGAGAGGTATCCCATAATAGAGCTAACAATTTTGCTAGTTTGAGTTGCATTATGTATTGAATTTTTTTAATCCCTTGGAGAAATCATGCCACCAAATTTGCATGTTTTCTGGGACTTGGGTTGGGCTAGTTGCTATGAAATTCATACCTCAACTAGTGGTTTTTGCTTCATGCTTGGTAACTTGTGCATATGATCATGGAGGAAGAAGCAGCCTATCCACTTCTAGATGTGAACCTAATTGTAGGCAACTTTCACAACAATGGCTGAGTGTGTTTGACATAGATTCCTTTGGCTAACTTGGGTGGTATAAAAGCTATGGTTGAGTGTGTGTGGCTAGCATGCCTTTTGGCCAACTTGGGTGATGTTGACACCATTATCATTACTTGTTATTCTTTTGTGTTGTGTAGATGGAGGATAGCAATGTGTACTTGTGAATATATCATGCTTCACATATGCAATTGTCAAAATGGCCATTTGAGGCTTCAATCATAAGATATTCCTTACTTCTCAGACTCTTATTCCAATGTTTGGTCTTCTACACTTGGTTTTGGGTTGGAGGCACACTATGAGAAATATTGAAGTGTTATTGGTGGAAAGAAGAGAAAATTCTTCATGGTAGCACTATTTTGATTGAGGTTGGTTTCCCACCAATAGTAAGCCTATGGTGAGCTTCTAGGATGACTTAGTGTTGCTGACTACAAGAGATGATCTCAAGCACGATCGAGGCTACAAGAGATGTTCTCAAGCACGATTGAGGCAACAAGGTAGCCTTGATATAGAGCACCGGATTGACCTTCAAGGTTGCGTACTTGATCTTCAATGAGTAGAGCAGTAAAATAGTGACTTGAAGCTCAAAGAATAGGAAATTAGTCTCCAAAATAATTTCAATAATCAATAATCTAGACTAACCACTACCAAGGGTAGCAATGCCATGGTAACTCTTTGATGAGAATCCAAAAGTTATTTGTGAGTGGTATAAAAAAGAAGGATAATGCAACCTACATGATGATAAATGAGCATAAAAAAGATAGCCAGAGATTAAGAATGGAATTACAATGATCTCAAAAAATAGTAATCACTAAGCATAATGATTAGAATAACTCTCTAGAAACACCGAAAGATCTGATATCATGTTGGTGAGAGAGAGAGAGAGAGAGAGAGAGAGAGAGAGAGAGAGAGAGAGAGAGAGAGAGAGAGAGAGAGAGAGAGAGAGAGAGAGAGAGAGAGAGAGAGGTTCAAGGAAATGAAAACTTTGCAGAGTCCTTGCTATGTAGAGATTGGGGATGATACTGTGTATTCCATTATGCATGCAAAAAAATTACCATTATCTATGACAAATAGCAAAGTATTTGGCTGACATATTGCATGTACCCAACATTACAAAGAACTTGGTTTTTATTGGGAAAATTATTGAGCAACGTTTGCAGGTTTGGCTTAATTCAAATTGTCTCTTTGTCAAAGACCGTCAAAAGAATGGAAGGTTGGTTGCGCAAGGAAATAAAGTGTGCAAAATGTTTACTTTGGATGTAAATGTTCTTGAGGTTAACGCTACCCCTCTTGCACAAGGTGGA
This sequence comes from Adiantum capillus-veneris, assembly GCF_014529385.1. Lineage (NCBI taxonomy): Eukaryota > Viridiplantae > Streptophyta > Polypodiopsida > Polypodiales > Pteridaceae > Adiantum > Adiantum capillus-veneris. The sequence continues at coordinate 6,243,555 of NC_140957.1, forward strand.
AGAGTTGTTGCAAATATTCAGATCTAGCACAAACGTATTAGTCATGTATATTTGCGAAGGTTGAAGAGGATCCAAACTAAAGAGACGGTTTCAAGTTTTCCAGCTTTGAAAATTACTAAAATGCAGAGAATTTGTGAAGCACATTGATTTGGGAAGTAATCAAAAGCATTGTTTCCTCATCACAAGCATCTAAGTAGGAATGTATTGGAATTAGCACATATAGATGTATGGGGTTTGACAAAGGATGTATCTATGGGTGGATGCAAGTACTATGTGAGCTTCATTGATTACCGTACAACAAAGGCATGGGTCTATTTCATGAAGAACAAAAATGAGGTATTTATACACTTTGCAAATTCCAAGGCTATGGTTGACAAGTATACTAGGAAACATATCAAGTACCTAAGGTCATATAGAGGGGGAGAATACTTCTCAAATGAGTTCAACAATTTTCAGGCAAAGCATAAAATTCAAAGGCAGTTTTCATGCAAGTATACTTCACATCAAAATGGTGTTGCACAGCAAAAGACCATGCATTTAGCAAATTTTCTAGAGATATGATGAATGAGAAGGACATGCTTCTTTCTTATTGGGATGAGGTTGTTGCTACATGTGTTTACATTATGAACACGACCCCTAATGCTGCAGTGCATGAAATATCTGAAGAGAAACTTAGTGGTGAAAAACATGATGTTTCAGATTTCAAAAGTGTCTGTTTGTATTGCTTATGTACATGTATCGGATGAGTTGAGAAGCAACTTTGACCCAAAGGCTGAAAAATGTGTGTTCATTGGTTATTCTCTTGAGTAGAAACGGTATAAGTGTTACAATATTTTTATAGGTAAAGTGAGGGTGAGTAAACATGTTGTTTTTTATGAAATGGAAAGTTGATATGTTGATGTCAAGGATGATTTCGGGGCTAATATAAGAGAGAATGTGACCCAAAAAAATGCAGGTATGTAGTCACAGGTTTTGAGCCCTAGTGCATGTCATGGTGAGAAGCCATGGAGTGGCAAGTTGCACGAAATAGTGAGTCTTTCTTGATCTTCAAATGTATCAAAAAGAGATACGGAAAAAGTTGATGATTCCCCTAAGCTGCCACATTTGAGTGTTGGTCATAACGATGGTGATAGCAGTGCTTCTGAGCAATGTTTAGATGAGGATTTTGACATACCCTCTATGAAGATTCCGAGTGTGAGAAGGATGTAAGCGGGGACTAAGACACCTAGAAGTGATGATGGACCATGAAACTTTGACAGAGTAAGAAATCCTGTGTAGAGATTGACTTATGACAGTTATGTGGATCATCATTGTGCATATATGGCAAAGATTACAAAGGAGGTAGGACCCACTTGTTTTGAGGATGTTGTTAAAGATGCAAAATGGAGTCAAGCTATGGACGAGGAGATGGATTCCCTTGATGAAAATGGAACATGGGAGTTGGTGCCATTAGCGGCAAGTGGATATAAGTGGGTCTACAAGATAAGGCACAATGTTCATGTCAGTGTGAGCAGGTACAAAGCAAGGTGTATGACCAAGGATTATGCATAGACATATGGGATTGATTATGAGGAGACATTCAGTCCTATAGCCAAGATGGATATATTTCGTGTGTTTATTGTGGTGGCTGCAACTTTCAGATGGGAGTTGAAACAAATAGATGTAAAGAATGCTCTTAAAAGGCGATTTGGATGATATTGCCTTATGGAGTAGCCACAAGATTATGTGAATATGTGTATACGTGGCCTTATATGCAAGTTAAAGAAGGAATTATATGGGTTGAATCAAGCACCTAGAGCTTGATATGAGAGGATTGTGGCATTCCTCATCTCTTTGGTCTTTTGGATGTCTAATCCGATCACTCTTTGTATGTGTGAAAGAATGATGTAGAAATTATGATTATCTGCATCTATATGGATGATTTCATTGTTGGTGGTGATAATTTAGTTGAAATAGAGAGTGTACAATCCATACTTATGCACGAATTTGAGATGAAATATTTGGGAGATTTTTGTTACTTTTTGGGAACTGAGATTATACACGCACAAGAAGGTGTATGGTTGTCACAAAGGCAATAAGGCTTTGGACATGTTGACAAAGTATGATATGGCTAATTGTAAACCTATTGCAATGCCCTTGGATCAAAGTTTATTTGAAGTTTGGGAATGGTGTAGATCAAGTACTTAATAATGCTACAATATATAAGAAGATTGTGGGTGATCTACTTGACTATTTCACGTCCAGACTCGCATTACGCCATTGGATTGGTGAGTCAGTTTATGCAATCTCCCAGGAAGCCACATTTGGATGTAGGGAGACACATGTTGTGCTATGTGACTACTACTTTGGATCATGCACTCTTTATAGGACTGATGTTGAGTTGCAGCTCTATGGTTATACAAATGCATATTGGGCTAGTAGTATATATAATCGTAGCTCTACCTGTGAGTCTTGCTATCACATGGAGCACTAAGAAGCAATCTATGATTTCTCTATCACGTATAAGGGTAGGGTACATGGGTTTTTCAATGGCGGCATGTGAGGTAGCATGGTTATGATTGTCACTTCAAGATTTTGGAGTACTGGTACATAGGTTGGTTGTCATTATTGTGATAACCTTAGCAACATACAATTGATTTGGAACTTAGTGTTTACTATGAGGATGAATCACATTGAGGTGCATTACCACTTCAACAGAGAGAGTGTCTTGGCAAGATATATTGACCTTGAGTATGTGACAACAATTGAGCAGGTTGGAGATATCTTCATGAAGGTCCTTGGAGCGTAGAAGTTGTGACAATTTTGAGTGATTCTTGGAATACAAGAAATGGTGTTGAGTTTGAGGGGGTGTATTAAGATGTCAGGCTTAGCATGTGTCGAGTTTGAGGGGGTGTATTAAGATGTCAGGCTTAGCATGTACTACTCCTAAATGACCATCATTGAAAGTCATCATTGTTGGAGCGCCTTGGTGGATACGCATACTCTCACCAGTGATACTATAGTTGGACTACACCAACTTGGTCTACCTACTAGAGTGATGACACACTTAATCATCAAGCTCATTCATTGGTAGTTCACACTATATTGTTATACTGATTTTTTCTTATGCCGTATTTTTTCTTTTATGCATTGTAGACTTGATTTTCTCATATTACATTGACCATTTAATGAGAAAGAATAAACGAGAACAAGAGTTAGAATATAGACATGTGCTTTTAAATTTATCTTAGCACAGAACCAAGGCAATGGGTCCAAATGGAAGATGGTCTAGCAAAGAGCAATGCCAGCTAATGGAGCTTAAAAGACCTTAGGGTTAGCTTCATTAAAGACCTCCAAAGGTTAATGTTAAAAGTCCTTAGACCTAGTACCTTAGGCAAGCTAGGGCTGAGATTGAGGTGGGAACCCAGACCAAGCTTGAGGTGCTTGTCGTGCATAGGAGGGGTGTTGGGACATCATTGCTAAGATATAGGGTGCATTCTTGGCTAAAAACAATTAGGTTAAATCTACCTTGCTACTATTAATTGCAATTTTGGCAAGTGGTTAACAGGGGGATTTGAGGGAATGGGCATGTGTCTTTAAATACTATCTACCCATTCTATAATTTTTGTCTCGTTTGGACTTCGTTTTCTTGGTGAATCGACGTTCAAGCTTGCAGTGTCGTAGTTAGCATTTGTTGCCTGACATGTAGTTGAGTGTGGTTTTGAGTTAGATAGGGATTGAATGTGTTTTTTGAGAGATTGACAACCTCTTGTAGCCTCCATGCACTAGTTGGGTTGACTCTATCCCATGGTATGACATTTATGTCTGTGGTTCTCACTGTCACTACAATAAGAAAGAGAGGCTTTGCATTCGGGGAGCCCAACATTGAGTCGACGCTAGTTAATAGAATGTTGCTAAAGGCCCAAGATGTACAAATGGACATCAAAGATGAATACAAAGAAGCAGTGCAGATTGGAGTTACACATTTTTCACATTTTTCCAAAATGTCCATGTATTGTAATTACCCGATGTATTTCAAGCCAATGTAATAATTGTAACGTGTTATAGGCTCAATGAGAGTTCTAAGCTGTAAAGAACATGTCAATTAGCATACCTAGATTGCAGACACACAAAGTTGTGGAGTCTTAAAGTCCTTGGGCACCCGAACATTGGACATTTCAAACCCAATGGCTAAGGTATTTGTAAGGGTTTTGTAAGTTTTGGATAATAAGCGTTACAATGTCTCTGCAAAGGACTGTGTACTCTCCTCTTCTCTTCTCAAGCTCATAACTCCCTCATGAAGTGTCCGTCCTAAGTGCCATTTACTTCATCACATTCATAGGTGGATGCTCTTCGCAACATTGTGCTTCTCTTGCGATAAAACTGTGTTTTTGTTGCAACTCACCTCCTTTTAAATCTAATAAATCAAGATTTACATAAGAAAACTGCATTTTATGCATAGGAGGGGTGTTGGGACATCATTGCTAAGCTCTAGGGTGCATTATGGACTAAAAATGATTAGGTCAAATCTAACTTGGAGCTATTAATTGCGATTTTGGCAAGTGGTCAAAAGGGGGATTTGAGGGCATGGGAATGTGTCTTTAGATGCTATTTACCCAACCTATAAATTTTGTCTTGTTTGGACTTTGTTTGCTTGGTGAATCGACGAGATGTTCTTGCGGTGTCATAATTAGCATTTGCTGCCTGACTATGCAATTGAGTGTGGTTTTGTGTTAGATAGGGATTGGGTGTGTTTTTTGAGAGATTGACAAACTCTTGTAGCCTCCATGCACTAGTCGGATTGACTCCGTCCCATGGTACGACATTTATGTCTGTGGTTCTCACTGTCACCACAATAAGAAAGAGGCTTGGCATTCAAGAAGCCCAACATTTTGGCGATGTTGCCGGGGACGAGGAACCTAAACTAGGGAAAACCCCAGTGCTCATTAGTTTTGTCCAAAACTTCCTCTAGGTTTGCCTAGAGTACAAAAACCAACTTTTAGAAACTGCACAATTGGGGTGTGTCTACTTTAGTTGTGTAGAGGTGTCTTGGGAGTAGTCGTACTTGCCGAAACCTTTAGGCTTAGATTAGGTTGTTTCCAAGAGGTTGATAACTTGGACTATGTTAGAGTCTAATAATTGATGCTCTTTTCCAAACAAAAAACATATAAAAACGAGTGTTTTTTGATTTGATTAGAAGTAGGATAAGTAGATGCCGAGGAAGATTTCTGACCCATCTCACCCTCTAAATTGTCATAAGTAAAGTGTTTTGCAAAATTTTAGAGTTTACAGGTACAAGTCTCATAAGGTGAGCTCAAAAGATCAGAAACAACATTTTTGGTCATCATGGATCTTGGAAAAGATGTAGCAACCCATTGGTAAGTCAAAATCAACTTTAGGAGAAGATTTCAAAGTTTGACCAAAACATAGATTAATATCTCCTTGGTGATGAATTTAAGTTTTTTTGGTGAAAAGTTCTTGTAATAGGACGCGAAAGACGTGAATGGCATCAAAAGTTCAATTAAATGCATCTGTAAGCCAAGAGCTATTAATCGTGCTTTTTTTCATGAGGCTTGAAATCGAACTTTTTTCACATGGACATCTTTTTTAGATGATATGCTAACACTTTTGTGAAGGATCAAAAGATTGTGAGTCCATTTGAGTGCAAAGCTAAGCCAAAAAAACTTTCGCTCCAAATAGACAGACAACTGTGGATAATAACACTCAAAAACTGTGGATAAGGACACTCAAAACTGAATAGAACTTGATGAAACTTCTTGACAGGTCTTAAAATATCTTCTTTAAACTATGTGAGTTGAAAAAGTTGAAAAAAGTTTCAAAATTGGGCACCTAGCTATTAATTGTGATTATTATCTTGGTCTTCAAAATAGCAAAATTTTCATCATTTGACAACATCAAATGCTCATGTAAGTTACCACGTGAGTTTAAATGAATGGGTTACCAGGAACTCAGGTCATCATCCTCACTAGCAGCTTCCGTAACAACCAAGGAAGGCCAAAAGCAAAGAACAACAAGTCAAAGCCAAAAAGTTTAACAAACATGGATACCAAAGAGTGAGCTCGGCCAAAAGAAAGTATGGATCAAGAAGATGAACATCTTTGATGAAAAATCACAAGATCCAACACCAAAAGGAAAACAGTCGAAGCATTCAAGAATGTCTAAGAAAATCACAAAGTTGCAAGCTTTTCCAAATCAGATTTGGATTCCAAAGAAGTTGATTCAAGCACAAAGAGGTCAACAGTTTATTTGGATTCCAAAACAATTAAAGTATCAACTCCCAAAGTCTAAATCCCATCCCCAACCAAGCGTAAAAGGGTTGAAGCAAAGACTACTGTTTGCTGACTCACACAAAAACAAGGTGGATCCCAAAGAAGGCTTTTCAAACACAAACAAAACTGTGTTTGGTAGCCAAAAGGTGCCAAAGATGCCCATTTGTCGTTTTCAAGAGTAAAATTCAAAAAGTGCCAAATACAAGTCCAAATCAAGCCGAACTTTGTCAGTAAGCTATGAATAGAGAATACAAGCTAAGGATGAAAAAAATTTAAAACAAAGCTATCGAGAAGTGTCTGTGGAGGCTAGAAGGTTGTTGATGGGTTGTCGATGGACGATGTTGATTTGTCAGCAAATTTGTTGATGAGGCTCATTCCACTGTAGCATCTTGAATGTCTAAGGTTGTGTCTGGTATGAGAGCATACAAAGAAATGCATGTAAAACAATATTCCCTGCAAGAAAGGTTTTTAGGGGTTCTTTAAAAAGAAAGTGTAGCTATAAAAGCATATGCCATGGCTTTACAAGCTGGCACCCCTTTAAGAAGGGTTCTTCTTATCGAGGATATGTGCTCTCATCTTACTGTGCAATGTGTGTGAGTGTTGGACTCTACGCCACTCCACCATGATTAAGTTAATAGACTTTGACTCTTATGCTCATCTCATCTAGCATGACCGACACGACTTAGATATGCTCAACTCTCCATCTTGAGCGTAAGCCTTATAACTATGACTCTTAGCACATAGATTATTATGACTTGAAGCTTTGGGACTAACACCTTGCTCATTTTGTGGCTCAGCAACCTGAATTTGACTATACTAAAGAGTGTTTTTTGTATCTTAGCGACTTGCCTTTTTACATATTTGTGCTTACTACAAACATTTCTTCAGGTAAAAGTAAGCTTGAATCCTGAAAAAGAGGATTATTAAAGGACCAAGTTGAGATTGAAGGTTTCTTTTTCCATACTTGTTTTACTTTTAAATCTAAAGCTTTGTTTGTTGGGTTGTCCTTGTTTGATTGTAAAGACTCCATTGGCTGTATGGTTGTTGGGAGTTCCATCGTTGCAATAGCGCCAATGGCCAACAAAATTGTCAATACGGAGGGATGAGCTACCCAGCTAGGACATGGAAACACTCACACGGTTAGTGAGCTAATCGTGGCAACACAAATGGTTAACTCTACAAGGTGAGCTTCTCGACCTATGGAGGAGCTAAGCTACAATGAAGGGCAATCTCCACATCCACTCCTCTTCACCTCCAATCAACCCAATCACACACACTACGATTGCAAGATGCACACAACACTAATCCTATCATGCAACACACTAATCGCAAGCACACACACATAGATCTATCAAGCACCACACTCCAATCAAACCTGCATGCACACACAAACAAAATAGGGCAATCACACAAGATTAGAGAGGGATTAACCACTAATTAGCTAAGATCTAGCTAATCTAAGCATCATAGGCAATCATAAGAAGCATGAGAGAGACATAGTGAAATAGAATGAATCATTGATTAGTGTTAATCAAGTCTCATGAGCAAGGAGAAGCTCAAGGACTCCATAGCCACACACCTCAAGAGCTCTCACCAAAGAGTGCTCTCAACCAATGAGCTTGAGAACCCTAATTTCATTTACACACTGCCTTATATACATAGGGTAAAAATATGCAATGTCCGGGTGCCCAAGGCCTTTAGGGATCCACCATTTACTGAATCTGCAACATAGGTACAATAACTTACCTATTCTTTACATCTTGGAACTCCCATTGAGCCCGTAACACATTAGACATATTACAATGGCTTGAAATAAATCGGGATTTTACAATACATGACCATTTTGGGAAAACGTGAAAAATGTGTAACTCCAATTTTTACTGCTTCTTCATGTTGAACTTCGATGTGCATCCTTACGTCTTCGGTCTTTAGCAGCTTATGTCAACTGACATGGACTCAGTTAACATTCCCCCCTTCCGATTTTAGTGCCCGTCCTCGGGCACTGTTAAAAAGTGTCCGTGGAGGCTCTGGAGGGTTTTTGATTGGTTGATCATTTTCATTGTCGTTGAATTTGTTGATGAGGTTCACTTTGCTGTAGCATCTTTGTTGGTCCGAATATGTCTGATATGAGAGATGGTGTTGCATTCGTCCGTTGTAATTGCATAATGAGGAGGCTTCTATTTATTTATGAAAAGTATGTACTGATGAGGTTCTAAATTAGGGTCTAATACCTGGATGACCAAAGGGAAAAAACCCACTGGAAAAAAAGCGAATTTGGGATACGCGAATTATTGGAATTCTTATTAGCATTGAAAATATTAATAAAGTACTCAAGAGATTATTTGCTGATAGATATGGAATTAAAAAGATAGCAAATATGAAAGGGTAGCATGATCGAACATTGGTATGCCTGTTGTTGTCCACTCAAGGTGCATAGGTGGAAGCAAAAAAGAGTGTCTAACGCATATGTCCGATGATGTAACATCCTATTTATGCCTACACAAAAATGCATGGAAACCAATATGCTGTGCAAGAAGGCTTTTGAGGGGTTATTCAGAAAGATGGTGTAGCTATAAAAGCATATGACATAGCTTTGCAAGCTAGCACCCCTTTAAGAATGGTTTTTGTTGACGAGGATATGTGCTCTCATCTTACTGTGCACTGTGCGTGAGTGTTGGACTCTACGACACTCCACCAATTGTCAGTTAATAGACTTCGACTCTTATGCTCATCTCATCCAGCATGAGTGACACGACTTAGATATACTCAACTCTTCCAGCTTGAGCGTAAGTCTAATAACTACGAGTCTTAGCGCAGAGTTTGATATGACTTGAAGCTTTGGGACTAATGCTTTGCTCATTTTATGGCTCAACAGTCTGACTCTGACTATACCAAAGAGTGTTTTTTGCACCCTGGCGACTTGACTTTTCATATTCTTGTGCTTACTACAAAAATTTCTTCAGGTAAAAGTAATCTTGAATCCTCAAAACGAGGATTAGTGAAGGACCAAGTTGACATTGCAGGTTTCTTTTTCCATACTTGTTTTATCATCTTTGAATCTGCATTCACGTTGGTTGGGTTGTCCTTCTTTGACTGTGAAGACTTCATTATCTATTTGATTCTCCAATTAGGCCTGTTGTTGTAAGAAGTCTTTGATGTTGTTGTAGGCCTCTGTTGATCGTTGACATTTGACTTTTGACTAGGAGCATTGGAAGACTTAGGAATCCAAATCTCTTAAAGACCTTTGTATCTCCATTGTTGACTTTGCTTCGTTCTAGATCTTGTTGCGTTCTTAAGATCTTCCTGCAGGTTTGGTGTAGTTACAGTTGGCTTATGGTTGATTGGTAGCCAAATCTTTGTATAACTTGTGTAGAATCCTTGTCCAAGAGGAACATTCTTTGAGATCCGTCTTTGTTCTGTATCCTCTTGAAAATTGTGGTTGACTTTAGCATCTTTCAATGTTGTTCTGTTGTATACCTGCTTCTTAGGTATCTTAGAATATTGTTGAGGTTGATACCTTGTGAGCTTTCTTTCCTGGGAGGGACTTGAAGCTACTTTGTATGCTCTAATCTATGGTTTTGGTACCCATATCTGTCTGTTACCTTCATAGTACTCTTGTTCTTTTAAGCTCCATTGTGATGCTATCCATCCCATGTGTTTGTCTTTCTATGTTGATTTCTTGTCTTTAACCCAAACTGGATCATTGACTTGCACTGAACAAACACTTGCTTTACTTTCTTTTGATTTCTTGAGTACTTTGGCTGATATATCTTTGCTTTCCTGGGTGTCTCCTTAGAGGTTTTAGTTGGGTCAGCAATTGACTTGAAGTTTTGAAAGCCTGAATTTCTTGAAGAAGCTAATCCATGAGGGTTCTTCGATGTAGAGGCATATGCTGTCTCAACTTCTTTGCTAATCAATGGAGGGTCCACTTTAGCTTTACCTTTGTCTTTAATTCTTGTGACTTCTGCAACTCTGAATCTAGCATTAATGGTACCTGTAACTATTGCTGGTTACCTCTTGGAAAAGAGAGTATTAGCATTTTATCTTCTTTGTAGGCCTTGTGTTGGTCTAACCATTGATGTCCAAGGATTACATCTGCATGCATTTCCTTTGAAGGCTTCACCTAAAATTGTACCTGCGCTTCATGATTTTGGATGCTACGGGTAGCAACCACTTCTTTTTGACTTGTAGCCTTACACATGATTTCTCTGTTACTTGACTTGTTCTGAGTAATCTCGAGAATACTCTTAATGTTGTCTACAACCATATTGCACTTTGCTTCTTTATTCAATAGAGCATTGCATCTGACACTTGCTCCTGCCTGATTTGTTTTAAGCTCTTCTGAAGTTCTGTTTGATGGAGATGAATCATCTTCAATAAAGATTTGCTTTGGCATCAATCTCCATTTTAAATGTGCTTGAGGACTTTGTGCTGTTGTCCGTAGAAGACCAGTCTTGGTCTTCATTCTTTAATGTCTGTGATGACTGCATCTTCATTGAACTCTGTATCTCTAGGACCTTTTGGGCCATTGGCATTCCCATTATGAAGTCCTCTAGCATATCTTTTGCTGTGATCACATGGAATTGAGCTATGATGATCTGTGAATTTATTTCAATGGTGGTGGAGATGATCCCCCAACATTCTGCTCGTTTGTTTCTTAATATGCTCACAAGTTCAGGAGCATCTTCTAGCTGTGGTTGGCCACATCTTTTCCAAGTGCAAAAAGACATGAGGTTCTTGTCTAACTGAAAATCTAGCTTTACTTCACTTGACAACTATTCTTCATTTTCACCAACAATGTTGCACTTGATTGTCTCGGGATCTTTTTCTGTATTGAGTGCTTTTGCTGTGGCAGCATCCTTTGGTTGAGCTTTATGTGCATTTTCTTTGCTTTGACCACCTGCTTCCATCGATTTTGACTCCATTGGCTCTACTATTGCACTTTTTGTTTGCAATTGTTGAGCATTATCTGCTTGCATTTGGGTAACCCTTGATCTTAATAGATCCAATGTACTTTCTGGCAGAATCTATCTCTTCGGAGGAGATTTTGGTGGTGACCTTTGTGTAGCTTTCTGGACTTTAGCTTTCATTGATTTTGACTTTTCTGTCACTTGTTTTGGCAGCTTGAGGCTTTGCATCATCTTCAGATAGTCTTTGATTTCAATCGGGCCATTTGTAGGGGCTTGTACAAGGTCATGATCTTGCTGATATTTGTCACAATGTGCATCTTGATATGCATATGTGAGCTTGATCACATGTAAGTGCTTGAACACTATTGGATTTGTCGGCTTTTGACTTTGACTTGTGGAGATCAGCTGAAACTTTTGTCCTTGATAATCTTTATAAAGGCATTATCTGTAGACTCAGATGGAATCTGGGTCAATTGGAAACTTCCAACAACCATATGATCTTGCAATGGTTTCTGCTTTGAAGGGGTCTGTTGGCTAGAAGCTCTAGGGCTTCTAACTGGTGTAGCATTTCTTGGTATAAGAGCTGAGCTTGATAGATTTACAGCTCCCCCCTTCCTAGGGTGATCACTATAGCCTGTTTCATTGTAAGAGTTCAAAATTGTTTGGCTCTAGTTTAATCTCACGTTTTGGGACTGTGAAGGTACACTTTGGGTAGCACTATTGATGTTTGGCATCTGTAAGCCTTCTGTGTAGTTTCCTATGTATCTTCGTGAAACATGAAAAATTATTCCCCAAGTCAAGTTGTAGATAGCATTATCTTTGCCCTGATATTTTCTATCCCATGGGTCTCCTATGATGTGAGCTTATGTGGTTTCAGGAGCCAAGGTATCATAGATGCTAGACTCTCGTCTATATCTAGGACTGTTTTGGTCAAAGTATGTGCTCGTTTGGTCACAACATCGAAGTTTGATTTCGATGGAGGAGTGTTTAGCTCTGAACAGTTTTTTGGGTTCACTCGAGTAATATCCTTCAGCTCTAGAGAGGATGGGCTATAATAGATTCTTTCATCTAAAATAAACCATCCTTTCTGATCTATCATTGGATGCACTTCTATGAGCTGGTATGTGGGTCGTTCAAACACTGGTTGATCCTTTTTGTACAGTTTCCCCTTTTGGTATACATAGTGTGCATATGAATTATGTGTACCATACAAAGCTAATATCATTTTGTTTTATGTGTCCCTTAGACTCATGAATGATTGCACACTTGTGGAATTGGGTGCAGAATCATTTGCAAACCTTACAGTCTTTTCAACCTTCGGTGATATCTAGACACCTTGACCAAATTCATGCAGATTCAAAGAAACAATTTTAAGCTTTTCAGGTGTATGTGCATATTTATGCTCATTTTGAACTTGCAGTGCTTTTATTGGTGCTTCTAATGGTAATGCAGAATCATCCAACTGCATAATAAGTGACGAGTTAAATGCACTTACATCAAGATTCGCATTTCCAATTTGCCATGTACTTTGCTTAGCAGTTGATATGTCCCTGTTGTCTGGATTTCTTGGACAACCTTCAGAAAAATGTCGACCTTCTTGTCCACAATCTGAGCAATACTCCATGATTGGTGCTATTTCATCTGGTTCTGTCATATCAAGCTCTAGCTGAGAAGTTTCTGCTTCTGTGATGGCGAAGTTGTTGGATTCTTCTTTTAGAACACTGAGCATCAAGCTATAGATTGCTCGGTCTTGATCTTTGTACCGTCTTTGGCCTGGTTCTCCAATTAAATTGGCTTCTATTGGTTGACTTGTTGGATCTTGCAATTCCGGCTCTCGACTATAGATCTGACCACTGTAATCCATGTACAATGACCCTGATTGCATATGCACTAAATGGATGTTTTGTTGGCTTGGTACAGATTTTTGGATAATCACTTTGGTTGATTTTTTGCACTTTTATCTGCACTTCATCTTTGAGCTTGCAATACCTGGCTCCACTGAAGTTTGTGAACATCTGGGAGTTCTCTGAATCTGGCTTCACTCGGATCAACAGGATCTTGGCTCCTGTGCTACTTTTACTGCTCATCAAGTATATATGGCCTTTTGAATCTGTGTACATAAATTTATCTCCATTGTAGCCATATAGTTGTAGAAGCTGCTCTTGTGCAGTTGTGTACGTGTTACCATTGCTACTGGCTTGCTCTACTGTACTTGAACTCTCGGCTCGATTTGAGTCCATGTTGACTGGTTCTGTAAAAACTGTCACCTAGCAGCTTTTGGTGTTAATTAGGAGAATTTCTGCTGCTCATACTAGCTTAATCTGCATTCACATGTGAGATATGTCCCTGTTCGTGGAACCTCAATTGCAATGCAATTGCTTGCACTCGCCAATTTCTTACGTGCATTTTTTTTTGAATTTTGACTGACGCTCAATCGGCTATGAGTTGGTCGATGTCTCACTTTTTTTGGTTGTTTGCTCGATTTTTCTTGGCCGCTATTCTCGATTTGTGCTCGCTTTGCGGTGCACTTCTCCGGTTTTTCTTTTCGGCTTTTGATTTGCTCGTTTTTGTGTTGCTTGCTCGGCGTGTGATTTTTTTTGCTTTTCTAGGTCTTTCTAATTTTTTATGGCTCTTTTTGGCTATTTTTGTGCTTACAATCACTCTCTTTTTATTTTTCTTAATTTTTTGTGAAATTTTGAAAATTTAAATTGTTTTTGGTCTTTTTATGATTTTTAACGATTTTTAAGGAAAAGTTTTGATTTTTTAAAAATAGATTTTCTAGTAATTTTTTAACTTTTTGTGATTTTTTCTTTGAAGGTTTTATGATTTTTTGAGATTTTTTTCGATCAGTTTTAGATTTTTTGTGACTTTTTATGATTTTTCTATGATTGTTGGTGAATTGTCTATGTATTTTATATATATATATAATGATTTTCTATGAAATTTTTATTATTTTGGTGAATTTTCTATGTTTTTATTCAAAATTATTATTTTTTACGATTTCTTTTGTGTAGTTTTGATTTTTTTATAAAATGTTTTATGAGGTTTTTAATATTTTAATTTTAATTTTTTGTGATTTTTGGTTTTTTCTGTGAGTTTTTTAAGTGTTTTACATTTTTTTGGGGTGATTTTTTTGATATTTTTAATGAATTTCCTAGGAAGTTTTTATTTATTTTTTAATGAAGATTTTTTCTTTCTTTTTTTGGTGATTTTTTTATGTTTTTTGTTTTTTTTTAAAATTTGGTAAAATTTTTAATCTTTTTTTATTGATTTTGAAAATCTTTTTTTATTTTATTATAATTTTTATTTTTATTATTTTATAAAATTGTTTATTTTTTAATTTTATTTAACTGGATGTATAAATTGAAAACAACCTGGCTGGTCCCGTGGCAGCTTGCATTGACCTTGGCTGACGTGCCACTGCACCTGGGTCTGGCAATGCGCGCGTGGACTGCAGCGGACGCAAGAGAAGGACGGAGACTGGAGTACGTGCATGAGGAGAGAGAGAGAAGAGAGAGACTGCACGTGCAAATGCTGATGTGCAGGGCAGCGCGTGCGCGTGTGTGTGTGCTGGAGAGACAGAGAGTACGACAAAGAGAAAGTGGGAGATTCGGGCAGGAGGGAGTGTGTGTGTGAGTAAGTGCACGCGTGGCGGCGTGGGGTAGGGTCTCATGAGTCACTGGGAGTCATGGCGGGTAGTTCAAGACAGTGTGAGTGTGTGTGTGTGTGAGAGAGAGAGAGAGACAAAAGGGTGAGGTCACGCTAGTAGAGAGAGAATAAGGGAGAGAGAGTGTGAGTTATAGAGTTAGAGAGAGAGTGAGATTTCGTGGGGTGGGTTCACATGCAGGGCTTAGCAAACTCGAAATTCTCCCAGTTTTTAGGTTGAAATTTGAAGATTTTGCAGGTAATTACACTAAAACTTGTCAAAATTGCCCGGTTTTCTTCAAGGCAAGCTCAAAATCTAAACGGGATTTTAAGATTTCAGCCGGTTAAAATACACTAGACCCCTTTCTTTAAATTTAATAACTTGGTCACGCATGGACATCGAGAGAGAGGGGGAGTGTGACGAGAAGAGAGAGAGAGAGAGAGAGAGAGAGAGAGAGAGAGAGAGAGTGAGGGGGGAGGAGAGAGAAATTTAGAGAGAGTGGGAGTTAGTTTGTATGTATGTGTGTGCAAGCAGTACAAAAAGAAGAAAAAGACGAAAATTATTTAAACGTCTTGTAACAGACAGAGAGAGTGAGAGAGTTCGTGGGAGAGAGAGTTGAGAGAGAGAGAGAGAGAGAGAGGGTTCACCCGGAGCGAAAAAAGAAAAAGAAGAGTATTTTTTTTTTCTTATGGCGACAGAAACTATCCCAAGAGACCGTAAAGATCTACCCGACGGAGAATTTCATGCGCCGCAAGGCACGGCGGAAGGCGAACCTAGCTTTCTCTTATTGTTTTATTTTTATTTTTATTTTATTTCCAAAAATGCCAAAAATAGGTCGAAAATTAGCCGAAACTCCAAAAAATCACCAAAAAATCCCAAAATTTGCTAGAAAAGTCCAAAAAATTCTCAAAAAATTGTAGGAATCTTACAAAATCATCGATATTCAAAACCAAACATTTTCAAAACGCAAAAGCACACCAAAAGTAGCAAATTTTACCGAGAACGTTATTTTCAACAAAATTGTCCACTCAATCCCCGAAAATAGTGGAACGCTCAAAACTTGACCACGGAGGGCACAAATGCGAACAAAATGATGCCAAAATACGCACACACAAAACAACTAGTAAAGATCGCAAAATATCAAATTTTATGAAATTAACCAAAAATTAATGCAAAAATTTGTAAAATTTACAAAAATTATCCGAAAAATATCCAAAAAATTTCTACAAATTCTCCACACATTGAGGAATAGTGCAGCCAAATAAAAATACACAAATCACAATAATTCGGTTGCCAACAATTTTATCAAATAAATAAAGACTATGCAATTAAACCGAAAAAAGTAGATAAAAAATTGACGCAATTAAAATGTGTAAATCCCTGTTTTGAGCACAAAAACACAAAAATTAATCATTACACACATTAATTATGCAATCAAAATATGAATCAATCATGCAAATTTGACACTTTTTAAGCACACACACACACACACTAAAAAATTGGCAGTTTTTACCAATCTTTAGGTGCGCACACAAAAGGGTTAAACCTGTCGGATTTGCAATGTGACTTCACAAATCATTAGTTGGACATAAGCACAACACACATCAATCGTCACAATCAAAAAATTATAATGCACACAGTGATTCCTAGGTGCTCAAACATGGGCAAAATAGTGCACACACACATAAAATTAGTATACACACACTCAATTAGAATGCACACACACTTGATTTTAGTGTGCACACACTTGCAATTGACCATCCGAGCATGCAATTAACTCAATTAGGCACCCAATTAGCAACCTACAATCACCAATTAGCAATTGAAACTTGTCAAATTCATGTGCCACCAATTCTTAAAAATTTCGGCATGAATAATCACAAATTTTTCAATCCATAACATCAACATTGCATTGCATCAACATAGCATAGCATTACATTGCATCATTGTAAGAAACTAGGCAACTAGGCTCTCCTGGATCCTCCTCCCAACCTCCCTTTATAGGTGGGCTCCTAGCCCCTTGCCCTAGACGGATCCCCTGTCCACACTGCCTAGCCCGGCCCTTGGCCGTAGTCCTTGCCTAGCCTAGTTCGTAGGGTACAGGACCCGTGTCCTGACATTACTCCCCCCTTAAAGAAGAGTTTTCGTCCTCGAAAACAAAAGTGGAAAACTTCTTCTTAAGAATACTGATGTTCTCGTTATTGACGTCCCATAAGTGAGCCAGTTGTCTGTATGACCGATAATTGGTGCAGTGAGGAGGTTCAATGAAACCAAGAGGGATATCTTGATTTTCAACATTGTTGTCCGTTTGCAACCACTTGGGTCTAAATGGTAACTCCATATATAACTCACTTGAGTGCTGTAAAGGAGTAACCACAACTAAGAGTCACTTGGGTTTAAATGGTAACTCCATTTATAACTCGCGTGAGTACTGTAAAGGAGTAACCACAACAAAGAGTTGTCCAAAGGCATAACCACTTTTCAGATCTTCTGAAGGTACTGGAATAATGCAAGGAAATGTTGGCGTAACTTTCCATGCAATTGTGAGCCAGATTTCCTACTCGCCTAAGTATCTTGAAAAGTCCGTTATATGTTCGTCCCTAATGAAGGTTACCTGCCAACGTACTCTGTCAGCACACCTGGTAAGTCCTTGACGTATGAAAGTATTGACACAATCTCCAACCCCACCACAAGAGGTGTTCAAAGTCGAAAATCGTACTTAAGCAAATTCTAGAATAGGGAGAAAATCATCTATTTAGAAATGCTTTAAAATAATCTATTTAGAAATGCGTTGTGTTAACGTATGCTCTTAGCAGATCCTTTAGCACAAGATTACTCTTTATAATCTTTGTGATCTGCCTATCCCCTTGGATAACTGACAGTACCGAGGTGTGTTTTCCTCACGGTTTACAGACAGTCGTCCTAGATGACTGGTAAACGAGAAATCACAGTAGTGTTTAACATTGGTGAAGAATCAACAATGTCCGAAATAACCATTGTGGTTAACTTGAAAAAATCCACAAACGCCCCAAACCGAGCCATGACCTCTATTGGTGATTTAGTGGATCCAAAAGTCATCTCAGAGAGATAGTGCACATAGAGTGCAAAATGCTTCATAAGCAACAATCTGTGGAATATGCATGCCGTTCCAAATCATCCCTTGCTAAACACTAGGGCCCATAACACCTAGTGTGCATGCATTTAGCAAAAACTAACCGAACCTGTATATCCATAATGATGCTTGCCAATACGTATGGCAAATGTGATGCGCCTAGTACGCAATAAAAGGAATGTAAATAGTACTGAAAAGAAACCAAATACTTTTAGTTGCACTCTTTTGCAAACCTTGTCGAAACCTCTGAATCACAATAAAAGGTGAAACATTGATCACTTCTAGATACAAACAATGAAACTTTTTCTTTAACAGCTTATAGCCTTGCTATATGTATAAACAACCATCTGTAATGTTGTTTAGCAGTACTTGTATCTTAACAAGTCATTCTAAGTATCCGACAATTTCTGGCCACGAAATTGCTCTTGATACATCGTGCTAAAAATGGTCTAGAAAACAGATGTGACCAGCACCTAGGGACTTTGTCGTGACACATAATTGACATAATGGCGCCAGTGTCAGTCCAGAGACTCATATTCTCCACATGTGGAATATGTCTCATATAAGGATGTGTAAAAAAGAACATCCTTCAAGTACAAGATGTACTTGTGGGTGGAGGTAACTGTAAACACTCTACGACGGGAGTGAGAGGGACCCTCATTCATTGCTCCACACTGGCTAAACCGAACTCCTTGAGTTCCTCGACCATGTTGTTCCCATGTGACAACATGTGCCAAATTGAACCCTACAAGTAGGTTCGTAACATCATAAGGAAGAAAGATAGATTGGATACTTGGCTCAAAATACTTTGTGCCGGCATGCCCTTGGCATGACTCTGTAACATTCAAGTGTACTTATATGTCTTGAAAAACCAAGCAAAGCATACTAAAAATGGAATAACACCAAATCAATAGATGCATACTTGGAGATTTGAACGTAATGTTCACTTCCCCGTATTCAAATGGAGAGGAGCACGTCCCCTACTGAAAAAACAAACAGCATTGCATTGGGAAGCCTGGGTGTTGCAACCCTTTGCAATCCAAGCTCTTGGATTAGAATCTACGTAGTCAAACCCCTTGATAAGACTCTTTGTAGAAACTGCTCAACTATCAGATAACGGTAACCAACATAGTCAACCGTGTACAGGTTGATTGGAATCAACTTGAAAAGTGTTTACGTCTGCTACCACGTGGTAGATTGCGGAATTCTTTCCTTGAAAGTATAACTAGGAGAGATCAACGGTGATCATCAATGCAGATCAAACTGTGATCCTTAATGCCTATGGGGTGATGTAGCAATCACCCACCGAGTCTTACCCCAAAACAGTATGTCCATAGACACTCTGTAGTGCTGTAGAGAGAGCAGGAGATCCACACAAGTGAATTGCCGAGCTCTTATGGACAGCCATGCTGTCGCAACTGATTGCTACATCTAGACTTTCTTGTAGAGATCAGCTGTTGTGAGTTGAAGATGATCAAAAACTCAACTTGAGTATCACGCTGAAAACAAGTAGTGCAAAAATGACACCCTAAACATCCGCAATGACAAGACTCTTCCTTGTCCATTAACGTCGATGTGTACGTTCGTGGGTATATCTTGGAAACAATCACCCAAAGAATGCCAGTAGTTGGGTCTTACCCTTGTCCGGACATCGGCGCTTAGCCTGTTTGGCTCATAGCCCTTATGCAAAATAGTGTTCAATCGACGAACCGATGAAGACTAATTTGAGTAGCATCTTAAGCATGTGCTAGCTGTGAGTTACAGAACCTTGCTGACTCATGAGCAGAATATGTATCAAAAGCTTGGTATATTATTCCCTTAAAGAGAGAGAGAGAGAGAGAGAGAGAGAGAGAGAGAGAGAGAGAGAGAGAGAGAGAGAGAGAGAGAGAGAGAGAGAGAGAGAGAGAGAGGAAGAACATGTTGGGCTGAGGAACTTTCCTTAAGGTTGTAGAGTGTGTACCCAAGCTGTGTGCCTTGATGCATCTTATGCCTGACTTGCAGCTTATCGTATAAGCAGTCCACAATTTTTTGGTATGACTCTCTCATCGAGAGAGGTAATAGAAAAACATAAAACTCATTCCGACCCTCCTACCTTGTAGGGGTCGTGATTGTATGAGGATGACTTGGCATTGACACTTTGCCTGGGAATCATGTTTTAATTTTTGGTTCTTTTTAGTGCTGTTGTGTTAACAAAAACAAAAAAAAACACTTTAAAGAATCCATCACTTAGTCTGTCCTTGACCGAGTTGCGAGTGTGATAGCGGAAGCGTAATCCATGAATTGGTGGAATTCATTCCACCCGGTTAGCATGTCGTGCATGTAGAATTGTGAGCCCTTGGCTACTATAACAGCCTCAAGCAGGAGAGCCGAAACCATAAGTGCCTTGCAGAGTCTACCTTGGGAGCGATGCATCATAACGTGTTGTTGCCACACATAAAATGGGAGCAAATTGTAATGGTAACATTTTCCCAAACTGGCGTGCCAATGCCCTTGATGCCAAGTGAATGGGCAGTATCGTGGCACGCGTGAGAAGCCTTGCTTCATGTGAATTTGTGAAAGCACTTTGCTTTACATAACAGACAACATTTTCCAATGAAAACATGAAAAACAAACAAATTTAAAATCAAGCTCACCTGGTTATCTTGTTGAAACCAGTCATCCTGAAATTTTGATGGAGAAGAACTCGTTCCATAACGGCTCATAGCCTAGTCTGCTACACGAGAGAGAGTTATCGCGTGTATATATATACATCTCTTGTATCATATACATCCATCTGGCATGTAATGAAAGAACCTGCAAGCAGATTACCAAATTCCTTCCAAGTTTGTATGCTCATAGCATATGAAAAACGTGGGAGTCTCAATGCAAGATGCCTAACTTGAAGCCTTTCTGATAGCCAAATGAGGCGGTTGTTGACAGGCAGAGAGCATGACCAAAAGAATCAACATTGTCGAGGAATTTCAACTGAAATGAGCTAAGAGTGTGTGACAAGCATCCTTTGGCAACGTCTAGAAATAGTGACAAGGAGTCAGCCATGCCGAACAACATGCCTCCTGCATCAAGTCAAGCAGTAGGATGTGCTAATCTCCTTGAGATTACAAAACATGGTAGATTGGCTATACTTTTGCATAAAAAGGGAACCACTTGTGAACCCGTGCTGCGGAGCAAGGCGGTTGGTTCTCAAGCCTTCCTTGATTCCAATATTTAAACCAATCAAATTTTGGCGCTTACGGTAATTGTCACAAGCTGTGCTTTTGCTTTGCCGTCGTAAAGGGTACGCACGGCTGCTGCTTGACATAACGATGTGATATGTTCCAAAAACTTTACCAAAACAAATGCAAAAGAGTCTGTATACCGTATTACGAGGTTATACCGACCTGACTTACCGGCTTCTTGAACTTGCATGAGTAAATACTCACGCCGATGCGCCTTCTCGGCTTCTTGCTTGAAATTTCTGCAACTTGTGACAATTTACACAAATGAAAAGCAAAAATGCAAAAGAGACTTTGCGTACCTACTGGGAAATTGACTTTGGACTTTGTCATGCAACCATGGCCAGTGCCTTGCATGAGCATGCAGTCATGCATGACTGCATTGAGGCAAACCATGGAAGGCCACATACCATAGACCTCAAACTGCTTCGTGTCCTTCGGAACCTCAACGGCTTCGTATCCCGAGCTAACCGAGATCCTAGAATCGTGAAGGGTGTGTGCCCACAACCGGTTGCTCCCGGCACTTCGCATGGATCTTGCCGCTTAACATGGAGTGGGTGCCCTAAAAAAAAAAACAAAACAAAAAATTTTCTTTATATAGTCGCTTACTGTGAGTGATGGCGAAACTGATGCACTGACTGCATGGAGGAGGGCATTGCATCCCCTGCAGAGCTCGCCCAGCCCCGGCCCTATGTCGGGAGTTCCTCCTTATGGCCTTGCGATCGTACCGAGCCCGCCTTGGACTGATTTGGTGGAGGCCGAATTCGGCTCTCTTCTTGGCCCAAGCCTCTGTGCACGCAGGTCTTCGACCTCTTCCTTGACTTGTCAAGCACCTCTGCACACGCCGTGAATTCCGACCCCGGTTTGCATGTAGCATGCAAGTCCAAGCCAAGAACTCCACGTCCTTCCTTCTTCTTCCCAAGGCCCTTGGCCATGCCTCTCCTTTCTCCTCCACATGGAAGACATGCAAAAAGCTCCCCAAACGTGAGAGCCACGCCCTCCATAACTCGCAAGAGAGAGATTGCCTTCTGCTTCGATCGAGAGAGAGAGAGAGAGAGATGCACAAGCCATGCAAGGCCCCCTTCCTCCATAGCTCTCCTTCCCTGAGCTCTGATACCAGTGTAAGAAACTAGGCAGCTAGGCTCTCCTGGATCCTCCTCCCAACCTCTCTTTATAGGTGGGCTCCTAGCCCCTTGCCCTAGACGGATCCCCTGTCCACACTGCCTAGCCCGGCCCTTGGCCGTAGTCCTTGCCTAGCCTAGTTCTTAGGGTACATGACCCGTGTCCTGACAATCGTGGTGGGATTTCTACACAATTCTACACATCCTTAGATTCTAGGGAGGTTGAGAATACCACCTTAATTACCTTTCCATCAATTGAATGGTCGAATGCTCCAATCCTTCATAGCACATTAGTAATTTAGAAAAAATTAATCAAATTAGCAAGGGGTTAGTGTGAAATTAAAGTGTGTAAACACACAATTGGCAAGATACGGTCACACATTAGGGAATTATGAACACAATGCTTCATGCACACACATTCAAAATCCACAAAAACATAAACACACAAGTGAAATTAGTGAGGGAAGCATTTGTTTATGCCACAATTTCACTAGTGTAGGCCATCGTCCTTGGCAACGGCGCCAAATGTTGGGGTCCCATCATTGCAATAGCTTCAATGACCAACAAAATTATTAATCCGGAGGGATGAGCTACCCGGCTAGGGCATGGAAACACTAATCGTGGCAACACAAATGGTTAACTCTACAAGGTGAGATTCTCGGTCTATGGAGGAGCTAAGACACAATGAAGGGCAATCTCCATATCCATTCCTCTTCACCTCTAATCAACCCAAACACACACACAACGATTGCAAGACGCACAAAACACTAATCCTATCATACAACACACTAATCGCAAGCACACACACATAGATCTATCGAGCGCCACACTCCAATCAAACCTACATGCACACACAAGCAAAAGAGGGCAATCACACAAGATTATAGAGGGATTAACCACTAATTACTTAAGATCTAGTTAATTTAAGCATCATAGGCAATCATAAGAAGTATGAGAGAGGCATAGTGAAAGAGAATGAATCATTGATTAGTGTTAATTAAGTCTCATGAGCAAGGAGAAGCTCAAGGAATCCATAGCCACACACCTCAAAAGCTCTCATCGAGGAGTGCTCTCAACAAATGAGCTTGAGAACCCTAATTTCATTTACACACTACCTTATATACCTAGGGTAAAAATATGCAATGTCCAAGCACCCAAGGCCTTTAGGGCTCCCCTACTTACTGAATCTGAAACCTAGGCATAGTAACTGACATATTATTTACATCTTGGAACTCCCATTGAGCCCGTAACACATTAGAAATATTACAATGGCTTGAAATAAATGGGGATTTTACAATACGTGATCATTTTGAGAAAACGTGAAAAATGTGTAACTCCAATCTTTACTGCTTCTTCATGTTAATCTTCGATGTGCATCTGTACGTCTTCGGTCTTTAGCAACTTCTGTTAACTGACGTTGACTCATTTAACAATGGTTCTCCAGTTAGGCCTATTGAAAGGAGCCTTTGGTGTTTTTGTAGGCCTTTGTTGAATGTTGGCATTTGATTTCTGACTAGGAGTATTGGAAGACTTAGGAATCCAAATCTCTTCATTACCTTTGTAGCTTCCTTGATTACTTTGTCTTTCTTGAGGTCTTGTTGAGCTCTTAAGATCTTCATGCAATTTTGTTGTAGCTACCATTGGCTTGTGGTTAACTGGTAGCCAGATCTTCATATAGCCTTTGTAGAACGTTTGTGCAAGAAGAAAATTCTTTGAAACCTGTTGCTGATTTGCATAATCTTGAGGGTTGTGGTAGACTTTAGTAGCATTTGATGGTGTATTGTTGACTTGCTTCTTAGGTATCCTAGGACATTGTTGAGGTTGATGCCTATTCAACCTTCTACTCTAGGAGGGTCTTGATTGCACTTTATATGCCATGATCTTTGGTTGTGGTACCCATATCTACCTGTTACCTTTGTAGTACTCTTGCTCTTTCAAACTCCATTGTGATGCTATCCATCCCATGTGTTTGTTTTTTTGTGTTGAGCTTCAATCTTCAATCGACACTGGATCACTGACTTTACTTGACTGCTCGGAACAAACACTTTCTTGATTTTTTTATGCTTTCTTGATGAGTACTTGGGCTAATACACCTTTGTTTTTTTGGGTGTCTCCCTAGAGGTTTTGTTTGGATCAGCAATTGACTTGAAGTTTCCAATGCCTGACTTCCTTGAAGAAGATGATCCATGAGGGTTCTTTGACGTATCCGTATATGATGTTACATCTTTCACGCTTGTCGTTTGTCTCTTGGTTGTAGGTCCACTGTAGCTTTACCTTTGTCTATAAGATTGTTCTTTGATTCTTGTGACATTTGCAACTCTGATTCCAACATTAATGGTACTTGTAACTGTTGCTGGCTACCTGTTGGAAAATAAATTAATAACACTGTATCTTCTTTGTAGACCTTGTGTTGGTCTAACCACTGATGTCCAAGAATGACATTTGTAGGCACATATTTTGAAGGCTTTACTTGAAAATTTACCTGCTCTTCATGCTTCTGGATCCTAAGGGTAGCAACCATTTCTTCTTGACTCGCATCCATACCTCACATTGTTTTGCTATCTTTCTTGCATGGAGTAATCTCGAAAATGCTTTGGATTTTTTTTGCAACTATATTAAAATTTCTAGAATCACAATCTCTTGCCCAAGCAAAGTCACAATACCCACTTAGAATATTTGTGCCAGTGACATAGAAAATTCCATGGCCCAAAGTACCTTTGATATACTTTAGAACACGCATGCTCGTGTTCCAATGAGATTCCTTAGGCTAGTTGGAAAACCTACTCAAAACACTAATTGTAAAACAAGTGATTACTCTTGTATTACACAAGAAAATCAAACTTCCCACAAGCTTCCTATCAATTAAGGGAGAAGAATCCTCCATGAAGAGTTTCACATTCACCTCCATTGGAGTGCTCACAAGTTTACAATCCATCATCCCAAATGATTTTAGGGTTTCTATTACATACTTTTATGGAGAGATGAAGATGCCCTTTGTGGATTGTCTAACCTCAATCCCCAAACAATAATATAAAAGCCCCAAGTTTGTCATTTCAAACTTGGGAGCTCAAACTCTTTTGAGTTTGTTGAATGAATTCTTCATGATGACCTGTGATAATCAAGTCATCTACATACAAGATAACCATGACTTGCTTTCCATTCTCTCTTCGTACATATAAATTTTCTTCAAAATCACTAGCCAAGATTTTTGAAAATACTTTATATCCTAACATACCATGCTCTTGGTGATTTCTTTAGGTCATATAAAGCCTTTTTCAACGTGAAAACCTTCCCTTTTGAATGGGACAACTCAGACCTTGGTGGTTGCTCTACATAACCCTTCTCCTTAAGAGGTCCATTCAAAATGCGGATTCTACATCCCCTTGGAAATCAACCCACAAAAGGATAGCAGCAAGAGCAAGTACAAGGAAAATAGTGGTCATTCAAGCTGTGGGAGCAAAGGTTTCACACACATCAAGCCCTTAAATTTGTAAAAAAACTTGTGCTACTAACCTTGCTTTGTACTTATCCAATGAGTCATCAGCCTTGTGTTTGACTTTGTAAACCCATTTGGTGCCAATGACCTCCTTCTTTGGTGGTTGATCCACTATCATTCTCTACTATGCTGTCATACTTTGATTGCATTACTTCTTTCCACTTTGGATCAACCCTAGCCTCTTTAACAGAGGCTGGCTCCTTTATAAAGCCTACAATTTTAGTCATTAGAGCCATGTTGACGATGTGTTTGGAGGCTCTTCTTCACTCCTCTATTCTCTTTTCTCTTTGCAAACCACCCTCTTCTTCATCATGAGGATTTTGATCATCAAATATCTGTTGAGCCCACTTTGGTAGTGGCTTCTCTTGTGATGTTATAATAGGTTGGTTATTTTTGTTTGAGTTCTCATCATTAGACAACTCCTCCTCCTGAATTTTTACTTGACTTTAATATGGCACATATTTGGTTATTTCTTTGTTTGATGAGAAAGTGGATGAGCTTGGTGTTGGGTTTCCAAGCCCGTGGGAACATCTTCCCCGGCATGCAATTAAGAAGAAGCAGTTTGCATGGCAATTTTTTTGCCTATATATGTAAAAGGCTATACATCAATCAAAAAAGAATAGCATGAGCTATTTTTACTGAGTATCGAGTCTCTCTCTCTCTCTCTCTCTCTCTCTCTCTCTCTCTCTCTCTCTCTCTCTCTCTCTCTCTCTCTCTCTCTCTCTCTCTCTCTCTCTCTCTCTCTCTCTCTCTCTCTCTCTCTCCCCCCTCTCTCTCTCGTGTTTCTCTGCAAGCCACGCTCCAAGCCATGGCCCCTCACCGCAGGCACCCACCATAGCCATCCCACCTATCAACTAGTATCAGAGCATATGCTCTTGGCGGCCTCAGTGCTTGAGTCAATACAGCATGGGAGTAGCCGCTTGTAGAAGGAGGAAGAAGCTCATTGCCCTGCAACAATCCGAGCAAAACCACCATCAACATGGTCGCCCTACTTTTTTGATGAAACTTCAACACAGTCTCCCCTGCTAAAATGCCATCTCCAGCCTATTGTAAGCAACCTGGTTATCGAAGCTGTTGTCTGTAGAGCTCGCCATCGTTTTTTTGTGTGTTTTTCATAGGTTTCACATTTGCTTAATTTTGGTCTTTGAACTTCAACCAAGAGGACCATCCCACTCTTAAAAGGTCACGCAACTCTGCAACAAGCGAGAGAATGGAGGCAAAGAATCTCCTATTGGATGACCAGCAATCGAACCTATTCACTTATATGGATGCTTGTTGGATATTTTCAATTCCTCTACATGTGCCATGTTTATATTTGGGCAATGATCGTGGTTATTTAGATATTTATGGCAAAGGAACCATTCAATCTTGCTGCTCAAGAAAAGTCCTAGCTAGGGTCAAAATCTCTCAATTGTGGAATCATCAAATACCACACACTCTTCTATATCTTGGAGGCTTTGCATGGTTCATCTTAACACTAAAGAAAGGAAGGTATTTTTTTTAATCAATTTGGGCAATTTGCTAGGATGCACATGATTTTGATTTTTTGTCCTGTTTTGTCTATTGTCAAAACCATCATAAACTTTCAGCCAAAGCCTCTTTTATTGTATCTGTTGTCATTCATGCCACGACATAAATTGTACAGGCTATAGACACTGCCACACATAAGTTGTAAGACCTCCCAAAAATATATCTGTTCTCAGCATATTTTTCCCATCTCTTGTGAGGTTATTGGGTACACCTTAAACCCAAGGTTTGGAAGTGAACCCAAAACTCCATTTTTGTAGCTAATTTTTGACCTACACCCTGTTTGTTCAAGGGGACGTTCTACTATCATAGCACCAGGTTATGGATACACCAAAAATCCTTGGTTGTGAGAAAACCTAAAACTCACAGTTGTCGAGTATACCAAAAACTTGAGGTATCATGAGAGTGGTCTGTTTAGTTCGGGCTTGAGGGTGGGATTGTTGGGTTTCCAAGCCCGTGGGAACATCTTCCCCGGCATGCAAGCAGTCTGCATGGCAATTTTTTTGCCTATATATGTAAAAGGCTATACATCAATGAAAAAAGAATAGCGTGAGTTGTTTTTACTGAATATCAAGTCTCTCACACTCTCTCTTCTCTCTATGTTTCTCTCCAAGCCACGCTCCAAGCCATGGCCCCTCACCGCAGGCACCCACCATAGCCAGCCCACCTTTCGCTTGGTTTATCTAGTGAATGTGGCCCTTCTTCAAATACCGCATCACGACTAGTGAATATGTTTTTTTTCCTCTGGTTCATAGAGTTTGTATGCCTTAGACTCTTCACTATATCCTAGAAATACACACTTCTTGCTTTTGGCTTCTAACTTTGTTCATTGAGGATCAAGAACATGTGCATAACAAAAACATCCAAAAGTTTTAAAAATCAAGATCAAAGGTTTCTTACTAGAATAGACTTCTTGAGGTGTGTTTTCTTCTAAAGCCTTTATGTAGCTTTTATTGAGGATGTAAACTGATGTACTTACTGCTTCAGCCAAGAAGGAATCTAGCATATCCTTGTCTTCGAGCATATATTGGCCATCCTTACCACAACCTCACATTGTGATATTCCACACTCCATTCTACTATGGTGTGTAAGCACTAGTAAGGGGATACTTGATGCCATGATCGTTGCAATAGTTGTTGAATCCCATTTGAAATGAATTCTCATGAATGAAATATACCCACATCTTTTTACTTAAGTCGTTGACTAACAGCAAAAGATCAAAATAAATATGATTTATGTGATGAAATAAAAATTGGTTGGAAACCGTAGTTATTACCTAATCATATGGAAAGATGTATTCGATGAAAGTCACACGTGCAGTTTGGAGGGAGATCCCCCACTAACCGGTGGATCCACTCTACAATATGGAGTGAAGAAGCCAAAATAATAGCTTAAAATACCGCTGAGAAAAGACATAAAAAAAATTGGTTGAAGTTTGACGTAGTTGTAAACTCGTGGTACATTGGAGCAGTGCAGCGAACAAAATTAGAAATATCGAATCGGATCCAATTTATCACAATCGATTGGCAAACATGCTAGTTGATTGTATCCTGAAAAACCTCCCAAAGAGTAACGAAGGCACGCAAATGTTTCCTCAGGCTAGATGGAAATCAGCCTATGAGTGCAAAGGCAGAAGGGAGCTTGACTGCGGGACCTACAGTCGAGCAAGGATGAAAGTCGGCCTTAGTGATCCGACGATTCCAAGTGGAAGGGCCGTCGCTCAACGGATAAAATTTACTCTAGGGATAATATGCTGATCTTCCTTAAGAGTTCACATCGACGGGAAGGTTTGGCACCTCGATGTTGGCTCTTCGCCACCTGGGAGACCACCCAAAGCAAACATAGATACTTTACCACAGATAAAATACACGCATAACTTTCTACTAAAGTTGTTGACTAACAACATTATTTCAAAAAATTACATTGATGGGTTCCTATAGAGGCTTCCAGGAACTATACCAGTCTTTCTTACTAGTCATATTGGGATGCTTCACTATCTAGAATCCAAGAACCATCAACAAACAGAATTTGTGTTGATGAGCATACTCTTCTATGATGGCCCATAGTTTAAGATCTCCCTTAGCATTGTTGGCAAATTCTCTTTCCTTCCAAGAAGCTTTCATGGTGTCGTTCTTCTCATCTGATTTCTTCTTTCTACAGTCTTTAACAACATGGCCCATAGTTTAAGATCTCCCTCAACATTGTTGGCAAATTCTCTTTCCTTCCAAGAAGCTTTCATGGTGTCGTTCTTCTCATCTGCTTTCTTCTTTCTACTATCTTTAACATCATGAACTTTTTTGGCACAATAAAAACAACTACCTAAAAAATTCTTCTTCTTGGGCTTCTTCTTAGAGGTATTTGGTATAGTCCCCTTTGTCTTTTGAGCGTGGGGTGGAAGCAGAATCACCCTCGCCATCCCTAGTCCTAAGACATAGCTCCTCTTCAAGTAACATTGCACTCAATTCTTCAAACATAAGAGGCGTTGGATGAACCTAATTGTTGAATGCCATAACAAGACCATCATATCTATTTGTAAGTATACAAATTTATCATCGAGCTAAATCTTTCAGAGAAATAGCCACACTAGCATAAACCAATTGATCTTGGAGATCCTTAATTTTCTTGATAAAGACCTCCATCTTCTCTCTGTCAGCAAATTTCTCAACAACAAGTTGATTTTCTAGATATTAAATTCTGGTATGATTATGCACCTCATATTGGAAATCCAATATGTTCCAAGCTTCATGTGCTTTAGTGGTATGTTGAATTAAAGTGAGAAAAAAATCACTTACACACATGACAATGATGCACAACGCATCTGCATTCCTTTTCTTCTAGGTAAAGTAGCATCTGGAGGAATACAAGACTTGGATTTGTCGGATCAATTGTTGTAGCGAGCTTTGGGTCAACACCATTTTGCCCCAACACTGTATCTAATGATTTATATGAATCTAGAGTTACAAAGATTTAGAATTTCCACAAAGTGTAGTTGGTGCCATCAAGCTTTCCTCCCGTGAAGGCTAGTGGATGGATGCATAGTGAAGTAGCACCAATAGAAGCATTTGATGTTGACATGATTGATTTTTCAAGGTAATACACGTGCTTCTTGTACAATCTTACCTATGAGCACCTAAGGCTTTTATACCATGTAAGAAATACGAAACAAAATAGGATAAGGAGAGTAGAGAGAGATACAATGCAAAGTAGATTAGTAACAAATCAAAAATTTAGATTAGCTTACTATTACAAAGTGATGGTGTCATCCACCCATGCACTCTCGAGATAGAGCTTAGGTGATGATATGGACAACTAGAGCAAGTAGGCAGGAATGTGGGATGTGTATAATGGCTCACGGAGATGGCCTTTTGATATAGATGTAAGGGAGTCTCTATGGGCTACCCTCTGTCATGAGAGACAACCATACATAAACCCATGTGTAGTTTCTCTTATCTAGACAAGTCCAAGTAGAACTTGGCCACGGGCCCATTGAACACCACCCACAAGAATGCTGCCCACTACCCACCAGCTAAAGACTAGCAGCCATAGGCCATGGGCGACCGACCAAAGACCATCAGCTATCGATGGTGAATCAAAATTTTGTGGATGCTATGAGGAGTTCAATGCAAGGTTACGTGTGCTCTCAGGGTCATGTCAAAGTGGTCAGGCAGTTTTGGAGGTCAAGGGTAGGCAAAGTGCAGTAGGTATGTATGCTTTATGTGGTTTTTTTGGCTAGAGTTCTTTGTTATGGTGCCCATCAAAGGTGGCTGGTAAAAGTGTGAAAAGAGTAGGAATGGAAGTGCCAAAGGTGTCTCTCATTGTGGTCTTAGGTTGGTCCAAATGGCTCCTCAATCAGAGCTAAGCAGTGCAAGTTATGCTGGTTTGAAGTTTAAAGTGGTTTCCAAATCCTTGTCGGAGTGGGCAGTAGAGCAGATGGTGGATCAAGATGGAAGTGAATGCATGGGCCTAAAGTTCTTGTCTTATGGTGCATGTTGGTCTTTTTGGATTGGCAATTGGAGTTCGTATGGCCAAGATATGACCAGTTGAAGTTTCATTGGGGGGCAATTATGTGCCAAATTGACCACCCCAATAGGCATGCCATCCAAATTTTTATGGGGATTTCCAGGCTTTGAAGGATAGTGTGTGATATGTGGAGTCAATTGGAGTTGACAACTCATCAATCAGAGTCACTGTTGTCAAGATATGCCAGGTCAAAGTCAGGTGCAATCGATGAAGGAGCGGTGCTTGATGGTTTTCTTGGTTTTTGGACTGTCAGTTTGTGATCGCATAGAATTTGAAATGTGGTGTGGCTTTTGAGGATCACAATCAACACATAGGGCTTTTACCATGGTTTTGCAGCTCAGGCATATGGTCCATGAGCAAAAAGTGGCAGGGTTCTGAATATAGGGGACAATTCAATTTCTTTTTAAAAACATTCATGAGGGTTTTTAACTCCCTAAGGGGGTGTCTTCAGGTGATGCCATGTGGCACCTAAAACCCCATATGTGGAGGCAAGGCCTACGGGTGCACAATATAAAATCTGGGCCACGGCCCTCATATGTCACAAGGAAGGTGAGATATTTCTCTCTGTCTCTCTCTCTCTCTCTCTCTCTCTCTCACTCCCTCTCTCTCTCTCTCTCTCTCTCTCTTTCTCTTCTCTCTCTCTCTCTCTCTCTCTCTCTCTCTCTCTCTCTCTCTCTCTCTCTCTCTCTCTCTCTCTCTCTCTCTCTCTCTCTCACTTTGTTATGGCTTGGGCGTCTGCAGTGCTGTCTGCATCGCGTGGCCCGTCGAGCAATTTTGGTGGTTGGCGTCGCTATGGTGATCTTGTACATTGGTGATTGATACTTATGACATTGCAAGCACCTGTATAGGGCCCATTCTTGTGGCTTGAGAGGTCTTTTGAATTGAAGGCAAATAAGGAATTCCCACCTGTAGTGCTAGGCGCTACTACCAAGGCCTAAAATAGGGAGGCTTCCCACATGGCTTGGTGTGCAAGTTAAGTTGAGAACAAAGCAGAGGTTCACATGCAGTACTAAAAAGATCCAACAAGTGTTTGATAAATATACAAGCTGCCAAAAAATAGCAACTCGCTCTATAAGGGGCGCGTTCTTGGTAGCACAGGAGGCTTACAGCAAGAAAGAAGTGAGTGTGGAGTGAGAGAAGAGGTTTTTGGTGGAAAAGGTCAATGAGGACTACCAAGAGGAGCTTTTGGGGAAGGAGAAGAGATTTTAGAGAGCAAAGGAGCAATAATTTCTAGAAGGGTATCTTCGAGAATTTAGGGACAAGGCTAAACTTCTGTTCGGCCCATCACCCTCAAACGGATGGCCAAAGTGAAATAGCTAACATAACAATTCTTGATCTACTAAGAGCCTACGTAACAGAAGTAGATCAAAGGTCCCAATGGGAGAAGTACCTACTGTTAGTGGAGTATGCCTACAATAACACTATACATACCTTCACCAGAAAAGCACCTTTGTAG
Organism: Adiantum capillus-veneris; assembly: GCF_014529385.1. Lineage (NCBI taxonomy): Eukaryota > Viridiplantae > Streptophyta > Polypodiopsida > Polypodiales > Pteridaceae > Adiantum > Adiantum capillus-veneris. The sequence continues at coordinate 6,276,324 of NC_140957.1, forward strand.
ATAATTGGGGGAAGGTCTAAAATTACCCTGCTACTTAAGGTACACGGGAAGATCTTCACTGCAGATGAGTATAGGCGAGACCTCCAAGAATCTTTCCAAAAGATTAAGGATGCTATCTTTGTCTCATAGCAAAGGCAAAAGGTTGCTGTTGATAAGCACAAAAGAGCCCAAGCCTTTAAAGAAAATAATTGGGTCTTGCTTAAATTTCCCAAGGCTCGATTAATGCACACGACGGGCAAGAATCCTACGGGACACCAAAAGTACTATGCTAAGTTAGCAAAAAGGTACTATGGTCCCTTCCAGATTCTTAGACCAATCAATGAGATGGCTATCAACTCAAGTTGCCCAGTCATTGGCTCATACAGAATGCTTTCCATGTGAGACTACTAAAGCCTTACAAAGGAGAGCCACCTCAAAAACCAACTATTGAAGACCCACCGGAGATCGAGGACCAAGAAGAGGTGCTGCATCCTGAGTCCATTCTCTGACATGAAGACAAGGTATTGAGAGGTGGTAAGATTATCCGACGATATCTTATTAAGTTTAAGAACTATCCTTTTGAAGATGCTAGATGGATGCAAGGCATACAATTAAAGGATAACCTAAACGTTGTCAATGCTTACAATGCTTCCCTAGAGTAAGCAAATGTAAAAATGTTCAAAACGAACAAAGTTTTTGTCTTATAAGACTCTCTTTTTCTTTATTGTGCACAAATGTTAAAAAGTATGCATGCGTAGGATCATGTTTGCGGAGACGACGTCTCTCGAACACCAAGTAGAGCTTGTCACTCTACTATGGAAGATTGATAGGACTAATGCGTAGACATGCTTGCGACACCTTAGGCTCTCAAGCACCAAATGGATTTATTCATCCATTCTAGAAGGATGTCGTAGGGTAAGATAGGGATCCTCTACCCGCTAGAAAAAGGACTAATGACTAAGCTTTATCTTCTCCACCTCACAGTCGAGGACGACTATGATTTCAAGAGAGAGGTAATGTCATAATAACTAATAATCTAATTCTCCAAAATTATTTTCTCATTTTAAACTGATCATTTAATATGGGGTGGTACCAAGCGAGAAAAAGCTAGAATATTGGTTAGGCTGGTAGACTGGTCATAGTAGGGATCCAAAGGAGGGAAAATAGGGATCCAAGTCGACCGAGAGAGAGAGAGAGGGGGATTATTTTTGCAAGGAATTATCGCACACACACACTCACACAATCTCATGTGTGAAGCAAAGAAGACTTTTTCCTTCTCAAGCTTTAATAGAAAGCTCATCATCTACTCCAAGCTTGTGAGAAGGGAGGCCTACACCAACAACTTTTGGCTTTGTGATGCAAATCCAACCAAGAGCCAAGTTCCAATGCATGCTTATATCCTCTACCATGCTAATTACTAAGCTATGCTAAGCTATTGTGAGTGATTATGTGAGGAGACATACTTCTTTCTTGTAAGAATACTCATTCTTCCTCTCGATCTACTCTCATACCCCGCTAGCTCTCACCATCTTCAAAGGTGTGTGAGGTCTTGGGTCTGAGACCGTGAGGGAATTGATGTTGTGTTTTACAAGTGTGAGCTTGGTCCTTGAAGCTTCCATCTTTATTGCACCAGCAAGTTATTGAAGGAACACAAAGTATTGTATTGTAAAATGTCTCCCTTGATGGGGGATACCTATAATACAAAGCCTTTTGGAGGGGGGACCGTAAATCCGGTCCTCAACTGTTGTTAATAGCTTAATTTCTCTCTCTTTTTGAAGTATTGTGTAATATTTAATGGCCTAGTAACTTGTGTGTAGCGGAAAATAGAATAAACATAGTGAGCATTTCATTAGAATAGATTCCTAATGAGTATAACAAGAGTGCTTGGGTGAAGAGCAACAAAAAGCATAACACCTAGTTAGATAGCATGAACAATACTTCAAAAGAGAGAGAAATTAAGATATTGACAACAGTTGAGGATCGGATTTACATGGAGCCGGTCCCCCCTCCAAAAGGCTTTGTATTATAGGTTTATCCCATCAAGAGAGACATTTTACAATACAATTCTTCGTGTTCCTTCAATACTAGCTAGTGTGTTAGCAGCAAGCTAACTTAGATACCATTTTTCGGAGTTCTCTTTATGAAGTATTTGTTATTTTGATAAATCGGGAATATTGCAACTCCTAATTTCATGGATAAACTCTGCAATTAATGAGCTGGGACTACAAGCTTGCAGACGAAATACACAGCGTGAGCTAACGACGCTCACTTCTCTCCTTCTTGCGCTTCCTACTCCCTCCCCGGTTGTCACATTGCACTCGCGTTTGTTGCATTGCAACCGCAGGTAAGAGCTTTACACATTGACTTAAGTAGTTCACAGTATTTCGTAGCTTTTGGCGTCACCGACCCCCGGCCTAATTTCATCATAACTAGGAATTTACACTTAAAAAAAAACTAAGCATCGGTGGAGTATTGGGGCATCATTGCTGAGCATTTAGGGGCATTCTGGGTCGAAAATGACTAGGTCAAAAATCCACTGTTGTTAATAATCGCGATTTTGGAACTTGACCTAAAGTGGGGTTTGATACCATAGGCATGTGTGCTTACGTCTTATAAATATGTCCTAGAAGTTTCGTTATGTTGGATGTCATTTGATGCTGTAACGGATGTCATTTGTTTGCCGAGGAGCTATTGGCTTTTGGTGATTTCACTCACTTGAGTGCAACTTGAGTTAGATGCGAGTTGTTATTTGTTTTTTGAGAGATTGACAACCTCTTGTAGCCTCTATGAACTAGTCGAGTCAGCTTTGTCCCATGGTTTGACAAATTAATCGTGATTCTCGCTAATACTGCAATAAGATAGGATGGTGAGGTTAGACATACGTCCCACATTTGGTGCCATTGTCGGGGATTGAAGAGACCTAAACTAGGAAAAAATACGAGCATCTTGTGAAGTTATCCTTTAACTTCCTTCAGGTTCGCCTAGAGTTCAAAACTTTCTTTTAGAAACCGCATAACTTAAGATTGTCGTCTTTTGCTGTGTAGAGGTAGCTTGGATCTAATCGTACTTACTGAGTGCCTTTAGGATTGTAGGATTGTAGATTTAGATTAGGATTTGCAGAATGATTGAAAGGCGAGACAAGTCTTGAGATCAAGGCTCTAAAAACCATAAAAAACAAGAAAACGAATGTTTGTGGACACTTTCCACAACCCCATTGCATAAGAACCTAGGAGTAAGGTAAGTAGGATCCGAGGTGGATTTCAAAACATTGCTCTCTCTGAAAGAATCAAGTGTGAGTTGTTATTGAAAGTTGCAGAATTTAAGGTCTATGGCTAGAAATAGCTCGAAAAGACTCGAAACCACTCAATCCAATTGGAGAGTAAGCTTAAGAGTTGTCTGAACCAGTTGGTAAGCTCAAGGACACTTCGAGGTAAAAATTTCAAGAGTTGGCCAAAACTCAGATTATTTACTTTTTCTTGACATTTTAAGCCAAATTAAGTTTTGACTTGATTCATAGGCTTAAAATAGCTCATATAAGGAATGTCTCTGAAAAAATTGCAAAAAAGTGTTCATTTCAAGCCTGAAGTTAATAATCGCGATTATTAACTTTTTGGTCTAAATTGACCAAGGTTCATGCCATTGACTCATTGCATGTGTACAAACAACTTTTGTAAAGACCCAAGAGATTTGGATCACTAAACTGGCAAAAACTAAAGTTTGTATTGACATTTTTAATCTTGAGTGTAAATTGAAAAAAAATTTGTCCAAACTTGTTGAAAATTGATTTATAGGCTTATGTTGATGTGATAAACATGTGTACATGCTCAATTGACAAAAAAATTGCAAAAATTTATCAGAAGTAAATAATCACGATTATTTACATCTACCTTATTTTTCAACTTTTTTGACCAAGTCAGTATACCACTAGTTTTAACATGTTATAATAAGCCCACAAACCAAATTTGGTAAGATTTGGATCACTGGGTTGACAATTGTGACCAAATTTGCAAAGTTAGTCTACGGATTGATATTTGATGACCATTTGACCAGAAATTGTCCAAACTTGATGAAACTTGGCTAGTGACCTTAACTAGAGGTACTTAACAGATCTGTGTCAAAGTTGGGTCAAAAAGTTGCAAAAATATAGCTGGAGTAAATAATCGCGATTATTTATATTTGCTTCAAAACTTGAGAAATTTGCAAGTTTGAGTATACCACAAGGTCAAGCATACCAAGTGGACTTCACAAATCAATTCTGGTGAAATTTGGATCACAAAAGTCAGACTTAAGCCATATTCTCAAAATTAGAGTCCGTGGACACACAACAGTTAATAAACTTGATCAGATTTTGTCCAAACTTGTTGAAACTTGTCTACAGACTTTAACAAGTTGTATACTTGCTAAACCAATCCAAAAAGTGCAAAAAGCTGACATAAGAAAATAATCACGATTATTTACTTCTACTATCGAGAGACATCAATTTTGACTTTTGAACGTATACAATGTTAGACCAACATAATAAAAAGCCACAGGGCAATTTTGGGTTCAATCGGATCAAAATTGGTACAAGTACACTTAGTTTCTAGGTTGCAGATCAAACCTTTGAATTTTTGCTAAAGTCGAATTTGAAAGTCAAATTTTGACTCCCAGGAATCAGGTTGCAGACAAGGAATCAGTGGCTTGACAGAAGTTGCAATTGAATCAAGTGGAAATTGACGACAAGTCAACCCAAAGGTGAGTACTCTATCCAGGGCTTCATAAGTCTATATGAACCTTAGATCTGGTCGTGTACTAGAAAATCAGGGCATACTCGGGGAAACCTCCAATAGAGTATCCACTGAAGAAAGCGTGAATCAAGGCAATTCCTTGCACACAATTCTTGAAGAAGTCTCAGACACTTTTTCAGATTCAACATTCGAAATGTCTTCTTACTTGACTCACTCAAAAACCAGAACGACAGTGCGCTATAAGTATATACTATATTTTTACAAGACTAACCATCATGGAGCCTAGGTTTACTTGGACCCTAACGAGGAGTATGCTATTCGAATTGATGATTATGGTATTGAGTTCGAGGAAGAGATTGGGGCAAACAAATAAGGAAAAATGTACATGGATCGAAACGGAACTCAGTATTCACAAGTCAAAAACCTTGACGTGATAGACAAATGGGGGTTAGAAGTAAACACCATAATCCCATATATGTCAGCAAAAGAAGAACCACCAACTTTAGAATTCGAGGGATACGATCAAGTATATTTGAAGCCTTTGAAACGGCTTAGTACGGAATCCTAGGATCAGAGTCTATTGTTAGGAAGATAGAAACATAAAAGATCTTCAGTGGACTTTGCATGCCAAACCAGGACAACTAACGGCCATGGAGATTATCTATATCTTCAAGATCAAAGATAAGGGATCAGCGGACCTACCAACCTACCTGTTTAGGGATTTTTATAACAACAACTTTGTTATGATGACTCTTGAGGAGGTAGAACAAACCAAATACCAAGGGTATTCCATACGGGATTGGATATTGGGGCAAGGACCAAAGACAATTCCAAGAGATGAACACCGTGAGAGATGTAATGTAGAGAAACCAGAAACCACCTCATCACGTAGAAAATCGGGTGACACTAAGGCCATTCCAGGGCTACATGAGTCACTATTTCCAACAGACTGGTTTGAAGGACTCGGAATAGGACCAACTGCCAGAAGACCTGGAGTTGAACCAAACAGACGCGTCAGACCAACTGATTTTCAGAAATGGGTCAAAAAATACAGTATATCAAGGGATCCATACGACCACTTAGCAAGATTTAAGCAAGTGCTAAGAGCAGAACATATATTCGATTTCCATACTCAATTCGAGGGGTTTGGAATGACATTAGCAGGAAAAGCATTGACATGGTTCCAAAACATTCCACCAAGGTCCATCATGGACTTGAACACATTAGGGATTTGTGGCTGCTTGTTCCAAAACATGGATCAAACATAATACGGTAGCTCAAATCTACATCTTTAAACAAAAATATGGTGAGTCTGTAAGGGATTATGCAACTCGAATGAAACAATACATTGCCAGATGCACAGAGCTGGAGATACCTGCAGAAGAACGACTTGTATCTTTGTTTCTGGAGGGACTGCTAAACAAAGAACTTCACTAAACAAGCACAAGTGGGAACGGCTACTGCAGCACCACTCTTAGCCATAGAAGATATGCTTAAAAGGATGAACGACATCATGAACAACATGCAAAAAGCACCTATGATGGACCAAGACAAGGGATACCTCAACAGGGACAACCAATTAGGCCACAAAAATGGTGTACAATCAAGGGAAATGGACTAACCATGAGACCCAAGAGTGCTACTTCAGACCAAAGTATAATGGGAATGTTCAATACGTGCCCATGAGGCCACAAGGACAACCTATGTATAGATATCAGCCTAATATGGCCCAAGCTCAAAGACCATGAATGGGGATGGAAAGACCTGAACCTGTGTTGGGACAACAACCTCCGTATCCAGGACATAATGTAGTGCCTATAAAGTACATGCACTGTGAAGGAGTCATAGATGAACAAGCATTAGTGCCTGTTACACCCTATGCAGAGCCTAGTCCCTCTACATTAATGGTAGAAGGAGATTGATATAATCCACATCCACCACCAATGGAAGAAATAGTGACTTATGCTCCACCAGAGTTCGCACCAATGTATTATCTAGCTAATCAAGGTGTCAGACCTTCCATGATAAGACCCATGATGAAGCCAAGAATAGGAAACTGTCATAACTGTGGTGCTGATAATCATTGGAAAAATGAATGTCCAGAGCATGACAAAAACCTCAAACCAGTTGAAATTGCATACAATGTGCAAAAAGGGAGGACACTTTTCAGAATATTGTCCTAAAATCCCTTTGAACAAGGGTAAAACCGTAGTAAACGTAGTCCATGTGATACCTAGTAGCTCATCAAAGAGTGAACCGATTGTCCCAATCAAGGTAATCACTAGAGCCAGGCCAAGAAAAAGAAACATAACTCCTCAGATGATTTGAAAAATACAAAATTTTTCTCTCAAAGAATCAAAAGGAGTAGAAGCAAAAGATATGAGATGAGAAAACAAAAAAAACGGGTAGACATCGAGGAGAAAGCAAAGAAGCTATTCCAGGAAAAGTTGAAAGAAATTGGAAGTGAATTCAAGGAAACAACCGTGAAATCTGGAGGATCCATTCTGGTTGATAAAATTTTTGAGCCTATTAATGCCGCCTTGGAAGCCTACCAAGCAGGAATTAAAGCAGGCCAAAACATGGAACACAAATGGAAAAACTATCCTTCTCCAGACATGGAAGCAGCAAAGCTGGAAGCTTATCAAAATTTGGTAAGAATCACGCAAGAAATACTGGAAAAACAAAAACACAAGCTTGAAAGTATTGCAAAACCTGAGGAGCTTGTGGTGAGAGACACTAAAAAAAACCCCGATGTGGTGGCAGAACCCCTCCTTGAAACAAATGAACCAAAGCTTATAGTGCCTGACAGCGAAGATGCCTTAAATGCAATCCCATTCATAGAGGAAGACTGGCCAGGACACTCATGGGAAAAAGTGAGAGAGATCAATGATGAGAGCCTAACTCTAAAGTCAGCTCCTATAGAGGAAGTATGGTTGGATAACCTACCATCTGATATGAACATGGATGTACAATCCTTGTACGTGAATTGCGGATCGGAAGCTTCAGGAATGTCAAAACCATTGACCTTGAAAAAATTACCTTCTTACTTGGGAGATAACGAAGATGAATCCATCGTGTGTAAGACCACTCAAGTAAAAAGAGCTGAACAAACCTTAGAAGTAGACAGCATTCATTCAATCATGTCTACACCCATCCAATGCACTCTTACCTTGGGAGAACTGCTAAAGCTCAGACCATACTTATGGAATGATTTACAGAAAACCCTAGAGAAGGTGGGGATAACGGGCTTAATCTCAAAAAATTTGGAAAATTTGAAAAATGAAAAATGAAATGGACAACAAAGAGATTCAATCATTTCCCATGAACAAAGTCGGAGAATATTATGAAGGGGAAGAAGGAAACACCACCCTCCCAGTGAAATATAATGACATTGAAACCATGGCAATATTGGATAGTGGAGTTGGCATAGCCATAGCCACTAAAGTAGTATGGGAATCCTGGGGATAGCCAACCATTAGAAAAACTCGAATGAAATTGCAGTTGGCTGACGGACACATTGAGAGACCACTAGGGCTACTTGAAAAGGTGATAGTCAATTCGTGTGGAATTAAAAACCAACACACTTTTGCCATAGTAGACTTTCGAAAAAAACTCAACTATGAAATCATATTGGGAAGACCTTTCATGTGACAGGTACAACTTATCCAAGATTGGGGAAACAATTATCTGTACTTAAAGAAAGTGGGATCTATAACAAGAGTAAATCTAAAAGATCACACTTTTAGAGATGTCTTAAAAACACCCATCCAAGAGTTTGATTCAGTCTCTTCAGTTGAAACTAAACTTTCATCCTGGTTAAACAAAGACACTCCTATCTCGATGTGTGGAGCTTCAGAAAATGGAAGCTTAAGACGAGAGGAATGTATCTTAGAAAGGGACTGCACAGACGAAGCCTATGTACCTGAACTCTTTCCAGAGCATTTGTTTAAGCCATTCGAGTGGACTCAAATTTTAGCGACAATGGATGTATGTGTGAATACGTCTATGCCTACTCAATTTTGCAATGAGAATGGCTATGACATAATTCCCATCCAAATGATTTCAATCCTCAACATTAAAGACGAAGGTGAGGAACCCAAGGACATAATGAAAGCTCAACAAGTCTTTTCAGACCTCTATTACGATGCAACTGATGAGTTAGATGAACAATCAGCTACCTCAGAAGATTCGGGGTCAGAAAAAGAGCATATGAGAGCTAAGCTACTTTTAAAGGATGGGAGGAAAAGTTTTTTGACTTTCCAAACGAGAAATCAAGAAGACAAAAAAAGTATAGACGAAAGAGAAACACCAGAATTGTGAAAAAACGACCTATGCCATCAGTCTCCAGTAAAACACAATTTCTGATGCAGATAGACGCAAATGATTGTGTCAAGGACAAAATCACTGGCAGATATCCTTCAAACAAAAACTCAAAAATATCTCAAATATCAAGAAAAATAAGGAAGGGTACTCAAGCAAACCCACAGGATGAGAAACCACTCAAGACCAGAGTCCAACGGAAAAAGAAATATCAAGAGTTGAAAAAATCTCTAAAGGAGATATACACAACTGAAATGGAAACCACAGAAGAGGATGGTAAGGATGTAATGAGTGTTCCATCCCATTACAAGAAGTATACTCTCCAAGATCAAAAAATCATAGTTGAACAACCTGTTAGGGAACTATGGAAACATGGCGAGTCTTACGAAGGATCTGAAAGTGCTAAAAGGATAGACTTGGTTGAACTAGGAGAAGAGCCTAGACCGGGCTTACATTGTGAATGACCTAACAGAAGAAGAAGAAGAGCTCTTGCTGAGCTTGTTAAAGGAATACCGAGATATCTTCGCTTGGTCATACAAGGATCTCAAGGGTGTTGATCCAGAAATATGTCAACATACCATCCCATGAGAGATGATGTGAAACCAAGTAGACAAAGGCCATACACGTATAATGAAACATTTACCAGGAAGATAAAAGAAAAGATTGAAAAACTAAAGGAAGCTGAATTCATTTACGAAATTGAACACACAGATTGGGTGTCTCCAATTGTGGTAGTATCCAAGAAGAATGGGAAATTACGAGTGTGTGTTAATCTCAAAAAGGTGAATGCAGCTACTATTAGAGACAACTTTCCTGTTCTGATAATTGAGCATGTTTTAGAACGAGTTGCAAGAAAATAAGCTTACAGTTTCTTGGACGGCTTTTCAGGATACAATCAACTTTTGGTTGACCCAAAAGATCAACATAAAATTGCTTTTGCAATAGAATGAGATATATTTACCTATCGGGTTATGCCGTTTGGGTTAACTAATGCTCCAGCCACGTTTCAAAGGTTGATGAGCCATGCTTTCAAATAATATCTTAGGAAATTCTTAGAAGTATATATGGATGATCTATGCGTACATTTATCAATCCAGGCTGATCATTTTGAACACCTCAAAAACATATTCGAAAAATGTAGACTATATAGGATTTGCTTAAATCTTGAAAAGTGCACATTCAGGGTAGACAAGGAAAAATTCTTGAGAAGATTCATGTTATTGCTGATTTGCCTAGACCAACAACAGTCAAGGGGGTGCAAGCCTTCATGGGGCATTGTGGATATTACCGATGGTTCATCTACATGTATGCTATAATTGAAAAACCCATGTATAGCTTGATTACACACTTTGAATGGACCAAGGCATGTGAAGAATCCTTCATAAAGCTTAAGCAAGCTCTCACGTAAGCTCCAATATTGAAAGCACCAGATTGGAATAAGGTATTCAACGTACATGTAGATGCTTCCAATTTTGCTATTGGTTGTATACTAGCTCAGCCAGAAGATGGGAAAATTGACTTTCCTATTTCTTATGCTAGCCAACAATTGAACATGGAGGAAAAGAATTACACCACCACCGAAAGGGAAGGATTAAGAATGATCTATCCCGTTAAAAAGTATAGACATTACCTATTAGCCAACAAGTTTGTGTTCTTTGTGGACCACCAAGCTTTGTTGTATTTGGTCAACAAGCCATGCAGCACGGGGAGAATAGTGAGATTGTTCATCATTCTTCTCGAATTTGATTTCACTGTGGTTGTAAAAAAGGGCACTACACATCAACGAGCAGATCATTTGTCAAGGATTGTTTCAAGAAAATCACCTAAAGGGGTAGATGATGATCTACCAGATGCCTATTTGTTCTCCGTGGAAATGAGACCTAGATGGTTGGAAAACATTGTGTCATTGATGACAATAGCTCAAGTGGATTCACAAATACCACTTCCTATCACAATCGGATTAATTGAGCAATTGGCTATGTATCAATTTCTAGTTGGTAAGCTATACAAAAGAAATCGAGACGAGATATTGCTCTTATGAATTAATCCTACAAAAAAAGAACAGTACCTAAGTCAAGCACATGTTATCATAGTAGAACTTCACTTTGCGAAAGACCAAACTATGCAATGGATCTTAAGACTTTGAGTATTTTGGCCGACTATGAGGAGAGTTGTTCGATCTTTTGTAAAGGATTGCCTTCAATGTCAAAAGCAAACACCCATACCTCATGTAACATTGTTTCAAATGTCACATGTTCCTAAGTGGAGTAACTATCTAGTTACTTACTTATTGAGCCAAACATTTCCTGAGGATATGAGTAAACGCCGTCAAAGAGCAATTGAAACTGAAGCAAGAGACTATGCTCTTATTGGGAACCAATTGTATCGGAGAGGTAAAGATCAACATTCACGTCTTTGTGCAAATAAAAACGAGTATATTCTAATTATACAACAAGCACATATTGGATTGGCTGGAGGTCACTTTTCTAGTGAAACCACCACAAGAGAAATCTTGATGGTAGGCATATGGTGGCCAACACTTTTCGCAGATGCCAAAGAATATGTTCGAAGGGTGATGCTTTTCAATGAGCAAAAATGCCAAAACGAGTAGATAGCATGCCCTTAAGACCAATGATGGGGGCTAGAGCTTTCACAAAATGGGGTATATATTTTGTTGGACCAATACAGCCACCTACTTATAGAATCCGAGCTCAATATATCATTGTAGTTACGGACTATTTGACCAAGTGGGTCGAGGCTAAAGCAACTCAAAAGAATGATGCCAGAACCACTACTGCATTCTTATATGAGTATGTATTCACGAGATATGGACTGCCAATAGAGATTGTCAGTGATCAGGAAACTCATTTCCTCAATGAGGTAATCGAGTATTTTCTTAATGAGTTTATGGTCATCCATAACAAATTAGCTCCCTATCACCCACAAGAAAATAGACAAGCTGAGCATATGAATAAAATTCTTAGCTCGGTACTGACTAAAGTGGTTAGTTCAGGAAGGACGGATTGGGAAATGAATCTCCATGCTACTCTATGGGCTTATTGAGTTTCATTCAAAATAGCTTTAAATGCTACACCCTTTAACCTTGTTTATGGTCTTGATGCCATACTTCCAGTAGAATTTCTATTGCCAACATTAAGGGTAGCACATAATCTTGAGTGGATTGGACATGAATTGTCAGAAAGACTTGAAGATTTGGAAAAGCTAGATGAGCAAAGGCTAACTACTATAGCTCATATCTATGCACAAAAGCAGAAACAAAAACAGTTTTTTGATTGTCACTTAATCACAAAAATATTCAAGAAAGGGGACTTAGTTTTAGTCTATTCCCTTAAGCAACACATTTCCAAGTTTAAGAAAAAGGGAAACGGACTTTTTATCATTGAAGATGCATCTCCAAGTGGAGCAGTAAAATTGTCCATCCTAGATGGTGAACCAATGTCTAATTGGATTAGTGGATGTCGTTTAAAGAAATAGAATTTGCCACTAACCAATGAATCGCTAGAAAGAATGCATGCAGCCAAGCAAAGAAAGATCAAACGACAGCATGTTATTGATGAAGCCCAAGAGGAAGCTAGGCTTTGGGTACTCAAGTGGAAATATGCTCTTAAGAATCAACAGATATTGATTCCCATCAACGCTCTGATCTTTGAGTCCCTTCTTGGCATGCTAACGTAGCCCCTTAGGCGGCCTTGTGGAAACAAACAACCATGTCACTGTAAATGTTATGAATACAAGATGATTATCACCATTAAATAAACAATAGATGATCGGCAATGGGAATCACCTAAAGACACAGTTTCAATAGATGATGACTGGTTAGATGGAATGGACCTGCGCATCAAAGTACAACTCAACAATCACAGCACCAATGCTTTGGTCAACACAAGAGCTAGAGTAAATGCAGTAAGTTATTCCACATACAAAAAGGCAACAAGTCAAGCATTGACAGCAAGAATAAAGACAATCAAAGGATGCGACAAAAACCCAACCCAACATTGAGAGTAGTCAACTTGAACGTGATAGTACATGGATGTTCATGTCCTCATCAATTTGTATGCTTACTAGATGAACAGATCACTTCAAGCACTACAGTTCTAAATCATAATCTTCCATCCGTGCTCACTTCAAGCATACTCATTTTTGGCATCATTAAGGCATCTGTTGGCCCTTTTTAGCCGCATCTAGCATACATTTATCATTAGACTTGGCCTGTTAACAAGCCCTCATCACTGACCATTAATCAAGTAGGCTTCAAAGAAGCTTAGCTTGCATTTCTCTGCTCTTTTTCTCATCATGGCAGCGGAGTTGCACGACACCAGATTGGGATACAAATCAGCTAAAGCTATCACCTAAAGGAGGACAACTCATTGCTCCAATTGCACCAAGCAAGGAGGAATGGAAAAGAAGCAATCAGCAGACCAAACCACAAAGTAGTCAATCTTCTCCATCCCCTCGACAATAAAATGCTACAAGTAGCATGCAAGGAGTCATGCAAATTTGGGTACCAAAAACACAGCTTAAGGATAAACCAATTCAGATATGGGTGCCTAAAACTTCACCGACAAAACAAAAGAAGGTTCCAAGGGTTAAAACACAGAAACGGGCATCTTCGAGCAAGGAACCTAACATGGAAATGGTTTGGAAGAAAAATGAGCACTTATCTTCTCCACAAACCGTAAAACCAATCAAGCAATGATGAATTAAGTCTCAAAAGACTTCACCACACCATGCAGCACCATGCAGACCAAGCTATCAATGGTGAGAAAAAGCTCGACAACAGTCAAAAGTACTACCAACAACTGAAGCAATCAGTGTGCTAAAGCATTCTGATGGTACAATTAAACAGAAAGCACACAAGCTACAAGATTTTCTCTTTGGAAGACATCAACAACAAACCTCGACATCGGAAACCCTTGGGTTAATTACTCAAGACCCAGCTCTTGCACAACATATTGGTTTGAATTGCATTGATCTTCATAGCATGGTAGAGCCAACCATTGCTATGCATAGACACAATTATTCAACCCATGCACACAGTCGTCCCGGAGTACGCCATCTAGGAGGGGTGGGAGGGCACTAAGTATTAAGTAATTAAGGGCAATGTTTGAAGAGGGAGGAAAAAGTTTGATATTAACGTGTGATTTTTTTCAAAATTACCTAATAATGCCCTTATAATTCATCATCAAGGGAAAATTTATTGATAATATCTTCCCGATGAGTGTAAATAGTGTATATACTATTAGAAAATCATCAAAATAGTCCTTTTTGGATATTTTTTATTATTTTTATTGATAATGAGGCTTAAAAATAAGAAAATCCAACAAAAAACAATAAAGCTATGTTTTTCAATGGATTATTTTAATTATTGGATTTTCACTTTGCTTTTTTAGAGCATTTTGCTATTTTCTTTGATTTTTTCAAATAAACAGGTCAAAAATTAATAATAAATTGCAAGGAAGCTCAGATGGAAAAACGAAAGACATGATGGTGATAAGAAAGACAAGGCGAACAAATACAAAAATTTTCAATGAAATCAGAAGATGGAAGCGGGAAGCCTAAATTAAGCGGCCAAGCCTACTTTTGCAAAATTCTTGCAGAATGAGCTACAAGAATCTGATCAGGGAAATTTTTGAGTCTAACATAGATTTCACGGCCTAGTAGGACTAACGGGGGACTCTGGGGAAAATTGGTTCGGGAAATCCGGGTATAGATATCCAAGGTAGGCTAAAACCACCTCATTTCCACTTGCAGCCTTTGCAGAGAGAGATTTCGGCCTCTTTCCTGCGACTTTTGTGGAGCCCACAATTGATCATTTTTAGCGCCTCTCACATGAAACATGAGGGGTAAGTTCTTTACTCGTCAATGATCCATTTTGTACTACCAGTAGCTAATTTAAAGCCCTAGAAAAAACCCTAGAAATCGAACAGTGCACGAAGACCTACGACCAAGAACTGACCATAGCGGCCTGCCAGCTTGAACAAATCAGATGGGATTTAAACCATAGCATGCCCTAACATAATAGAACCTTTCTATATCATCAGTTGGCCATTCGGTAGGGGTCGAGGGGGTCCCCAGTAGAAAAGCTAGGTTTTTGGCAAATGCTAGAATTCCGATTTGACTCCACAGATGGCTTGCTTATGAGGTCCATATACAATATATATGATTGGTATGGTGAAATCCATCAAGCAAAGCCCTCGAAAAGCAGAAAACGGCTCGAAAGTTACAAAGCGTCAAATTCGACATACGGGGTCAAACTGACTCCAAATGAGCCAGAATTAGACAAGTTGCTTCACGACTATGTTGCGGACAAGTCCAAAGCCTCAAAGTTGACCGATCAACCCAACAGACAGTGTAGTCACAGAAAACGGTGATTTCAGAGTCGAGAAAGCAAAAAGTGATGCTGGCATGACCAAACTTGACCAAATTCAATTTAGGACTTGTTTTAGGTGTATGGAATATGTCTAGGTCAAAATTTATAAGTTTTCCAAAGAATTTGTCACTGTTGTAAATAATCGAGATTATTTTACTTTTGCATCATTTTTGCTTGGAAATTGTCATCTCACCTCACGTATCATGTGTACACACCTATTACATGCCAAAAATCAAGTATGAATCAAAATGAGCACCCATTACTTAGAAAATTGCCAAAAAACACAAGGAAGTGTTTGCAAGCCAATTTTTGGGTTATGGACAACATTTCTTGATCCAAATCACCTCATATCTCATACCCAAGGTCTATACAATACCTAGAATCCAGTTGCACCAAAATACGCTAATTTTGATAGAAAAGTTAATAACCGTAATTATTTACTTTCTAGCCAAAATTTGGAAGTTTGGATATTTTGCCATCATACAATTAAAGTACATGATGTGTTAAGCCCACTAACCAATTTTGAACCAGTAGGTGTCCCCAATTCTGGAAGCTGCTGGATTACACTGCATCCAGTGCTATTGTTACAAGCTCGCTCTCTCCAAGACTCAAAGACAAAAAAATCTTCATGTCTCCCTTTGCCTTTGCGTTCTCCAACACCTCTCTGCTGCAGTCCTTGCCGCTTGCGCAACACTCCCTTCATGCCTACGACCTCCTCCGAGTCCACTTTTCAACTCCACCCAAAGCCCTACCTTGCCATCTTTCCTCTACGTGCTACAGACCAACACGAGAGAGTGAAACTGGCAAATTGCAGGCGGCTTCGCCGCCCACAACAATAAAAAAATCCTTTTTGGTCACGTGGTAATGCACCGCATGTCCCCC
Source organism: Adiantum capillus-veneris (assembly GCF_014529385.1). Classification (NCBI taxonomy): domain Eukaryota; kingdom Viridiplantae; phylum Streptophyta; class Polypodiopsida; order Polypodiales; family Pteridaceae; genus Adiantum; species Adiantum capillus-veneris. Next base: position 6,292,623 of record NC_140957.1, read on the forward strand.
CCCCCTCGCTCGGGATAGTTTCCTACGACATTAAAACTCTCTTCTTCTTCTTCTTCTCACCACGCGCCGTGTGCACCTTTTCAAAGCTCTCAAGAGCATCTCGGTCAATTCTACTTAATCAACACCTTTTCAAGATTGGGACGACTTATCGAGATTGTATATTGGCATTTCATCCCACAACTAGCTAGAAATGCATTAAACTCTTTTACCATATACTCCCCCTCTGATAAAGAGAGAGGGTTCTCACAATACATACATATTCAAATCTAGCAATATGTCCCTCAAATGATTTTTCCATTTCTTTTCATAAGAATATGAGGAGATGATGTTATAGCTTTGAGGCAAAAGGGAGGGGAAGGTGCCACGTGGAGTGGAAGAGAGAGAACGAAAGAGAGAGAAATGTTCCATGTGTTAGCATCTTGTATTTTGTGTTTTTGGAAAAATGACTTTTCGTGAACATTGACGTTCGAAATGCTCGTCCATAGTTGCCATGAGCTTGTTGGTGATGAACGAGCAGTAGGAACGCACGAAAATGAGAAATGCAAGCAATGACCCACACTCGTGGAAGTAGGCAGCAGGATACCGATAGTAGGTGGCATGAGAGAGAGTAGAGTAGTGTACACGCCTTTGTAGAGGGCTCATGTTGGGTAGGAATGAGTGGAGGGCAGAAACACAAACGGGAAGCGGACAAAGGTGAAGAGGGAGGGAGCGGAAAGAGGGAGGGATGCAGGGTGGACGTGAAGTGCAGAGCAGGGTTATGGGTGTGAATGCTGGGGATGAATGCGTGGTTAGCAGGTAGATCAGAGGGAAACGTAGGCAATGAACACATAGACCAGAGTGAGGGACGGAGTCAAACACAGGAAGGCGACAAGTTGGAGGGGCAACTGCACCGCTAAGGAGATGGATTGCGTGGGAACAACTGAAGGTATGGACGTTTGCTTTTAGGAAGCTTGGCCCAAGAATCTTGCGATGTAATTAATTAATGAACTAGCAAATAGACCCATGCATGCCTTGATAACAATCAATGAAAGTAAGGAAGTGTAAGTGGTTCTCGAAAAGAAATTCACACCTAGGCCTATTAAAAACTTAGGACGCTACATTTTTCTCAAAATATAGTTTTCATATATAGGTGTAAATGGTGTCTCGAGAGGGGGCAAGAAAGTGATCATTTGAGAGTGTTGCAAATGTAGAAAACTAGCACAATTTAAATGACCAATATCCTGCAAAAGTTTTGTGTCTATAACAACCTTCAAATCAAACATTGTTCATTGAGCTGCATCACCTAGTCTAAAAGATATCATCGATCTAAGGGAATGTATATGTAGAAGAAAACTTGGGGACCCGTGATGGTATGGCATGAATCCATCCATTTGGTGGCTATATTTTTGTTGCTTTACTATTGCAAATCTTTATGTCACATCATGATTGAACAATCAAAAACTACTATTGTCTCTTAGTTAAGTAATCTAGTGTCATGTTGATGCATTTCTCATTGATGAGTCGATGATGTCCACACTAGCCCCTGAACTTTTGACTTGCACCAATCACCTTTTGAGCTTAATGTCATCTAATCACTAAGCTCCACAATGAGACATAGTTAGTGATGTCAGTTGCACATCATTGGGGATATGCAAGCCACCACCTCATGTACATTTCATGGTTCCATTAGTATATTCTCATTAGCATATTCTCAATGAGTATTGCTCCTTGCCTTGTGTCAAGTTCTCTCTCTCTCTCTCTCTCTCTCTCTCTCTCTATATATATATATATATATATATATATATATATATATATATATATATATATATATATATATATATATATATATATATATATATATATATATGTGTATATGTGTATGTATGTGTGTGTGTGTGTGTGTGTGTGTGTATGTATGTATGTATGTATGTGTGTGTGTGTGTATATATATATATAGAATATGTTTCTTAGTCTGCTAATGCTTAGATCCTAGGCTTTTCATGAATGTTTCCACCGGTGAGATTGCATACTCAATTGTTGGACTCATACTGCATACATATATATGCAAACAGACAACTTTTAATTAGTGCAACATCAAAATAATCTTCATCATTGTGACAACTAAGGTTCAAACATGTATTTCTAGGAGTGGCATATATATTCATTGGGAATATGTAAGCCACCACTCATGTACATTTCATGGTTCCATTAGTATATTCTCATTAGCATATTCTTAGTGAGTATTGCTCCTTGCTTTGTGTCAAGTTCTCTCTCTCTCTCTCTCTATACATACATATATATATATATATATGTGTGTGTGTGTGTGTGTATTCATATATTCCTAGCAAAAAGAATATGGTTCTTAGCTTGCTAATGCTTAGATCCTAGGCTTTTCATGAATATTTCCACCTATGAGATTGCATACTCAATTGTTGGACGCATAGTGCATACATATAAAAGCAAACAAACAACTTTTAAATAGTGCAACATCAAAATAATCTTCATCATTGTGACAACTAAGGTTCAAACATGTATTTTGAGGAGTGGCATAAACTTACATTTTTCAAGGCAAAATCTATGCAAAAATGTCTCAATATACTTTATATGACACAAAGCTATACCTCCATTGATATTCTTAAATGGTATGCTCAAAGAATAATACAAGAGGCCCAAATCTCCATCTTGAAAGAAGCATTCAAGGCTTGAAAATTAGCAATGTGCTCCTCGTTTGGTCCAGAGTGCAACATCATCAATACATAGAAGAATGACTAGAAGCAAAGCATACGGACCCTTAACATACAGAATGCTTCCATTTAAACTATTTTGAAAATTGTGTGCAACCAAATAATCATGTATCTTCTTACATCAAGTACAAGGAGCTTGCTATAAACCATACAACATCTTTTTTTCAACCAATTTTTTTCTTGCCCTTCTTGAACAAAAATACAAGGCAACAATATATACATTCCCTGATACAAGCCACCATTCTAAACATGTACTTTATGTACAATTGATGTACAGTCCAACCAATGTGTGCAGACAAAGCACAATTTTTGTAAATGGTAGTTTTACATCAAGCGAGAGTTTAGGTCTCATCAAAATCTATGTTTTTTCCTTGAGGATAAACTTTTGCGACAAGTCTAGCCTTATAGAGATCAATACTACTATATGGTGTACATTAGGCTTGAAAAGACTCTTAGTACCAATTGACTCTTACCAAGAGAAAAGTCATACAAAGACTAACTAGTAGCATTCTTCATAATAGCATCGTACTCAAGTTGCATTATCAACAAGCAAAGTTTTGAATTCTTTGGTTGGTAAAAAAAAACTTGTTTTTCCTCATCACACATATTCAATATTGTCAAAGCAGAGAAATTTCTAGCATAAGGGACATGTTGAGACCTCAAAAAACTATACCGGCTGGAAATAGGTGCACCTAGTTACTAGCCCCTTGGCATACTTCTTATGTGCTCATCTTGTGTCCTTTCCTCAAGTACACCACGTATATATGCATTAGTAATAGGTTGACTTGGGACATTATTTGAAACTTGCATATGCTCTGTAGACATGGGGTTGCACCACCACTCGTAAAAAGAGGCAACCATAGACTATCCATATCTTGTGAGTGAAAATATATCGCTTTGGTAATGACAAAAAAGATTCCAATATAGATTCACAAAAGATACCTTTTTGGCTAATCAAGATATTCTTAGACTTTAATGATACAACATGCAGACCTTGCTTTATAAATTGTAGCCAGCACTAACACAATTCATAGATTTATAATCTACGTTTTTACATTTTTGTCCAACCTTTACATATATTCATATTGTATATTGTATATTGTTAGGCAATAAAGCATAGCCCAAACAATCAACGACAAGCAAGTGAGCAATAGAAGGCTTCTTTCCATGCCAAGACTCATACAAAGTGATGAATTACAAAGCTTTTACGGGACACTTGTTGAGCACACACAAATTACTTGTTGCCCAAAATATAGTCTTCATATACATGTGTAGATGGCGTCTTAAGAGGGGGCAAGGAAGTGGCCATCTAAGAGTGTTGCAAATGTAGCAAACTAGCATAATTTAGATGACCAGTATCTTGCCAAACTTTTGTATCTATAATAACATTTAAATCAAACATTGTGCATTGAGCTCTATCACCACCTGTTCTAAAAGATATCATCGATCTAAGAAATAGGAAGAAATGCAGTTTTCCATCATTAACTTACCATGTAGCACTATCATCAAGGTTTATCCAACGGGCTTCCAATTTCTGCCAAGCATAGCATAGAGTACTTCACTAATAAGACCATATGTAGGCCGAAATGAACATTGAAGACATCAAAACCCCTTGGACTAGAATCTTCATTTCTCTTACGTGTTGTTGAAGATGTTCTTATATATCGACACCAACAAGACCATAGCTATCGTAGCGTGAACAATAATCTGCGTTGCTACGCTGAGTGAGCTTGGGGGGGGGGGGGGGGGGGGGGGGGGGGGGGGGCTTGCTGGCACTTCAGCTCGTTGAATACCCTCCCCACAAGGGGCAACTCTCTTCTGGACATCTAAGGCTCCAAGCAACATGATCCATCAAGTAGGTTTCAAAAATAAACTTGAAGGATGGTTTATCAAATGGAGGGGGGCTTTGATGGCACTCTTGGGGAGGCTTTTCACAAAAGGAGCCATCAGGATTCAATTGGAAGAAGAGATTTCCCATGTAGGCCTACTTAAGAATTTGGGCAAGGAGGACCCATTGATCAAGAATTCATTTATTGAAACTTTAGGTGTGAAATCAAGAAAGGATCAGAACCCATCTATGGGCGACAACTTCGACAAGTCAAAGTGTTTGCCGTAGTCAGTGGACATCGAGAATGCAATCACACTGGTGATACCACCGACATTGGCAAAAAAGCAATCGGCCAAACTAGTAGGCACTTTTTTGGTTTTCAAATTCATGGGTAGGATTCCAAATCGTATCAAGCTAGTGAATTGGATCAATGGACAATGGAGCAGTTGACTATGTGCATTATTTGACAAGGGGTTTTAAACAATGCGCATCTAAGGTCTTGGCAAAAAGCCCCATTGTGCTCTATAGAACATGGATATGTGTTCTCCCATGGGACTATAGGATCAAGGTGGGTGCAAGACAGAACCATTCATGGTGTGTGTATATTGTGTGTGTGTGTGTGTGTGTGTGTGTGTGTGTGTGAGAGAGAGAGAGAGAGAGAGAGAGAGAGAGAGAGAGAGAATGTAACTCAAAATGATAATTCTATTATGCATGAGCTTGAACAAATAAATGAGCTTATACGATTGCCTCTTATATAAGCATACATCGGTTGAAAATGGCCCCATGCTACCACATGGGATACACATGCCCAATGTCATGTAGGCATCCTAGTAGACTAGAGAAGATTCACGTGAAGAAGCATAAGCATAGGCCAAAACCCATAAATCTCAATAGGGATCCCGCCTTTGACTTAGCATTGAAATAAAAATGTCTTGTCTAGGTCAAGTTTGTGAATCTTCCAATGTGGCTCTAGGGTAGCCTTTGGGAACTAGTTGCAACCTTGGGTACCCCTTTGTTTGTCCCATCTAATAGAAGCATGGAAAAAGCATCAAATAAGGTATGTATTCGTTGGGACTTGGACAAGACTCCCCCTAATAACATTGTTATCAATGTTGGGATTGGTCTTAAAGTTATTCCCTTGCGATCTGCAACATTTTATGGACCTTGTTTTAAATGTAATAGGTTGCCAGGCGATTGCACGAAAGCGAGACGAGGAGCAAGGCCAATTACAAAAGATAATAACCTATCGCATTATACAAAAAATAGGAGATGTGTCTTCGGTGCCTTCAAGGTTGATGGTGTGGAGCAACCTGTCCCCCGGAAAAGATATTTCAAGCTAATTTTAGGCTATTGTGTTATGCCTCATTTACTAATGTGTTATGGGTGTTGAAGTTCCAAGGGTGTTCTGATGATATATACTGCAAAATGGCATGAATAAACGGTGCATTCCTATAACCCTTACGAGTTTCAAATGCCAGCAAGGCCCGGTCCACACTAGTTCCTCATTAGTCTGTGCAAGTATCAGTTTGTTTAAATGTGGTAAGTGCCAAATTATGCGAGCCTTTCTTTTTTAATAACAAAGCCGAGTTATGTCTAGCTGTTGTATAACATCCATTGATTGTTGCACAGTTACTACTATTAGCTAGTGTTAAAAAAAATCAAAGGTCTCCAAAGGACATATCCTTATGGGATATGCTAGTCTTTTAACTACCGTAACTGGTATATACTAGTACGTGACCCGTGCGTTGCTACGGTCAAGAAGGAGTATCATTCAATTTTGGGTAACACCCCCCCCCCCCCCCCCCCCCCCCCTCCCCCTTTCTTAAAAGGGATAATATGTGTCGGTATTTTTTATGCATCCAATTCAAGGTAGTGACAACCATATCTTAAATGTTTTATTATGTGCAATAAAGTTTTAGATGCTTTATGACATCAGCCTAAATCACATCGACTTTGTGCAACAACAAAAAGTACATAGAGAATTGAATGAACATAACAACTTTAGAACATAAATTTAAAAGACTGCACGTTTGGGGGGGGGAGAGAGAGAGAGAGAGAGAGAGAGAGATAGAGGGAGGGGGGGACTAAAAGAAAAGCAACAATCCACTTTCATTATTGGTAGTCTTTGTAAGAATAACCTGATATTCTTCTCTAAAGAAAAAGTTTTTTGAAAGACACTAAATCTTAACCAACAAAATTGTTGCAATTTCAAAATGATAACCTTCGGGATGTTGCATTTGGTACTCGTCAAACCCATGGACCCACACAACGAATGCTCCTTCCAAAATGACCATGCCCCTCATGCAAGGTGTACAATACAATCCTCAAATTCTCATACCTATCCCTATAAGAGCATTATGCATTGGTCGGCAAGCGATCTTCGAGCTCGCGAACCCTTATGCGAGCTGAACCTGTAGTATGATTCATAGCCACACTGATGTGAAAGTGTCATTGGAGTCCTCCAAAAACTCATGCACTTCCATAAAAATGTTATCACGATAACAATGATTCCTGCAAGCCAACGGGTTAAGTACAATAAGTTCAATAACCAAACAAAATATAAAAAATCATCGTGCTTCATTGATGTTCCTTACCTAACAACTTCCAAGCTTTCAATAATGTGTACTACATCGTGCGTAGTGAGTGGGCCTCTCCAACCAGGTGTATCTACATGAGAAAATTGTCAGTTTGAACACTAAGCTGAAAATTTTACAAAGGAAATACTTAGATGTTACCATAGATATGAAATGGTGGATGATGAAGCATCCAGCTAAATGTAGATAGTGTCCAATGCCTTCTTTGATGTGGCATCTATAAATAGAACATTTCAACCCCATCCAAGAAACATCATAACATCAGCTTTTCATGAAAATCAAAGTTGAATCAACATAACAACTATAGTATGTGACGCACAGTATCAATACCACTGCAACTCTTAAATTTGTAACAATATCTTAGCTCTCGATCACTCGTAGATATGCATAAAGAGCTGCACAAATCTACTCGTTTATGTATATGAAAGCGATAATATTTCAAAATTCCCCCATAATGAGTCAAACACCACTGCTAAGAGCCTCTCTCTCTCTCTCTCTCTCTCTCTCTCTCTCTAAATTATTGCTCTCCTTGCGAAGGGAGAGGAGGTTCCTAAGGACAGGATGAACACACACACACACACACACACACACACACACACACACACACACACATGATCTGATTGGGTGTTGTCTCTATTGTTGTAAAGTAAAAGTAGGTTGCATCTAAAATTTCTCGTATGCACATTTTTCAAGTGTCCAAGAAGAAGCATTGTGTATCTGAGTGGGTATCCAATTGCTTGAAAAAAATGTAGGTTTTGTGTATTCCCATATATTCAATTTTGAAATCTACCTCTAAATTCTATGTTCGATTTCAATTTCAAATCGATTTAAAGATGAGAAACCTACAAAGTTTAGGGGGAAAACATTGAAACACAATGAAGTTGCCGTAAATTTTAAATATTTTCATCTGTTGATTTTTAAACTAGAAGTAAACTTAGGGTTAGTGCAATCCTAGTGATAAATTTTGACATTTATCTATTCATTGTAATTACTTGAAGGTAAGATAGAAGTAAACCTAGGTTTAGTGTAATCTCATTGACAACTATTCATTGTAAGTTTAAGGAGACAAATCCTAGAGAAATTTATTGTAAAGACCTTCAAAGTGTCAAGATTTTTTGTCCATCTCAAGCCTTTGCCACCTCGAATTTGGTCATTCCACTGCAAGCAAGCATTATGTATCTAAGTGGTATCTGATTGCTTGAAAAAACGTAGGTTTTGTGTATTTCCACATTCTCAATTTTAAAATTTCACGGTTAAATTTCTTTCCTGATTTTGATTTTGATTCAAAGATGAGAAAACCTACAAATTTTAGGGAAAGAACCTTGAAACACAATAAAGTTGATTTTTTTTTTCATATGTCGGTTTTTAAACTGGAAGCAATTTTAAGTTTAGTGTAATCCTACCAATAAATTTTGAGATTTAGTTATTCATTGTAACTTGAATGTGAGATGGAATTAAACCTACTTTAAGTGTAATCGCACCGCTAAATTCTGAGAATTAGCTATTCAATGCAACTTAAGGTGAGAAAAAAACCCAAGTTTAGCACAAATAATAGAGAAATTTAGTGCAAAAGAACCTTCAAACATCATCAAGTTTTTTTACCATCTCTCGCCTTCACCACCTCGGATTTGCTTGTGCCACTTCGGGTCTGCCTACACCGCATTGGGGCCGTTCGTCATCCGTCTTGGTTTCACTTGCCTTTGATGGCCCACGATGCATATGCACACGCATACGCGCACAGGCACACATGGTTGATATACACATGATTCAAAGGTAGAAAACGCTCGAAAAAAATGTGTCTTAGCTTAATAGTGTGTCGTTTCCAATTTCAAAAATGCCAATTGAGGGCAAGGGGAAAGGAGAAATTCCACCCCAAATTGAAAAAAAAAGGTTCAAAAACCCATTTGTAAAAAATGCCGGTTGAGAGCAAGGGGAAAAAGAGAAATTCCACCCCAAAATAGAAAAAGAAGTATAAAAAAATTTTAAAAAATACTCTCGCATCATCGGTTGATTTACACATGATTCAAAGGTAAACATTGTTTTGGAGAAATGTGCCTAGGCTTAATAGCGGGCGTTTTCAATTTCAAAAATGTCGGCATGATTCAAAGGTAAACAGTGTTCGAAAAAAATGTGTCTTAGCTTAATCACGTGCCGTTTCCAATGTCAAAAAGGCCGATTGAGAGCAAGGGGAAAAGGAGAAATTTCGCCCTAAAATAGAAAAAAGTAGTGTAAAAATCCGAATTTCAAAAATGCCGGTTGAGGGCAAGGGGAAAATGAGAAATTTTGCCCCAAAATAGAAACAAACAGTGTAAAAACCTGTAACCGTAATTTTTTAAATGTCCTCTTGGCAAACTCAATGAAAGGAATTTTGTATGTTTGGAACAATGACTTTTCCCTGAGTAGAGACGTCCAAGAAAAAAAGGGAGAAATTTTGCCAGAATAGGAAAAATAGTGACTTGAAGGAAAATAATTATGTGTTTTGGAACAATGATTTATTTAGAGGTAGAAATGATAAAAAATACGATGATTTTTTTGGAGGTAGAAATAGCCAAAAATAACGATGTGTCATAACGCTTCTGTGTGTCTCTCTCTCTCTCTCTCTCTCTCTCTCTCTCTCTCTCTCTCTCTCTCTTACACACACACACACACACAAACACACGTGCACGCGCACCTTTGATAACTGCGCAGTGCGAGTTGCACGAAGCTCCATCAATTATTGTGAGCGAAGTAAGTTGTAGGGCCAAGTGCCACCTCATAACTATCTCACAGGGGCATGGGCAGGAGAGGATCAGTGGCCCACGCCTATTTTTGGGAGCGTGTGCATCGTGGGCCATCCGATGTTGCAACGTGCTCGAATGTACCAATTTGCCCAAATTTATTAAATTGACCCAAGTCTACACAGTGGCGGGTTCATCATAAGGGAACCCCTTCTCCCAATGCTTTCAACAAACACGAACAGGTGAGGTGGCTAAGGTGATAGGCTTGCAAAGCTATTTTTTGGGTTCGATTCCGGGGGCGGAGAGTAAGAGAGGGAGGGGGACACCCGAATTTACAAATTTTGCTCCATCCGAAATTACCTATTTTTCCGAATCTACACAAACCGCATCGGACGGCTCAGATCGCACCCGATCCTCGAAGTGGGCGTGGGCCATTGATCCCCTCCAACTCATGCCCGTCTGAGATAGTGAGGATATGTCGCATAAAGCCTCTCTCTCTCTCTCTCTCACACACACACACACACACACACACACACACACACACACACCTACAACCCATATCAAAGACTTGCACTCTCTCTCTCTCTCTCTCTCTCTCTCACGCGTACGCGCACGCACACACAAACACACACACACACACACCTTCCAACTTCAATAGCTGCAACTCAAGTGTTGTCTCTCTTTGTCTCGCACACAATCGCTCATCATCATTGAGTCAGAGTCCTTAGAAGCGAGCAGGTTTTTGTCTCTCTCTCTCTCTCTCTCTCTCTCTCACACACACACACACACACACACACACACACACACACACACACACACACACATGCAAAGGGCACCATTAGCCAACCGTGCTATCGAGTCTCTCTCTCACTCGCATAAACTCGCCAACTCCCATGCAATGCTATTCAATTTCCTTCGAGAATCCTCCCCAATGTAAGTCATTGGGATTGAGGCCTTCTTTTTTGTTATCCAAGATTCCAAGTCAAGTTGAAGTGAAAGGAAGGCTCCAATAAGCGTGCATTGAACATGTCTTTCTTTTCCTAAAAAAGTGAAGTGAAGTGATGAATTTTTATATACTCTAATGCAAGTCTCCCAATGACAAAGAGGTGGATACCTTCTCCTTGCTCAAGATTTTTAAGCTGCATCTTGCAAGTACTAGTAAAACAGCACCGCCTTTGGCGGCGGCATGGCCTCTCTTACCCCCAAACCCCTTGCTCTTACTTAGAATCTGTGTGTGTGTGTGTGTGTGTGTGCGCGCGCGCGCGCGTGCGCATGCGTACGCATCATTCCTCAATGAGTCCCTCAATTGCACAAAGCCTATACCTTTGCCTGGTTGCCAAAGGCTACTCACCAGTATTATTTCTGTTTGGAGAAATAAATTTTCCCTAACACCCTTATGCCTAGACATCTCGACTTTGCCACCCTCTTGCATGCCTGGATAGTGGCCGACGGCAAATTCTCTCTTTCTTGGTGTTCGCATGTCTGAGTCTGGACAGTGGACAACTCTCTCTCTCTCTCTCTCTCTCTCTCTCTCTCTCTCTCTCTATTCTCATGCCTTGCTACTGCTACAGGAGACATTGGCATGAGCAAGGAAATCATGCCAAGTGTCAAAAGAGGGGGGGGGGGGGGGGAGGGGTTCCTTTCCCTTTTATAATATTATAGATTTAGATAGACTCATCCAAGAAAGGGTACATGTATTGCCCACGTGCCTCATTAAGATTTCTTGCAAGCTAATCTCCGCCATCAGCTCCAATGGGTTGATTTTAAACTATTCAGCTTGGGGAGAGAGAGAGAGAGAGAGAGAGAGAGAGAGAGAGAGAGAGAGAGAGAGTTAGTAACGAAGTTCTTGAACGACTTGTAAGACCATGATCTCTCTCTCTCTCTCTCTCTCTCTCCCCGTAATATACTTGTTGCATGTACTTGGAAAGCTATTGTGGCAACTCGTGCACCCCAAGAGTTCGTGGCCATGGAGCAGTGTTCAAGAAAAGTGAGTCTCAACTTAGCCTTGAGCCGGTTTGAAGGGAGAGGGAGAAAGAGAAAAACCGCTTGAAAAGTTTAAGAAAATAGATATAAATTGCGAGAAATTTCGATTAGTCTACAAAATTTCATCTTTGAATGTACCTAAAGGAAATTTTGTATGTTTTTGAAATTGATTTTTTTCGAACACCACCATGCAGTCTCGGCTTAATATCATGTCGTTTTTAATTTCAAAAATTCCGATCGGGGGCAAGGGGAAAAGGAAACTTTCCTTCCTAAAATAGCGAAAAATAATGAAAAAACAACCTAGTTTTTGAAATCTCCTCTTGGAAAATTCACAAAAGGAATCATTGGATTACAAAGCCAGTACTTGGTTGCCAAATGTACCAAGCAAAGGCGACCAACAGGATGTAGCACACATAAAGGTCGACCCAGTGTTTGAGAAAAATGTGTCTCAGCTTAATATCGTGTCGTTTTCAATTTCAAATATGCCGGTTGGGAGAAAGGGGAAAGGGAGAAATTTCGCCCCAAAATAGAGTGAAATAGTGTAAAAACCTAAAAAATACTCGTAATTCTAAACTTTGTATGTCCACTCAAGGTTGTATATGTAAAAGAAAAAAGACAATACTGAAATAGAGCTTGTTAGAGACATGAATCTGAGCTTTCTTATGTTAGACAAACAGTGCTAAGCCCACAACCTTAGGACCAAAATCTCAAATTTCAATGCAAAGAAGAGATTAGAGTTTGCAATAACTCTCAACACAAAGATAAAAATCAACTCCAAAGTTAATGATGGGATTCACCTTAAGTAGGAAATGGCAAGGTTACTTGATAACAACACAAATGCAATAGACCTTCAGCCCGCACGAACATAACAGTGCTCATTATATGTGCAAAGTGATTCTAGTAGCTCACAGCTCACATGACACAGCTTCTAACTCAACCACCATAAGATCTACAAATAAGGCGCTTGAAAGCGAGTCAAAATTAAAGGGCTCTTATAAGCATGTTTTGATGTCTTGCCACAAAAAAAAAGTGTGTAGTAAATATATGTATGCCATAAGTAGCCATACACAAATACACACACAAATATTGGATAGCATGTTGAAATTTTCCAGAACATGAGTGCTAAGCACTACCCCCTCAACTCAATTCTCGAGCACTCAATGATAGTAGGATAGTGGGGGAAAAAAATGTGAGTCAAATTGAAGGGACTTTTGTATCTCCTAATGGTTTGCCCTTTTATATTCTTGTAGACAAAGTGTTGTATCATAAGCTTCCTTAAACTCGTGACCTCATCCTGCAGGCGTTACATGGTTTGTGATTATCCCTTGCCAACATGCTTGTGATTATCCATTGCCAACATGTTAGACACCTGGTTGATCCTTCAATTTGTTCTTCAGAAGAAAATGTAACCAACTAAAATATGTGAGCTCAACATATGCAAGCGAGCCTTTGAATTCTTGAAAAGTTTTATGAGCAAAAACGTAAGGCGATAATTAAGCCTAACTTCCAAAATAAATTGGAAACGTATAGCATGCTGCCATTACACCTTAAAGTGGCTTTTAAGTGGAAAGGTCCTACAAAGAATATCATGTGATCCTCATGCACCTTTTGAATGAGGGTATTCGCATTATTTAAGAATTCCTCTATGTAACCACAGTCCTATTACTGAGCATCCAGCTTCTTCACCATCTCCCATATCCCAATCTTGAAGTTGGACTTCCTCATACTCCCCCCCTCCCCGATTGTCATCCCTTACTGAGCATCCAGCTCCTTTAACATCTCCCATATCCCAATCCTGAAGTTGGACTTCCTCACACTCCTCCCCTCCTCCATTGTCATCCCCATACAAATGACCCAACATAGTATGGGCACATCACACCCTACCTTGTCATCATCTTCATCATCACCTACCAAGTTTATGTACACATCAAACTTGGATCTTCTCATCCGATGCTGGTGACACCCCCTCCAGCTTGCGTATCTCCTCGTTGAAGTCGTCCGCCCGCACCTTCCTCTTCTTCTTCACTAATGCTCTTGTTGTCTTTTCAATCGTCCCTCACACCCTCTCCTTGGATTCCTTCAAACCGACCTTGAACTTCATATACTTCTCCTTGAGCTTTTGGCCCACCATTATTGGAGGTGGACCTCCACCAGACCTAAAATTTATTGCGGAGTTAGTGATTGCATTGCCTCTTAGTGCCGCATTGAGCCATGCATTTAGCACATCTTGGTACTTGTATGCCAGTTTGGTGGTGTCTAGAGTATCCCTAATTCTTAACGTCACCAACTTGGCATTCTCATCATAGAAGAGAAATTTTGGATTCAAGTAATCAAAGTTTGTCAAATTTTTTCTTCTGCTTCTCAAACCCTTCCATACCTCCTAGAGGGCGTCGATGTTCGAATGCTGGGCGTGGAAGATAGGGTCACATCCTGTAGAGTAAAGAGTGCCCATGTCATCATTGTTTGGGTTAGCAAGATTTCCAATCCATACATGAAGTATGCCATGAGGAAGATTTTCAATGGTGCCTGCTCCCGGTTCTGCTCCAGGTACCTTGACGATAAGCTTGACTAAAGAGCAAAGATTGAGTCTTTGAGTTGGTGACCATTTGTCGATACATGAGGGTGGTGTTCCCTGCAAGTTGGGCAGCTGTGAGGCGACTCAATGAAATTTTAGTTGAGATCCACCACATTAGGGGTTCTATGCAAGGGATTGCAATTGGCATCGTAGAGAGGACAAAGGGCTTTTACTGTCGTTGTGGAAGACTATACCCTGATGCAAAATCCTAATTCCAAAAAGGCAAGGAAAATGTGCCATTCTCATCATAATTTGCATCATATAAGGCACAATGGACGTTCACTTGCTACGAATATTGGCGAGGATCGAAGGGAGGGAATTTGACGGAGAAGCTTGTAAGCGTGGTTGTACTTCGATGTAAGGAGGGAATTGGTGGGCAAGAAGCAAGTGCGCATGGGTAGGTTTCTGGGGGATCCTTGGCATGGCAGGACTGCCATTTCTGTACTTGCTTCCACATTCAGCACTTGGCAGCCCTATCCAACCCCCAGATTTGAAGCAGCGTAGGACACCTCTCGACCCTCAATTACTGCCTTCATGTTTCAACCACCATCACTACCTTCAAGCTCAGTGGCAGCTGCCATCGATCAAGCACGACCTCGGCCTTGTTGTTGTTGGCGCCATCGCTTTCATGGAGTGCTGCAATGATAGGATATGAGAAAGTCACAGGCAGTCGATGCCCTTGGAGCGCACCAAGGTGGACAACTGTGTTGGTGCTTGTAGGCTTGCAGCTGTGCGGAAAGCCCCGGGGGAGATGAGGGCCTGGGAGCTGATGTAGAGAAGAGAGGTGGGGTTCTCCCTGATGAGAGTAGGACTCAACGTGCCGCGTGCTGGAGGTGGCACCTATTCTCTCTCTCTCTCTCTCTCTCTCTCTCTCTCACACACACACACACACACACACACACACACACACACACAATCTGGATGGAATGTCCCAGTTCATTGCCGCTGAAGACAACGTAGAGCAGGTGAGCGATCAGACAGACCCCTTCAAGCCTCGAGGTAGGTTTCTAAGTCAAAGCGGACAACTAAGCTTGAGGGGAAAATGGCATCAGGACCTGCTCGCAGCTCGTGCTCTGAGTGTAGGTGATTCCTCTAGAGTCTGTCGTCTACGGTACCTCATCAATTTCCCTGCATTAGTGAAAGGACATGACGGTGAAAGCGAGAGCTTCATACCTGCAGCTACCCGCTTGGGCATGATCGGACTACCGGAATCAAGAAGGTGTTGACACGTGGGAGGGGAAGGGCGGGAGACTGCGTGATGCGGCAGACTCAGACCGTGCATACAGCCTACAGTGCCGACTCGCCGACTGTCTGCTGCTTGCAGTCACACGTGCTAAGTCTCTATCTCTCTCTCTCTCCCCTTCTCCTACTGCACGTGCGCATTGCGCAGTCTCATCTCCATTTTGCTCAGCGCACACCAGGCGTGCTCTCCCTCTCTCTCTCTCTCTCTCTCTCTCTCTCTCTCACAGCGCGATGTCGTGTCTCGCCGTTTGCAGGGCACACTGCCGGACAATTCTCCTACTGCCACGTGTCGGGGGAGGAGCCGCGAGGGGAAGGGCGGGAGACTGCGTGACGCGGCAGACTCAGACCGTGCATACAACCTACAGTGCCGACTCGCCGACTGTCTCCCGCCTGCAGTCACACGTGCTAAGTCTCTATATCTCTCTCTCTCTCTCCCCTTCTCCTACTGCATGTGCACATTGCGCAGTCTCATCTCCATTTTGCTTAACGCACACCAGGTGTACTCTCCCTCTCTCTCTCTCTCATAGCGCGATGTCATGTCTCGCCATTTGCAGGGCACACTGCCGAACGATTCTCTTACTGCCACGTGTCGGAGAGAGAGCCGGAATTCTCTCCCCCATTATCTATTAGTATAGATAAAAGTATTGTGACTTTTTGACAGAAGAAATCAAAACCAAGTATTTTCATTTTCTACCATTACTGTACTTGCTACTTACCTTTCACTTTTACAGTTCAAACCAACTACCCTTCACTTTTACATTTCAAACCAAATGTTTTTTAAAGTAAGTTCTTGAAACTAAGGAGAGAGTGACACATGGATGCCTCTGTTTCCTTGAAACTTTTAAGCTCAATTAAATATAGTATAGATACTTAAAAAAATGATTGTACATCATCTAGATGCATATGACATACACATCATTGAGATGAAGTAGAGATGCATTAAAAGTACAGGCTATATGGTACAAAGAAGTAGTTATGCTTAATTATATATAGTATAGATACTTAACAAAATAATTGTACATCATCTAGATGCATATGACATACACATCATTGAGATGAAGTAGAGATGCATTAAAAGTACGGGCTATATGGTACAAAGAAGTAGTTATGTACATGATTATATTAATCTGGGTTTAAAAAACAATAGTGTGTGTGTGTGTGTGCACGCACATATAAATAGGCAAAGAGAAGTCCTAACATCATAGTAACAATTCCAAGAGACCTCAACGATCTATGAGGCCTTGGAGGCTCTTAAACAATGAACGCTCTAATAAACATCATGGAGAATGTGGTGCTAGTAGTCTGTAGAGACTATGCGGGTCCGATCATAGGGGTCACTTTTTTTTTGCTTGGCACGAGTGCAAGGAACAAAGATAGGATAAAGCAATTTTCAAATTCCCCCGTCCATCCATCTTAGGATTGCATTTTGCATGTTGTTATCATTGCATATAAATTCTCCCATAAATAAGAACTGCATTTTTGAGAGAGAGAGAGAGAGAGAGAGAGAGAGAGAGAGAGAGATCACACTAGGTGGAAAAATGGCTCATCCATTCTAACTAGGGAGAGAGACACAGAGAGAACAATGCTGGTGGTAAGGAAACTCCTCCACTTTCACTATTTTGCTTGGAAATGCAATGGTTTATAAGCTATTTTGAGTTCTAAATAAGATGTAGCATGAAACTAGCTCTAAGCTACTATGTTGGGTGTTTCATCACAATTCTCTCTCTCTCTCTCTCTCTCTTCCTTGAAGGATGCAAGAGAGCCAATGATCATTTAGTTTTTGTCTTACTATCTAAGAAGGAACACTAATCGGTAGTATTAATACACAAAAATTTATTGAATATGGGGTGCCATAAGGATAGGTGAGTGCAAAGGCCACTGTTGGCTACACAAGGGAAGTAGGTGGTAGCTTGGCATCTCTCCGTAGGGGGTAGCCATGAGCAAGAGTAGGGAAGCTCTAGGGGCTGTCGACAACGAGGATGGGTTTAAGAAGCGGCTGCATTGGGATAGGCGCGGAAAGGGAGGGGAGGGGGGACACAACCCAAAAATCTTCTTTAAGCTCTGTGTGTGTGCGTTCGTGCGCGCCTGGTGGGACAATCCTCTCTGATGGCTCTCTCTAAGAATATTTCACGTACATAGCTCACCATATCCATAGGTCATCCACATGAAGGGCGTGTGCATGCTTCCCTCTCTTCGTAGCATTGAGAATGCCCTCAACTTGTCGACGCATGGATAAGTCTATCTTTTGAGAAATTTTTTAAAGCTTTTGTGATGCCTTGCACGATTGAGAGGGAGAGCCATGGACTGATGTGTGGATATCTTGAGCATTTATGTTTTTTTCAGTCTCTCTAATAAAGAATATAGATGGAGAGACTTCAGATAAAGAGGCTCCCCACTATCATTAATCCACCAATAGAATTTCACATTCTAATATCATCTATTTTGGCCCTCCCTATGTATATTGCTGAATGGATTTTTTATTTTTTCAAGAGGCTCTCCTCTTTGTGTCAACCCTGATGTAATTTTACTAATTTGATATCAATCATTGCACATAGTTATTCTAAAGAAAATTGACTAGGTAAGGCTCTTAGTGAAAATGGAGTAGGCGTCCCCAATTCTGGGAGCAGGTCGAGCAAGGAGAATCTCCAGAGATGCGTTAAGAGCTTTTACGATAAAAAAGGAGTAGAGGGCACGTGGAGGGTGGGGGAAGAGAGTCAGAGAGAGAGAGAGAGAGAGGGAGATATCTTTTTGTTGTCGGTCGCGATGGAGAGAGAGAGAGACAGAGAGAGACGCGTCAGTATGCTCTGCATTAGAATGGGATGCCATGGTGAGGGTAGGGGATAGTTGGGAGCAGACTGAAGTGACAGCGATGGTGAGGGCAGCTCAGTGCAGTGGAATCTACGAGCAATCTCTCTCTCTCTCTCTCTCTCTCTCTCTCTCTCTCTCTAGGTCATGGGGCAGTGGTTGGCAGGTGTCTGCGATGGGATAGGGACGTCAGTGCGAAAGGCGGATAGAGGGAGAGGGCAAGGCAGACCACGATTCAGATCTGCATGGCGATGGAGGGATGGAGCACACGGAGGAAAGTAGGCGGAAGCTGCATGCAGAGCGAGCCATGGGAAGCCTGATGTGGAGCACCGACGTGGATGTTAGGAGCATCTCTGTAGATTCGGGTTAATGGGGAGCGTAGACCGAGTAGTGTAGTAATATAGTGTGAAATTTTTCTTTGAGACACCCTGCATGCCTATTGTTGCATCCAAAGCCAAAGTGAAGGGTTAAGTGGGCATTCCAAAACAATAGAATGAAAGGAAGTGAGATAAGCCTAGGCTGTGAAAGCAAGGGACTCAATTTTTTTTTCCCCGTAAATAGAGTAGAAAGTCTTTTGACTTTTGCATTAAAAATACTTTCCATTGTTTCCTACAATTATTACCAAAAAATTGGAACTCCGTGTCAACAATCAAAGAGTTTTTGTGGAGAAACAAACCTTTTTCTAACAAACCTTGGCAGTGGGGTAAATAAGCTGCGATTGCTAAACCAAAAGCTCAAGGTGGTTTTGGTATCCTAGACCTTGTCACTCATGATATATCATTATGTGCCAAGCTTTTTTATGCCCTTGCCAGCTTTGAAGAGAGCTAGGCAGTGATGGAAAATGAAATGGTAATGGCTGCCCCTATGAGATCTAAAGGAGGGTCATGGTCCAACCTCGACATATAGAATAGGCTTCTCCCCCCTTTTGGAATTCGGGCTCAAATAGGAGGTTTTATTGGGAAATTTATCAAAAAATATTGTAAAGCAGTAGTTACACTCAAATGGAAAGAAGAGATAAGATACTGGAAAGGCACTGTCAGGCACTGGTCCCCGTGGGGTCCCATTGTGGAAGGCTTGGGGCTCAATAACCACACTAGATAGAAGTAGCCCCCATGAATCTTAACAACAAGGGCTTTGTCAACCTAGATTCTCTTTGGGACCATCAGACAGGAGATAGTTCTTTTGAAGATGTGAAGCTCTCTAACAATCTTTCACTCCAAGAGGAAACCCTCATCAAAAGACTACTTCAAAAAATCTCAAACCTTACCCTTCCTCCCTGCTCCACACCACTAGATTGGAAAGCTTGGAATTGGCCTAGAGAAAGGCTATTTTTCTCGCCCAAGACAAAACCAATTTTTGTAGCCTGTTTTAGTGCACTTCAAGCTCAATTGAGAATTTTATTTAAAAAAAAATACTTTACATTGCCACAAGGCTTTACCTTTCACTTTTGCATTTTATATGTTTTTAAAATCTTCTCATATTTTTTTGAAGTGAGCGAATGTGTGACACGTGGAAGATTGAACTCTCAGCATTTTCTCAAGCTCTATTATAAAGAGTTAGATATATATGGACATTCAATATAGATCTCTATTGTCATATGACTAAAGTATGCAAAATTTGGAGGAATCCATCCAAAATTGATACAAGGGTATTTGGGATTTTGAGATTGGATTGGGGCATGTTGGGATTTCTCTCTCTCTCTCTCTCTCTCTCTCTCTCTCTCTCTCTCTCTATATATATATATATATATATACACACACACACACACACTCATGGATGTGTGTGAATCAGAAGAGGGAATTGGACCACTCAAGTGTGGTAAAATGGTTATAGTAGTTCATCTTTGAATAATAGGTCTTGAGTTTGGATTTTTTGACTCATTGGACAGTTTGTTGAGGTCTCTTGAGATCATTCTCTCTCTCTCTCTCTCTCTCTCTCACACACACACACACACACACACACACACACACACACACACACACACACACACACACACACACACACACACACACACCTAAGTACTTATATAGCTAATGATCTGTATGCACAAATATACCCATTCACTACGAATAGTTAGCCTAGTAAAAATTTTGACTCTATAATATGTCTGGTTTAGGTTTTAATATATCCCGCCCTCCCCCCCCCCCCCAACAATGGGAACTGGTCCCTCCTACACCACTTTGATAGGTTTTTTCTTGGCCTCTCAAGATTGTTTTTTTTGACATACATGGGCCTGAATTATGGGACACCACCCCAAATATGGTAATTGGCGCTCATTTTTTGGGACATTGTATTAGGTGTCTTAATGACTCTGGTACATGCGGTGTAAGTGCTTCACTCTTGTCCTCTTACCCTCTCTACCTCACGACTCTGCTGTCGACTATTCTCTTTGCACCTGCACGCAATATGATGTTTTTTTTACCCCTCTTCTCTCCCATTATGTCCCCTATATAGGGTGCCATGGCAGCTTCCGTTTCTAGCCAGGCGCTTTGGGAGCCGAGAAAAAATTGAAATGGAATCCGACATGCCGGTCTTCCTCATCATTCCCTCCACTGTGGAATACTATATAAATGAGGTGAGGATGGCCCTCTGCCCCTCACTTAGCCTTGTCTTTTGCATGGTGTTTGTGTCTGAGTAAAGAGAGATTTGAGAGCTTTCTTGGTGGCATGCCTACTGTCTAACTATGGAGTTGGTAGAAAAGGATGGTGCTTCTCAGGTCCGCATTCTACTAAAAAGTACTTGTTTACTGGTTTTTTTTGCACCAGACGTTTTTAATATATTGTATAACATAGTATGATTAATGGTTCTATAAGGATTCTTGGCCCTGGTTGCTCACATTACAAGTTGCAATGTATGTAGGTTCCTTGTTGTGATTACAGGTCTCCTTCAAGCGAATGGTTTATAGATCTTTTAGTCATTCTCTGCGCCTTGCTAACCAAAACTCTAAGTTTGTTTTTTATTTTATGTTGATTTGGCTCGAATATTCTCTCATCGATGTGGTGTAGGGATAAATACACCTGGTGTTGGTTACTACACCTAGCTTTGATTTAAGAGGTTTTATTTGGGGTGGACATGGATACATTGAGAGTGGGTACTAGTTATGGTTTTTGGATTGATTGAACTGAAATTGCGTTGCCTAAGTTTTTTTTTAATGGGGGAGGATGGTCGATTGGTTGCTTTGATCTATTATGGTGGATACTTTCTGGAACACAATGCACCAGTCAATTGTATTTTTTGGATTAGAGTTTGTACATATTACAGGTATCAAATCTCTTGGTGACATGCTTTAAGTAGCTTCTACTCCATGTAAAAAGGAATGTATTGTGGGTGTCGCTCTCTCGGCACAACTCACTGGTTTTTTGTAGATTTTGTATCACGACAATATATTGTAGATATATGCATGTCACTGTCTAGGTACAATAGTGTTGTAGGGTACTAAGTATTGTAATTTGTTTTGACTTGAAATGTTGGGCCGGATTTTGATACCTAGACCAAACAAAGGGATTTGAGAATTAAGTTTGAAAATTAGATTACTGTGATTGTATGAAGAAAGACGATAAAATGAAAACAACATAAATGAGGTGCTTTGACTAAACATTGAATAAATACCTTACAAAACATTTTAGGTATTTTTAAGAAGACTTGGGGGATTTGTTTTGAGACACTTTGATCATAAAGGGGTTGTGGCCTTCTGATCAGAATGATATATATATGTATATATTATCGATTTAAGGTCTAAAAAATGGGACTATATAGGAACCTTACATAGAATTACTTCCATAAATCTAAGAGATTTTGTCTTTTTTCACAAATTGATATATAAAAAATACACACATCTTACACTTTACTAAAATTGGATTACATATACATTTTGTTTTAAGTTAAACGTTTGTAAGTTGGACATGGATAACGACTGATATAGTCCAGTTTAGAGGCATTGATTGTTTGCTTTTAATTTAGCATTTTCATTACACATCCCTCTCAGTCTTTGCTTGTCTACTTCGAGCTTACTTCTCTAGCTTGTTTTGGGTGTCTGATACTTTGGATAAACACCTTGCAATGGATTCATCAATTGGATTGATACTAGTTGCCCCTTGTTGCTGAGTCTGGACCTGGTGGAAGAGGAGGGGACTGATTATCATCATCATACTTCTTATCCAAAGTCCCACCCTAGTCTCCCTATCTTTATCCTACTCCTCGTCTTCATCTTCTTCATCCTCACCCACATCATAAGTCAGATGTTCTATAAGAGCGCGATTGGCCAATGTGCCAATATAAACTGAGGTCTTCTCTTCTAGATCCTCCTTTATAGTATTCAACAAGTTCTGTAGGTCTTTGAAATTCACGGTGAAATTTCCTTCCATATCAAATATATCCGCCAAGGATTGGTAAATGTACTTATCTAGAATAAATTGTTTCAGAATAGTATGTACTTATGTCAGACTATTAAGGACTATAGTCTTCTGATCTAATTGTATCCTTTGCGCATTCATGTCCTTGGTGAGTCTCCAATTGTCTACACTTAGAGTAGAGTTTTGGGGTTTTTAGATGTTCTATGTGTTGTTGAATACCTTAATGGTCATTTGGTTGTATTCCTATTTATATTGAACATTAATTGAATATTATTTTATGGAAAGGAGCTCTTTCATTTGTTCTTCATATTTGACTATTGCTCTTTCCAGCTTAGCTTCCAAACAAAAAATGCCAAACTGCTTGGGCTTCCATCATCTGACCAATAGCATCTACGATGGTATTTCACCTTGTGTGGGTTGTGGCAACACATCCATCGATGATAGTCTCTCAATCTAACTTATCAGTTTTGTATGTAAGTATTGAAACTTTATATGGAAATGTGTCCATGACCATGCTGCATATTAGTTTGTTCTTTTGGGTGCCTGCACCAGCCTATCCACTAATGTTTCTATAATAGTAGAGGTAATGATAGCAGGATGGCTAGAGGTTGTTTCCAGCTCTGAACTCTTCTCTAACTCAACTACCGTCTCTAAGGTGGAGCCTTGCATCACAATTGATGTTGCTGCTGATGTTCTAGGGGCTTTCTCAAACGTAGATTCTGCTGTTTTCTCAGCAATTGTGGCTAAAACTTTCTTGCTGCGGGTACTTAGCTGATCCCAAAATTCTTTGGTTGGCTTTTGCTTTTTTGTTGCCAGTTTATATGTCCCAATGTCATCCTTGGCTAGATCTCTTTTGGCTCCAATTTTTACCAAATTTGTTTGATCTGTGTAAGATTCTAGACCACTAGTTTGGTGCTT
Organism: Adiantum capillus-veneris; assembly: GCF_014529385.1. Taxonomy (NCBI): domain Eukaryota; kingdom Viridiplantae; phylum Streptophyta; class Polypodiopsida; order Polypodiales; family Pteridaceae; genus Adiantum; species Adiantum capillus-veneris. The sequence continues at coordinate 6,316,360 of NC_140957.1, forward strand.
GGGTGTTTTGACTCCATTGATCTTCAACATAACATTTTTGAACATTTATGTGTACTAGAATACTTGTTGTCCAATGTAGAAATTTCCATACATACCATGCCTTGGACACATTTTGTGTTTTCACCTTTGCTATTTGTGTTACTACACTATTGAACATGATGGAACTAAGATTAATTGTAGCTTTGTTTGTTTACAATTTGTGCCAAAACCATACTAAAAAGTTTTTCAGATACAAATGTTGCATTGTTCTTGAGATTGATCACTTCGATTGCAAACTTGTACAGTGACCTGTTCTCCAATGTTGACACTGGGATTCCCCGTCCACTATCTTTGCGTTTCTTTCTGCTTGAAGAAATTTGAGCATGAATCTGCTCCCATATTAAGGCCACTATCAAGGCTAGCTTGGTGCACGCATTTGGCATGAGTTGGATGCTACAAATAGGGCCTAGCACACACAAAACTCAGAGGTGTTGCTGTAGAGATTCCTTCAATAGGTTGTTGATGCTTGTGAGATGGAGGTTGGATTTGCTGATGTCACTACTTGTAATTGCATGATTCCACACTACATTCTCTATGTTGAATCTCTGAGCTTGTCCGCCATGCCACTATGCACACAATTCTATGCTCTACAAGCGCTAGTAGGTAGCATCAGTGTGTTCCACAAACTAAGAGCCGAGTCCCCCTGTGCACTTTAAAGATTAGTGAGACTTAAAAATTTCTATTTTCAAATTGTGGTCTCACATACTCTCACTTCAATTTGAAAAGGGTTTAAAAGAGGACGGTTTTTCTAAAACTTAAAGGGAGAGAGAACGTGCAATTTAAAAAGCAAAAGGTGAATCTCAAAGTGGATTTTTGATTGGTTAGTACTTTCTTGCAGCCCGTAATATAAGACAAAATTCATGTATTACTTGCACTTCTAGATAAAAGGAAGTTGTCCCCTAAATTTGTTACCATATACATGTGGTAGTGATGTGTGTGAACACACTTAGGACCGCATGGGAATTTTTTCCCTCTTCAGGAGGCCTTTTCCCCCGTGCATTATATATACGCCCATTCATTCTAGGGCTATCTATCTTTTCCATTGCACACTAAGTAATACACTCTCTGTTGTGTGCCTTGAGCTTCCTTTGTCTTCTCCAAGCTGTGTGTTTGTTTTCCTACAACCCTAATACAATTGGTATCAGAGCAAGTTGCATCCTCCCAGGCTTAGTCGCCAGCAGCTCCAACACACGCTTGCTCACTTTCTTCGATTTCAGTGAGCTTTGGTGAGTGTTCGCAAGTCGACAAAAGTTTTTGACTCATTTCAGCCTTCGTTTCCACTACAGGAAGTACTGTACAAGCTATTTCGTCATTTTGTGCATAATTTTTGTAAGTGCCATTTTTTGTATAATAGGTATAGGTCCCTTACAGTCTTTTACATTTTGTGTTATATAGCATGTGTTGTTCCCGCTTTGTTTCTCCTCTTTTTGGGCAGTTTTCACACACACACACACACACACACACTCACACATTGTATGAGGTACAAAGTGCAAGAGCTCCATCTCCTTCTCCAAGCTTGTAGAGAAGTTGGGAGCCTACACCAACACTCTTGGCTATGGAATGCAAATCCAACCAAAAGCCATGCTCCAATGCTTAAGCTTGCCATCTTCTCCATCTTCATTACTATGCTATTATGTATGCTAAGCAAGAAGAGTGATGATAAGTGAGAAAATATTTCTTTCTCCTATGAATGTTTCTTCTTCCTCTTCCCTACCCTCATTCCCCGGTAGCTCTCTCCACCTTTAAAGGTGTTTGAGGCCTTGGGACTGAGGCCGGGGATGGTTAATGCTTTCTACAAAGTCTATGTTATGTTTGTGATGCATGAAGCTTTCTATCTTCATTGCATCACCTAGGTCACAAGGAACACAAAGATTGTATTGTACCGAGTCTCTCTTGGTGGGAGTATCTAAAATACAAAATCCTATTGGAGGGGGGACCAGCTCCACATAAATCCAGTCGTCAAATGTTGTCAAGTTCTCTAAACTCCATCTCTTGCAAATTTATTTTTCATGCCAAGTTAATTAAGTATTATGGTTATGGTGCTATCGCTAATTAAGTTCACCCTCTATGTTCTCAAAGTAGTCTCACAAAAATGCTCACTCTAATTCTCCTAATTTCGCTATTCTCAAAGTGGGACAGGGATCTTTTCTTGGTTGAGAAGGACCTAGTTTGAGGTATAGTGTTGGGAACTATAGTCTTAATAATGGATCCTCTCGAGGCTTGCCTTTGGACCGTTATTGAGTTACGATCAAGCTCAACAAGAACCATAATCAACCGAGCAATGTTAGACCCTCTACACTAGTCTTTGCAATCAACCGTGTCTAAACCACGGGTGTGGCTACTTGAGAACTGATTTTCAATGGTGAAGAAGATTAGCGAGTAAGGTTTTTGAGGGTACCAAAGCACAAAGTACAAAAGCACAAAGTAATCTATACATAAGTTTAATTAGCATGGCTGACAATAACCAAGAGAGTAGAATGAACGTTGATAGCTTTGATTTTGCACATGAAGGTTCTAATGATGATGCCCCCATGTTTGTTAATTACCTTGTTACTAAGTTGTAGGAAGCTATGGGCAACCCTGCTTTGCAAGCCGAAGTTACCCAAAAACTTCGTGCTTATGGGATTTGCCTTCCTCTCCAAGAGGAGAGAGAGCTTAGGAGGCCTCTTGATGAGAATCCACAAAGAAGGGTCCCTCCCATAAGAGAGGAGGAATCCAAAAAACGAGAAGAAGCGAATCCCCAAGTTCCTCTAAAGATGTGGCTCCCCGTAGACCACAGTTGTTAGGGCCTCATCTGTCAAGACACTTACTTTTTGGACTTTTACCTAAGGTCTTAGGTTTAAACCTTAGGAGCATGTTTACACAAGGACTTTATGCCTAGGTAGTTTGAAATACCCGAATGGTCATATGGTGTAGAGCAATTTTTGGATGTATCCAACAGGCAGTTTGCAGTCTTCCTGCAGCTGTACTGCTATTTTCAAGAATGTAATGGAGGCTGATGATGAATACAGGGTAGATCAGTACTTTCTCTTGCTTAGCCATCTTCTCCTTTGTTCATACAGTCTGCAGTTTTCATGGTGTAATGTGTGGTCTCATGCCTTGTTTATCTCTACACTACATGATTCTTGTATTGATTACCTATTAGGGATGTGAGGCCCTAGCACTTTGGCGATCCTATTGTGTGTGTCCTAATGGATATGAGAGCGAATTATAGTAATCTCAAAGTGAATGGTGAGTCGGTTATGCTACAAAGTTTCTTTCTTGTGCTCTAACCGCCATCGTTCCTTTCTCTTATTTTGTGGAGATGGGAACGAGTTTTTGAAATCTTGGGAGTATTGGTGAAGCGGTTCCTGCAATTGGTTTGAATTCAGCCTGAACCATATGGCACTCAGGAATTCAACAGGTTCTTGACATGTTAGTTGACCTTGACCACCTAAGGGAATTCTTGAATTAGGTAACCCCGCAAGAAGTGTCTGAGCATACATCGAAGTTATTGGAGGATTTCTTCCCAAATCTGCCAGGGAGATTCAAAATTACAAATGCTGACAAGTTGCAGGTGTTTGTAGGGTTCTTGACAGTTTTTGTGCATGAAATTTTTGTGCAGTCAATTGCAATTTATTTTAGGCAATGTGCAGTCTGCAGTTTGCAATTTGCAATTTGCAGTTCAATTGTTTACATATTGCAGATTATAACATTCCAGTTTGCAGAATGCAATGTTAGTTTTTCAGTTTACAAAATGCAGTTTCAGGTATTTCAGTTTGCAATGTAGTTCAAGCAGTTTCAAGGTTTAAAGAGGTACAACTGCTCTCTATTCTTTTGATGTGTGATTAATGGAAATGAAGAAGAAGACAAAGTGTGCAATATGTCAAAAGTATGAGCACCGCACAAAGGAATGTCCTTACATGTGCAAGCCCTATCAAAAGGAAGATGTATGTGTCAAATACTATATGCATAAACTGTGCAAGAAGTTGTATCGAATTGTCAGATCTTTTCGAGATGCATCAAATCATGAGGAACTATGTGACGCACACGAGGATTTGGATGATTTTTCTAATCGTCTTGACAAGGCGAAAGATTTGCATGAAGGTCATGAAGGGAAAAAGAAGAAAGTTGTGCTCTAGTATGCGCAAGATATAGAATTTACAAGAAGCAATTGAAGGCTTGACAGAGAAGTATGAAGATCAGTTTCAGGAGGAAGACGAAAGTGATGATGAGTGGGGAGTTACAACACCAATGTTTCCCTTGGTTGGGAAAAACCAGGTACAATCATGTTTAACTTCTCCAAATGCACTTGTTGTAAGTCCCAAATCAATGAAATAAGCTCAAGCACAAAGACAACCTAAAGAAGTCAAGAAGGTGATGTTGGAAAGGGGAGAAGAAAAGAAGCATCCTAAGAGCCAAAGAAGCCAAAGGGATCACTTAGTATCCCAAAACCACACTCCAAATAGACTCAAGGGTTTGCAAGATGCTGAAGAACTTGAATCAACAATAGAGAAGTATTTACAATCAAGTCAAGAAATTGAAGACAAAAGTGGGCCTAAAAGTATGTAGGGTCCTAAATAAGACATGAAGATTCTAGTAGAAGATATGCAAATTTCTAAGGGCATGGAAGGTTCTGAATGCATGCTTGTTCCTAAAAATTCGCAGGAAATTGAATTTGTGAAAGACCAGGTTATTGTTCATGTTGTTAAGACTTTACATTTTGAGGAGACTAAGAGAAAGGTTGAGAATGGGTTAGCCAAACATGAAGATGTTGAATTTCAATGCAAGGGAGATGAAGTACAAAAGATGATGAAGGAAGGAGGAAGCCAAGAGCAGCTCATGACCCAAAGGATCCAAGAGGACTGCTAGCTATCCCCAAATCTCACATCGAAGAGACTCACCTCTTTGCAGGAAGAGAAGGCGAGTTTCTGAAAAGAAGAGTTGGCAATCAAGAAGAAGGGAATGCAAGTGGAAGTGAGTCAAAGAAGCCACCAATACCACATACAAACCCATATACCAACCTTGGACATCAATCTTGAAGAGGTTGAAATTCAGAAAGAGATCACATTACAATGTACTGAACGGGAAGAGACGAATATAGTTGAAGACATAATGTGTTTTGATGATGAGGATGATGTGATGAATCAGTTTTTGATGTATCTTGATGAGGAGTATCCCACAAGTGACGGTCATGAGTGTGTTGATACAGAAGTGTTTTTTGGAGTTTTGAAGACAGAAAACCAATTTCCAGGAGTGGATATGAGTTATTCAGGTTGCAAAGACAAGGATCTTGAATTTTAGGTCCTTGAATTGCAAGTTTCAATGTCGAAGGTCCGTGATTTACAAAATTCCATAATGCCTGGGTCCTTGAACAAAAACTTACTGATTTGCAAAGAGATTTTTTTCTTGAATTTCATGAATTTCGAAGTCTTATTATTGCTCAAGCAATGATCATCAACAATCTCTCATTAGATTTGAAGAATGAGAGATATTCAAATCAGGTGTGGCGGCAAATCAAGCCATTTTTATGATCGATCGACCTCAAGAAGAGAAGCAATCATTAATCCATAAAAAAACTCAATCTCCTAGCCAAAGCCAAGGAAAGTCATACATGAAATAGGGCTCCAATTAGCTAAGTCCTCTTTAGGTACCCCACATAATGCACATGAGGGGTTAATTGTTTTTTTGGCTTTGATAAGACTTGGATGTGACTGTTATCGAGGTGTGCGCATGACGCGACTGGGGTGGGGGGACTTTGAGGTGTAGTTATTTGAGGCAAGGCAGGTAGCTCAAAGCAGTTACCCCCTCCGCTTGTGGGGTCTCCTTATCAGCCCTTTTGCAAACCATTCTAATAACTCTACTGATGATGAAACTATCAAGACAATGCTCATATTTTTTTGGAGCAATGACTCAACGAATTGTGAAAAAAGGGATGTGTGATGAACATGATTTAAACCAAACTTCGAAGATTTCATTTAATAATCTTGTGCCAAATTTTTTTATAAAAGAGGGTATGAGAACTTTGAAACACACGCACACACCCTATGTACAACGGCCTCACAGGTACACACACCCGCATATGGGAGCAGAGGCTATGACTCTACCAACTGAGCTCACACCCATTTTTGAGCGTTAGCTCACTAAAGAAAAAAAAGACAAAAAAATTAAAAATTTGGAGAAGAAAAGTTACTTGAGATGAGGACGACTCGAGTCTCTGAGTGTGAATGCCAGAAAAGATGTGGAAATGAGGTCTAGTCAGCGGTCAGGTAAATGAACGTGGGAGTGAGATGATTGATTCGCAAATGATTACGTCCTTTATTGGTCAAAGCCAAAAGAGTCCTTTCCACACCACAACATTAAGGGTCGCTATCCAGCAGCATGGCACGCACACCAAGTGTTCACATGATTAGTATCTTGTCAAAGATATTCAAAAAGCAGTTTTTGACAAAGAAGAAGCAAACTACAGGTTCTCAAAGGTGAACTCTAATCTTTGATTTCTATAATTAAAGGATGCAAGAGTCAAGTGACTGAAGCGACTTTTTGTCTAGAGAAGTTCAACATGGGGTGTTTGCAACAAATTTCTAATTGTGTTCAATGGTATGGAAGTCTTTCTTGGAATTTGTTGATTATTTTCTTTTGGATGTGTGCATACTATAGACGCTTCATAGAAAAATTCTCTCAAATAGCAGGACCATTACATGAATTAACAAAGAAGAACGTTAAGTACTCATGGATTGCTAAGAAGAAAAATGCTTTTGACAAGCTCAAAGAGAAGCTTACCTCCCAACAATTCCTTATGCTTCCAGATCTCTCAAAGCCATTTGAGGTCCAATGTGACGCTTGTGGTGATTGCCTTGGAGAAGTCTTGCTTCAAGAAGGGCATGCCATAGCATATGAGAGTCGGAGGCTCAATGGCAATGAACGAGTCTTGGACATTTATGAGAAAGAGCTTTTAGCTGTTCTACATGCCCTAGACACATGGAAACACTATTTATTGGGGAATCCATTCATTTTGCGAGCGGACCACCAAAGTCTCAAGTACTTCATGACGCAAACTAAGCTTTTTGACAAACAAATGAGGTAGAAAAATTGTATTTCGCAATTTTATTTTCATGTTGCTCATGTTGCTGGTAAGCACAATCAAGTGTCCGATGCACTTTCACGAGACGACCAAAAGTTAATGCAGTGTCTATAGCAACTCACAATGATCTATCTTCTATGATAGATGAGTATGCTAATGACCCTTACTTTAAAGATATAATGTCAGCCCTTGCGTTAGAGAAGAAAGAGGAACCATTCACCTTGCAGAATGGTTATCTTCTCCATGGCAATAAGTTGTGTGATACCCACTCCCTTCGTGAGAAAGTCATGTATAAATCCCATGCTCCTCCCTATGCGGGGCATAGAGGCATTCAATCTACTCTTCGAGGAGCGTACTTCTATTGGCCCACCATGAGAGTAGACATACAAGAGTATATTTCAAAATGTGTGGTATGCCAAAAGACTAAGTATGATAGAGGGAAGCAACCTCGATTACTCCATCCATTGACAATCCCTAATTCACCATGGGAGAGTATATCCATGGATTTTATCTTTGGATTACCCAAGTCTATCCATGGGAATACGAAAAGATGGACAATAGTCGAAAGGTTTAGCAAGCAAGCACGCTTTATTCTTGTCAAAAAGACTATTAAGGCACACCAAATGGAAACTCTCTTGATATTTCAAACACCATGGATTGCCAACATCCATCGTGTCAGATAGAGATCCTAGACGGACCAATAATTTATGGAAAGGTCTCTTTGAAAATCTAGGTACGAGATTGAATTTCTCTTCGGCCTATCACCCACAAACGGATGACCAAAGTGAGATAGCCAATCTTACAATACTCAATCTACTAAAGAATTATGTTACAGAAGTAGATCAACACTCACAATGGGAAAAGTACTTACCTCTTGTAAAGTATGCGAACAATAATATTGTCCATACTTCTACGGGAAAAGCACCTTTTGAAATCATTGAGAGAAAACCTAAAAGTCCCTTGCTACTTAAAGTACATGGGAAGATCTTTGCTATCGATGAGTATAGCCATGACCTACAAGAATATTTTCAAACGATTAAGGAGGCTATATCTATCTCTCAACAAAGACAAAAAGCTGCTCTGCTGAACAAGCATAGAAGGGCCTTAATGTTTAAAGAAAATGATTGGGTCTTACTTAAGTTTCCCAAGGTTCAATTGAGGCAAAAAAAGGGCAAAAATCTTACGGGCATCAAAAGTATTATGCTAAACTAGCAAAAAAATACTATGGTCCTTTTCAAATTTTGAAGACAATCAATGAGATGGATTATCAACTCAAGTTGCCCAACCATTGGCTCATACACAATGCTTTTCATGTGAGCCTACTTAAGCCCTACAAAGGAGATCCACCAAGTGAACCAATTATTGAAGACCCTCCCAAAATCGAAGACCAAGAAGGGGTGCTACAACTTGAAGCTATCCTTAGGCATGAAGACAAGGTACTACGACATAGTAAGATTATCTGACGGTATCTTATTAAGTTAAATTATCCTTTTGAAGATGCTAGATGGATGGAAGAAATACAACTTAAGGATAGTATGAACCTTGTCAATGCTTACAATGCTACATTAGAGCAAGCAAATGTACATGTTTCTTTTTAATGATCAATGTTTTTGTATTATAAGACTAGCTCTCTTTTTATTGTGCAAAAATTTAAATAGTATGCATGCTTTCAATCATGTTTGTGATGATGACGTCTCTCAAACACTAAGTAGAATTTATCACTCTACTTTGGGAGAATGAAAAGGACTAAAGAGTAGACATGCTTGCGGCTACGTCTCCCAAGCACCAAATGGATTAGTTATCCATCTTGGAATGATGTGGTAGGGTAAAAAGGGATCTTCTACCCGCTAAGAAACATTATCTGACGACTAAGGCTTTATCTCTTCTACCTCATAGTCGAGGATGACTATGATTTCAAGAGAGAGGTAATGTCATAAAATCTAATATCTAACTAGCCCAAACGATTTTCTCATATTAAACCGATCATTTAATGTGGGAGAATAAACGGGAACAAGTGCTTATGGATCTATCTCAACACAGGACCAAGGTTAAAGGGGTCCAAATGAGAGATGATATGTCAAAGATCAATGCTAGCTAATGGAGCTTAAGAGACCTTGTGGGTGGAGGAAGAAAAGGAGACAAGCATCGTTATTTCTTCTATTGCATGTGTTGCCTATAGGTTTTCCATGGCTGATGGTGGTGATAAAGGTACTGGGTCAAGGGTACCAACTAACTGGTGAGGTGCATAGCCATGAGCTACCAACAGTAATCAAGGCCCCATAAGAAACTACAGAGTAGAAGACCATGGAGGAGTCAGATGAGACGTAGAGCAAGTAGGTTGCTAGGGATGAAAATAGTCTAGAAGAGGTTGTTGAATCTCCTGACGAGGCAAGGGATGTTGTGTACATCACGTTTTCTGTGCGGCATGAATGTCAGCCTGTTTTGTGCGGCACCAATGTCAAGGATCAAGAAACAAGATTCTATCATCTGCAAAGCATTGCAAAGCAGGGCTCAAAGGCACAATTCCAAATACGGGAGCGGTTCATGAACACATACAAGATGGACTGCCCTGCTGCCCTCAACAGACTCTTGGTTTTAGGTGTCCCTGCGACTATGGAACAGAAGGCTGCATCGTCTTTCGAGTCAAGATCTGTCGTCACCGTTGCAGAATGCATCCTAAATTACATCACCACCATGGATTCTCTCAAACTCAACATGGTTGTTGATCAGGTAGCACCCTCTCCTTCTTGACTAGAGTTGATTATACTCCCAGTTTATAGTGCCCTTTCTAGTAAAATGCAGACAATAATTTTTGACCCATCACCACTAGCAGTAACAAGGAAAGTGGTGGTTTCAACCAACATTGCAGAGGCATCTTTAACTAGTGATGAAACTACTATGTAATAGAACCAGGTTTTGATAAGCAGAATGTCTATCCGAAGCTTAGTTAGATTCACTTGTCATCACGTCCACTTCTAAAGCTTCTATAAAGCAAGGAGCACGGTGAGTAGGCAGAACGAGACTAGAAAAGTGCTATTACTCTCGTACACGGAGAGCATATACAAGAATAAAATGATACCAAGAACTGTGCCCAAAATTCTTTGGAATGCTAAGATCTTTTGTTGTTGCTATTGAACCATTTGATGAGCTGACATTGCATAAAGTTGATGAGAGAGGTATGGAAACACATTTTTACCAAGTTGTGCAATAGTGAATGGAAACTTCTGCGGTGCCCAACAATGAAGGGACACATGGAGAGTACACCACGACATGGCAACCTAGAATGATACAAACCTGCACCACATCGACGGTAATGAGTTCTTCCTTGTGCAATTGTAATAGTTTTAAAATAAGAAGGGTCCATCTAACACTGGAGACACTAGAGGAGAAGCATAAGTCTCCCTTCAACACTGGAGGGGATAAAAGTGGCAAGGAAGGGCACGTTCTCTACAATATTATTATAAATGTGGAGAATCTTGCCAACTCCACACCATACATATCATACATATGTTTTTTTCTTTTTTTTTAAAGGGCAGAAGCATCACAATGCATGTGCCATGAAATGCATCTCTCTCTATCTTTAAAAATTATAATGTGAAAATTTTTCTCCTCCACACTTCCGGTAATGCAGAATTTCATTTTTCTTGCAAAGTCATAGAGCTTTTGGCAAAAGCTTGAAAGAGAGATGCTACTGAGCCATCAACACAAGCTATGCTATGAGATGAAAGTCACACCACTATCATTTTTCGAATTCTTACCATCTCCAGAGTGAGCAATCAAGGCAAACTAGTTGGAAATCACCTGAAAACTTCTCAACATTGCTCAACCTGTTGCTGTGTATTGTGTTAATCTTATAACCTAGTCTAGAAACATAAAGCAACCCCCCCCCCCCCCCCCCCCCACCACTTTCTTCTTCCCTTTTCCTTCTTTGGAATGAGACAATACTGACACAAAGTGAACTCTGGGTACCAAGTTTACATATTTCCTGAGATTACTTTGCCCAAGATGTATGTCGCTGAATCATCCCACCGTAAATCCCAACCCCTGCATGCCCATGGTAGATATGGGTGAGGATAAGCTACCTCTGCTGTTGGTGATAACCCAGGCAAATAAAGGTCTCAAAAGCATGATCGAAGTTTCAAGTTTATAGATGCCGGAGCAAGAGGCATCGAGACTTACCTGACAAACTCGCCTGAAAATTGAATGCCCTTCATTACACATCTACAAAATGCGTTGCAGCCTCATGATTCCTCTTTGGACATCTAGACGGGGTCAGGTTCCCCCCTGGTAGAACACAATAGATGGAAAGGTATCTTCAGCTCTTCATTCCCATGTAAATAACAGGGCTGCTAACCACCCTCATCTGGAAAGCATGGAGCAGAGCTGGGGCTAATTTGAGGATTAGCTTTGACTCTAACAAGAGCATAGCTACCTGAAGGATAAATCTACACTGTACTGCTGGTCTCTCACCATTGACAAGGAACTTAGTTCGCAGGGATTACGTCTTTATATGTCTAAAGAGATTCCTCAATTTATCTTCATGTCTATCAATAGGGTAGGTAGCACAGATTAGATTATCATCCACCATAAACACATTCCTTATTTACATTGAGATGGCAACAGGCCCTAAAGCCTTTTCAAACATTTAAATTGCTTCTCGAGAAGTTATCGACCTTCAATACCACTGATTGGAGCAGCACCTTGTCAACAGGATTATTTCAGTGAGTGTTTGTTAATCGGTGGGGGGCTGTGCATGTACAGTTAGTCCTAGCTGGTCTTTCCGGGCACTGCACAGAAACTAACTAAGCTCGGTATCTCGTGGTGAACTAGACTCAGTTGGCTTTGCCATCCTAGGCCTTAAGATTGCAACCAGCGGCTCTGCCTTTCGTGTACCCGCATTTCCACTCTTTTCGCGCATGTCAGCCTCCAATAGCACCTGTTTGTTGGGAAGCTCCCAATGAAATGCACGAACAAATGTGGCCACCGTGAGCTCCATGATGCAAAGGGCCAATGCCATGCCAGGGCACTTTCGTCTTCCCATCCCAAATGGTAGCATCCTGAAATCTGTACTGCTCCAGGTTGCACCCCCCATATTCCCACCATTTCCATCAAATCGGTCTGGCTGAAATGCATCTGGTTGTTCCCATATGTCCCCATCCCGTCCAAGTGCCCATGCATTCACGAACAACATCAGATTGTCTGCAAAAGTATAATCACCAAACTCGCACCTAGCCCCCACTGTGGATCCCCGTGGGATGAGTAATGGCACAGGCGGGTGCAAGCGCAGCGTTTCCTTTACCACAGATTTTAAGTAGGAGGCTTGAGCAATACGTGAATATGGAATGGAAGGGCATGACTCCGGCAATGGCAACGATATCAATGGTGCAGTTGCTAACAATGATGACGAATGTGCGTACAAGACATTCCTCCGCGCCCATAGTGAGCTCGATATTGGGCATGTTAAAGACGATGATGATACCCGCACCAAATCCATTGATGGGCACATTGTATCCAGTTCACCCTGAAGTTTCAGAAGGCAGTGAGGGTTTCGAAGTAGCTCAGCCATTGCCCACTCAATCGTTATCGCAGATGTCTCACTACCAGCACCAAGAATATCCTGTGGGAGAAGAAAACATTCCTCCATAATGGTTTCATCACTCACAAGCTCTTTCATCAGCTACATATTCAGTTTCACTTACCATTAGGGTTGCTTTGATGTTATCATCTCCAAGCTCAATTACTTCCTGGTTTGATAGAAGTACGTCCAAGAAGTCCTTTGAAGGACTATGGGGCTGAGCCTCTCTACACTTGCGACGGTCATGAAGAATCACTGTCCAGAATGCATCGATGTGCTTGTGCGTGTGATGCATCTTGTGCCTGCTCTTGAAGTCCAGTAGAGGGCCAAAGAATGGTAGAAAATCAGTCATTGCCGGAGCAATAACATCATTTGTCTTCTTGAACATATCAAGAAGCGATTCCCCGTTCACACATGTGTCACACATCCTCTTTCTAAGCACCAGGCGGCCCATGATGTTTGAAACCATGAGGTGAGCAAGGTGGGCTATGTTCATTTCCACAGATCCACTTACACTCTGTCGACAAAGTAGATTGACATCGACCACAAGCAATGCCAACTCTTCCTCTAGAATCTTTTGAAAGCTGATGACTCTTTTCGTGGTGAAAAGCTCCAGCATGCAAATTCTACGCATTTTCCTCCAGCGAGGGCCATAGGTGCTGAATGCCACACCATTTTGTTGGCCATAGAGAAGGCGATCACAGAATGTAAAGGCAGGGCGAGAGGTAAAATGTTGATCATTGGTTTGGCAAAATGCTTTAGCCATGGCACCAGTCGAGACAAACAGCGCGAGCCTGTAGCCCATTTGGAGGCACATGAGAGGGCCATGCTTCTTGGCCAGTTGGGTCAAGGCCTGGTGGGTGAGGAGGGGCTTGCAGAGGAGTAATTGATGCAGGTTGCCAAGGAGTGGCAAACGCCAAGGGCCCGGAGGAGCATTAGGGTGACATCCACAGCGTGTTTTATCATAGAGGAAAGCATGGAAGACATGCTGCAACTTGATGATGAGACAGCCTAAACATACCAAGCAAACTATACACATGGACATGCAAGCTTCTGCTGCTAACCTGTTTTTGCATATCATCATCATTTCAGGACCTTCGCCATGCCATCAACTGTTCCTGCGAATCATTATAAGCAGAGCGCCTTTGATTGTGCTACCATCATCGCTAATGGTGAATTAGGTGGAAGGCCACCGACGTTACAATTGCAAACAAACAAAGAAACCAAAGGAGTTTAGATGCCGTAAGCAACTGAAACATCACCTCAACCAACCACCTGGCAACTTAATGTTTCAAAGAGAGAGTTCACATGAGAGGCTGGTTGGCAACTTGCTTGCCAACCAACAACTTGATTTTGTGAGTTCTCAAGGAAGAGATCTAAAAAGGTGGGAGAGATTTCTTTTTTAAGAAAAATGAATGGAAAAAGTAAGTGAGAGAATCGAGAGAGAAGTCCCCCAGTTAATGAAAAACACTTTTTTCTCTTTGTCTTCACTTGTGGTTGCCATCTTGCTCCACCCCTTGGGCATGGAGCCGTTAGGGAACTTGTTGGCAACATGTTGCCAATTATTTAGTGGAAACACTCCATGTGAAACCAAAAAATTGGCAACATATTGCCAACATTTTGAAAATCAAACCCTCATGTGAACTAGCTCTAAGAACTTAGAAAGAAAAAGAAGAGGAGAATTTTTACCAACCACTTTTTCCCATGTCGCTGTAATTTTTTGCCTGCAGAGGCCATAGGAGAAGGTGTTGAAAAAACGTGCAGTTTTTGGCCCGTTGAAATTTGGACGGCCAAGATGCACGCCAGGTGGGTCGAGAGGAAGAAGTGCTAGGGCTTCTCACTTTGAGAGGTCTTTTCGTTTCGGTGAAGGGCGCTGTAGCGCGTGCGTGACAGGACCGAGTGTGAGGCGACCCTTTTCTGCAGGGCACCGCATGGCATTCTTTGCACCGGATGCGTGACAAGAGCGCTCTTTGCAACGTGTGCGTGACAGCACCGACTCAGCGAGCATGACGCGACCCTTCTCTGCAGGTGGCCGCCGCAGCCAGTGTGTGTTTTTTGTGTGCGTGTTGCGAAGACCGACTGGTACGTCGGCTTGCATGGCATTCAATGTTGGATGTGAGTGTGCTGGCAGCCGAAAACCCTGCGCTCCTGGAGATTGAAGGCGATGGGAGGTCACTGCAGAGGCCAAAAACGTGCTGCTTTGGACATTCAATGCGATGGGAGTGGTGCTTTTGTCCTTGTGCTGAGCATGACAATGAGGAGCCTACCATGCAGTGGACGGCACAGTATAGGGCTTCTTATGGAGTTGTATAAAAGGAGCCATTGTTATGTATTTGTCCATCTTAAAAACTGTGAGCTTATTCAACAATAGTACTGTCTTTCCTTCTCAATGACTTCCAAACAACATAGTGCTAGTTCTTTTGCTACCGAAGCACGCGAATGGTATGTAAGTAGTGGAGATTTTGATGGTGCTGACAGCATGGATTTCGAAGGCGGTGAGAGTTATTGAAGTCTTCTGTCTTGTTGTAGTTGCTCATTTTGGTCGCAGAAAGTATTACGAAATTTGTATCGCAAATCCTTTTGCTTATCTTTATTATGAATGCGAACTCGTTTCGAAATTGGTGAATGTTGTTGTAGAACGAAGCTTGTTTTGATTAATATGTTGAAAACGTGATCTTTGTTTTCGGCATTCTCTTGTTGTTGTGTTGTCCTGTTGTTAAATCCTTGCATGATCTTGGATTTTTTGTTGTGAGGAGGTGAGTTACTTTATATCTATCCCTCATGGTGCTTGGAAGTGGCAATTTTGCTTATTGGTCTTGGCTCTAAAACTTCTCGATGACATTCCAATCAAATCAAATAGAAACAAGTGTTCGAATTCTTGCAATACATGTAGATAGTGAGACCCTAGACCGAGGCCTTTCTATGTGTTGACGGTTTTATGACCGCAGGAGGCGAACGAGAGCTTTGGCAGCTTGCTTGGTTTGCCTAGCCTTGAATGCCTTTTGCCTAGGCTCGATCAACTTCCCTATTGTCGATTTCATTTGTCTCTCATTCTTACCTTGTGCGGAGCGTCTTGATCCATCACAATGCTGACAAAAACAAGAACAACTAGTTGAATTGCGAGTCACACATCGACGAAAGATTGTGAAAATGTGACAATAGGTTGATAGCATCGCTGTTGTAATTAGGTAATATAGCCTAGAAAGCCGAAAAAGAATTAGCTTTAAGTCACTATTTAGAGAAAGATGTGGTTATCATACTGTGTGTGGAACTTGCTTGCATCATAACGAAACAGGTTGCATTTGCACAAGGTTGAAAACTCGTATGTTGTTGGCTGCATAATGCAAGAGCATCAGAGTTGCCGCCCATGATGCTGCTAACAAAAAGAACGACAACAACTCAAACTGCGACTCACACATCGGCAAAAGATTGGCAAAATGTGGCACTAGGTTGATAGCATCACTTCTCTAATTAGCTAATATAGCTCAGGAAGCGCAACAAGAGTTAGCTTTCTCACTATTGAGAGGAAGCTGTGCTTATGATGCTGTGTGTGGAGCTTGCTTGCATCATGACCAAACTGCTTGCATTTGCACAAGGTTTAAAACTCCTATGTTGTTGATTGCATAATGCAAGAGCATTAGAGTTGCTATCTTGTACTATGTCATGACACTTACAAGGCTTAATACGTGCTCATTCTCATCAGATAACCATTGAATCTCAATCTCTCTCTCTCTCTCTCTCAAGTAGACATAGACCTTTATCACAAGTACATTCACCACTCTCATATGATTACCCATCTTCCTATAATTGCAAGCACATCTCTACCTTCTAGGTACTTTAATATCGAACGAGTAACCATACGAAAAAGGTTGTCACGCTAAAAAAATTATGTTGCAAATGACTGCTTGTGTTTGTAGCTATCATTGGCGGATTTTTTCTTATATGTGAAAGCCATTACGTCCTCATAATTCATCTTCTATAGAGCTTCGAAGGTTGACAGAAGGTGCTCCAAGCTCGAGTGCCAAATGTGTCGACGCGACCCCAATTGCATGCACATCATCGCCGCCTCACAAAAGATCGAAGGAGGAGGTCCATAAGCCCCACAAGCCTATTGCACCGCACTGTTCCATTTGAATGACTCAGTGAAGTCTGCATGTGAGGCTTTCGTTTTTCAAAAGTGTGTTTGTTTGAGGTTCGTTTTACCGACTCGTAGAGCTATTTGCTGATGTTACTATCTTTTGGATTATGTAGCCAAGCAAGCTGTGGTGGACCCCATTAATGTCAAGAAGGAAGCATATCTTGAAATAGTTGTTTTGCCTCATGCATTGAACGAGGGAAGAGCTCTCCATATTGAGCCTTTGTCTATTGAGCCTTTGGTGCCACTGCAAGCAACAATCGCCCCAAACCATATTGAGGGCACACCTCTAAACATTACTAATGATCAAGTCCAATTGAAGTCGATCCTTCTATTCAAGATTCTAGCCTATATGGACTAGGTGAATCATCTCAACTAGATAGCAAGCCTATTGATCTTAGCATTGTTCCATTTGCTCAAAGTCTTCTTCCACAATTCTTGATTGCCAACATCTCTGATTCAAGCCCGCGATTCTGTATTGAGGGCACGATATTGAATGTGTATGACACCTACAAAGTTGGCCTTGACCAATTGAAATACAATCGTTACTTGAAGGTCGACTTGGTTGATGAAGAATGCATCGACACTATTACGGTGGTGGTCAATGATCCATACATAGAGCTCTACGTCGAGAAGCTCCACCTCAGTGACTTTGTTCACATCGATAGCCCAATTGTCAGGCGCAAAAATAGAGCAGATGGGGGATCAGCATTGTATTCATTGTACATTGATGCTACAACTGCTATAAGCGCATCAGAACCTTTCCCGGTGTCCCTCACCTTCGCCTCTGATTACAAGATACGTGCATTTCTAGATGACATAGGTGCACAACAATCTTCAACTGCACGTTCTCAGTTAAGCACACTTGCTTTTGTTATCTTACAAAAGCACAACTCGCAGTCAAGATTTGGTGGGCCTCTTGGTGACCTTCTAGTTGCAGATGGTCCTCTCCCATCAGATAGGGCATTTGTAAGAATTGATCTACCTCTGTTGTTCTTTTCTACTCTTTTATTACATATTTAATATTCTCTTGTAGCTGAGTTTTGTGAACTCTCGCAAAGATGACTGCCAACAGTTGCTTCAAGAGATGGTTGTTGATGGCCCTGTAATGTGTGTCGCAAGAAACATTGGAGCATTCCTCGGCAAACCAAACACCTTGTCGATACTAGATGTTACAATTCTAGTGTATGTTCATAGTGCGCACCTCAGGGCCGAGCTTGCTGCTGTCTTCCAGGTTGAAACCAAAAATTTGGGGTACAATCGTGAGGTGTGCTCATACAGGATAAAGTGATATATTCCAAGTGTCTTCTCTAAATCTCTGACATAGTTATCTTGTGCAGGTTGTTGGCACGCTTCGGTTTGTCAACTTCAATAACGTGTTGTTGGAGAAGCATTGTTCAAATTGTAAATCCACAAAAGTCTATAGACTCAGGCAAGGACCTTATTGTGGATCTTGCAATAACAACACCACAATAATCACGACACCAAAGTTGGAAGCACGTATTGTAACAAAAGACAAAAAGCTTCTCGATGTGCAAGTCATTGGTGCAGCAATTGATTTAGTCCTTGCATTGGATAGGAGCTTCAACCAGATCTACATTGAGTCTGCTTTAGAGGCAAGAGACACCTTGGCAACGACCTCATGCTTTGGCCGCTTCAAGATCAATGCAAGTGGTCACGTGGTGGCGTATCAAATTGAAACCTAGTGTTATGAATGTTTGCCTTTCATTATTAGCTACGCTACCTTTTTCATCCTTGTTCCATCTATATCCTTGAACGAAACCAATGCTTCCATCCCCTACTTTTTTGTAACGTGCTTTCGCACACTTTTGGCTTTGCTCCTAGCTATTGTGGTTGTGCTTATAAGTATTGTTCAATTCCTCCCTACATTGAGAGCTGAAAAGATTTCTCTGCTTCTCTTCTCTCTCTCTCTCTCTCTCTCTCTCTCTCTCTCTCTCTCTCTCTCTCTCTCTCTCTCTCTTTCCATCTACAAACAAACACAAATAGGCACACAGATACACAAGAGATTCTCTCTCTCTCTCTCTCTCTCTCTCTCTACTCCTCAATTGGTCTCTCCATATATCAATTACATCCAAAAGAACGAACATTGCCCTCTTCTTCTCTCTATACCATTCTATATTTGTGTTGTTCAATATTGTCACAATATTTGCATCAAGAATCTGACTAGCTTCTTTGTTTTCCTTTCTCTCTCTCTCTCTCTCTCTCTCTCTCTCTCTCTCTCTCTCTCTCTCTCTCTCTCTCTCTCTCTCTCTCTCTCTCTCTCTCGTGCCCTCCCTCATACACACAGAGATACAAACACACACACATAGACAAATACCCATATCGATATTTGCATACATACGTGTGCAAACATAGAGACACACACCTAGAAACAAACAAGCACACGCACACGATTTTCACTAGACATGGAGAATGCTACTGATTTGAGTATTCCAAAAGAGATAGATGTTGAGATGATATTCATGCAGACACATCCTTTTAATCAAGAATTGTTTCTAGCACTCCATAGTGTGTTGCAAACAAACTTAAGCTTTGGATCATTTAGGCTTATGATGCAACAATGCTTGTTCGAGAACTACTTAACGAATTTTATCACGCACTCTTGAGCTTCATTGTTATTTGCATCACAGTTGGAGTCCTTATGTAATGGAATTTGCCTATTCAATTTGAGAGTAGCGGAATTTAATGAGAATACTTTCAAGAAATGATTTTGTGAGCATAGCGGGTAGACATAATTGAAGATAGCAACATAATCATAGCAATTAATTAACTTGGCATAGACAATACTTTTGCAAGAGAGAGAATTTAGAGAACATGACAACAGCTGAGGACCGGATTTATGTGGAGCCGGTCCCCCCTCCAATAGGCATTTGTATTATGATTTCTCCCATAAAGAGAAACTTGTTACAATACATTCTTTGTGTTCCTTGTGACCTAGGTGAAGCAATGAAGATGGAAAGCTTCATGCATCACCATCATAGCATAACCTAAACTTGAAGAAAGCTTTAACTATACCAAGCCTCAGTCCCAAGACCTCAAACACCTTCGAAGGTGGAGAGAGGTAGCAGGGAATGAGGGTAGGGAAGAGGAAGAAGAAACATTTCATACGAGAAAGAGCTAGTTCCTCACTTATCATAACTCTTGAGCTAGCATACATAATAGCATAGTAATGAAGAAGAAGGAGATGACAAGCTCAAGCATTGAAGCATGGCTCTTGGTTGGATTTGCACTCCATAGCCAAGAGTGTTGGTGTAGGCTCTCAACCTCTACTTGCTTGGAGAGGGAGCTCTTGCACTTTGCATAGCACACAATGAGAGTGTTTGTGAGTGTGTGTGGGTGAGTATACCCCCTAAGCACCCCCCTAGCTTGCTTGGGTCGACCCCCCCTTGTAGCTCATGCTTGAAGCTCATTGGACCCTTCCAGGCCTAGCCAATCACAAGCAGGAGCCATTACAAGCAACAGGGGTAGCCTTGGGACAAGTGTCCCCCTTTCCCCTTTGAGAGAGAGGACTTGATAAATGCAAAATCAATTAATTAAATATCCTAAATTATCATTGGACCCCTTGGGTGGCCAACCAATAGGCTTCAGGCACACCATGAGGGAAACATGAGGAGGAACTTGACAAGTGTCCTTGCTGCCTCTTCAAGGTGGGGCTTCCCTTGTGTGTGTGTGTGTGTGTTCTCTCTCATCCCCCCCCCCCCCCCCTTGTAGGCTCGCCCCCCTCCTTGTAGGGATCTTTTTGACTTTGGATGAGCAAGCCCCTTAGTCATCAAGCATGACTAAGCACTTGAAGTAGGGGGTGTTCCCACAAGCATCTCAGGCAAGCTTCTCAAGGCACCTCAAGCACCTTAATCATGCACCAAGTCAAGCACCTCAAGCATGGAGCCAGTCAAGCACCTCAAGCATCTTAATCAAGCACCTCAAGCATGACAAGAACCTCAAGCAGGACAAGCACCTCAAGCACGACAAGCACCTCGAGCCTGGGCCGAGTTCCCACCTCAAGCTCAGCCCTAGCTTACCTAAGGTCAAAGGACTTTTACACACATTATTGGAGGTCTTCAATGAAGCTAACCCTAAGGTCTTATGCTCCATTGGTTAGCCTTGCTCTTGATAGACCATCTCCCATTTGGGCCCCTTTACTATTGGCCCCGTGTTGAGATAGATCTATAAGCACATATCTATATCTTAACACTTGTTCCGGTTTATTCTCCCACATTAAGTGATCAATTTAATATGAGAAAATCATTTGGGTTAGGAAGCTAACCCTAAGGTCTTATGCTCCATTGGTTAGCCTTGCTCTTGATAGACCATCTCCCATTTGGGCCCCTTTACTATTGGCCCCGTGTTGAGATAGATCTATAAGCACATATCTATATCTTAACACTTGTTCCCGTTTATTCTCCCACATTAAGTGAGCAATTTAATATGAGAAAATCATTTGGGTTGGTTAGATATTAGATTTTATGACATTACCTCTCTCTTGAAATCATAGTCGTCCTCGACTATGAGGTAGAAGAGATAAAGCCTTAGTCATTAGTCAATCGTACTTAGAGGGTAGAGGATCCCTTTTTTACCCTACGACATCTTTCCAAGATGGATGACTAATCCATTTGGTGCTTGGGAGACATAGCTGCCGCAAGCATGTTAGCTCTTTAGTCCATTTCATTCTCCCAAAGTAGAGTGACAAATTCTACTTGGTGTTTGAGAGACGTCGTCATCACAAACATGATTCTAAGCATGCATACTAGTTAAATTTGTGCACAATTAAAAAGAGGATTAGTCTTATAAGACAAAAACATGAGTCATTTAAAAGAAATTTGTACATTTGCTTACTCTAATGTAGCATTGTAAGCATTGACAAGGTTCATACTATCCTTAAGTTGTACTCCTTGCATCCATCTAGCATCTTCAAAAGGATAATTTTTGAACTTAATAAGATACCGTCGGATTATCTTACCATGTCGTAGTACCTTGTCTTCATGCCGAAGGACAGCTTCGGGTTGTAGCACCTCTTCTTGGTCTTCGACTTTGGGACGGTCTTCAATAATTGGTTCAGTTGGTGGCTCTCCTTTGTAGGGCTTAAGTAGGCTTACATGAAAGGAATTGTGTATAAGCCAATGGTTGGGCAACTTGAGTTGATAAGCCGTCTCATTGATAGGCTTCAAGATTTGGAAAGGACCATAGTATCTTTTTGCTAGTTTAGCATAATACTTTTGATGGCCCGTAGGATTTTTGCCCGTCGTTTGCCTTAATCGAGCCTTAGGAAACTTGAGTAAGACCCAATCATTTTCTTTGAACATTAAGGCTCTTCTGTGCTTATCAGCAGAGCAGCTTTTTGCCTTTGTTGAGAGATGGCTATAGCCTCCCTAATCTTTTGAAAAGATTCTTGTAGGTCACGGCTATACTCATGGGCGGCGAAGATCTTCCCATGTACTTTACGTAGCAAGGGACTTTTAGGTCTTCCCTCTATGATCTCGAAAGGTGCTTTCCCGGTAGAAGTATGGACAGTATTATTGTAGGCATACTCTACTAGAGATAAATACTTTTCGCATTGTGAGCGTTGATCTACTTCGGTAACATAAGTCTTGAGTAAATCGAGTATCGTAAGATTGGCTATCTCACTTTGGCCATCCGTTTGTGGGTGATAGGCCGAAGAGAAATTCAATCTTGTTCCTAGATTTTCAAAGAGACCTTTCCAGAAATTACTGGTCATTCTAGGATCTCTATCTGATACGATGGATGTGGGTAATCCATGGTGCTTGAAAATCTGAGATATGAAGAGAGTTGCCATTTGATGTGCCTTAATAGTCTTTTTGACAGGAATAAAATGTGCTTGCTTGCTAAACCTGTTGACTATTGTCCATATTCCTATATTCCCATGGATAGACTTGGGTAATCCAAAGATGAAATCCATGGATATACTCTCCCATGGTGAATTTGGAATAGGCAATGGCTGGAGTAATCCAGGTTTCTTCCCTCTATCATACTTGGTCTTTTGGCATACTACACATTTTGAAACATACTCTTGTATGTCCACTTTCATGGTAGGCCAATAGAAATACGTCTCTACTCCTCGGAGAGTAGGTTGAATACCTCTATGCCCTGCATATGGAGGAGCATGGGATTCATACATAACCTTCTCACGAAGGGAATGGGTAACACATAGCCTATTGCCGTGGAGAAGGTAACCATCCTGCAAGGTGAATGGTTCCTCTTTCTTCCCCAAAGCAAGGGCTGACGTTATGTCTCTAAAGTCAGGGTCAGTAGCATACTCATCTATCATAGAGGATAGATCATTGTGAGTAGCTATAGACACCGCATTAACTTTTGGTCGTCGTGAAAGTGCATCGGCAACTTGATTGTGCTTACCAGCTATGTGAGCAATATGGAAATTAAATTGCGAAAGAAAATTTGCCCACCTCATTTGTTTGTCGGAAAGCATGGTTTGCGTCATGAAATACTTGAGACTTTGGTGGTCGGTTCGTAGGATAAATGGAGTCCCCAATAGATAGTGCTTCCATGTGTCTAGGGTATGTAGAACAGCTAAAAGCTCTTTCTCATAAATGCCCAAGACTCGTTCATCACTATTGAGCCTTCGGCTCTCATATGCTATGGCATGCCCTTCTTGAAGCAAAACCGCTCCAAGGCAATCACCACAAGCATCACATTGGACCTCAAATGGCTTTGAGAGATCCGGAAGCACGAGGACTGGTTGGGAAGTAAGCTTCTCTTTGAGTTTTTCAAAAGCATTTTGCTCCTTAGTAGTCCATACAAACTTAACATTCTTCTTTGTTAAGCCGTGTAGTGGTCCTGCTACTTGAGAGAATTTTGCTATGAAGCGTCTATAGTATGCACACATACCAATAAAGATTCTTAGCTCATGTAGATTCCTTGGGTTAGGCCATGATTTTATTACCTCTAACTTTGATGGATCCATACGAATACCATCGTGAGAGATAATATGACCTAGATATTGAATCTCTTGAAGGAAGAATTCACTTTTCTTTTGGTTGAGAAAAAGTTTGTTCTCCCTCAAGGCTTGAAAAATCACTTGGAGATGTTGCTTATGTTCCTCCAAAGACTTGGAGTAGATGATGATATCATCAAAGAACATTCCAGTGAATTTACGATATGGTCTAAAAATTTTCTCCATGAGACGATTGAAAGTAGCTGGTGCATTAGTCAAGCCAAAAGGCATGACTAGATATTCATAAAGACCAAATGTTGTGCGAAACACGGTCTTTAGGATATCTTCATCCACTATCCTTATTTGATGATAGCCACTCTTAAGGTCAATCCTACTGAAGTAGGTAGATCCTTGTAGCTTATCGAACATATCTTCTACCCGAGGCACGGGAAATCTGTTTTTGATAGTGATATGGTTTAGTGCTCGATAGTCCACACACATACGGTATGTACCATCTTTCTTTTGCACTAAAAGGACTGGAGAACAAAAGGGAGAGGAACTAGGCCTCACCATCCCTTTGTCTACTAATTCATGTACTTGCCTCATAATCTCCTCTTGTTGAGCTTGTGAGACTCGATAAGGAGGTTTGTTAGGCGGTGAGCTTCCTGGAAGGAGCTCAATACGATGGTCATCATCCCCTCGTTTTGGAGGTAGGTCCATAGGGATATCATCGATGAACACATCTTGGAATCCTTTTAGAAAAGTAGACAAGTCTAACTCTTCTTGATTCCTATCATTTTCATTTGATGAAACATTATTAGCTTTTAGAGACTCTTTGACATAAATCATGTACGCAGAAACTGAGCTCTTCATTGATTTATCAAAAGAAAGAGGATTTACAAGTGGAATAGTGCGACCACGCTCACTAGCATCTATATACATGTTCTTTCCCCTGTAGGTGAAGTAAATTCTCCTTTCAAGGAACTTCATGTTGGCAGCCATGCGATCAAACCATGGTGCCCATAGGATAACATCCTGATGTTGGAGAGGAGAGATGAATAAGTCTTCTTTGTCGACATAGCTTTGAACATGAAGCCTCAACTTCCCAATCAAGGGAGTAACGGAGGCTTGTTGTCCCTTGAAAGCTGCATCATCTGTTACTATATCTCCCATCTCAAAAGCTTGAATGCCCAACTTGGTGGCCAACTCTATTGATATGAAGTTGAGAGTAGAGCCTGGGCCAAACAAGATGAAGGCATCATGCTCTCTTACCTTTCCCCATGCATAGGAAAGTGATGATCCTTTGCAATGACCATCCTCTTTTGGAGCTTCGATGGTGGAAGCCCTAGGAGTCTCATTGCGAGTATTCTTCTTGGGGCAAGAACGATAGCCATGTCCTTGCTCCCCACACTTGAAACACTTATGGTCCTTGCGAAAAGCTTCAAGCTCTTTAGGAGAGAGTTTGTTTTTACCTTTGTAAACTCCCTTCTCCTTGGATCGATTGTTGTTGTTGGAAGTGCCTTGGGAATTATTTTGAGCATTGGATTTCCCCTTTGCATCATTTTTATCTTTGTTTTCCATGGGCTTGACATTACGTCTAGCCCCTTGATGGAAATTGATGCGTGAAGCAACCATGGTGTGGTGGATTACTTCGGTAATAGTATCGAGCCGTTGAGAGTTGATGTATTCGGCCATCTCTTCAGGTAATCCCGCACAGAATTGATGTCTTTGCTCAGCAAAGTCTATCTTTTGAAAGACAGTAGCTTTGAGATGTAAATCCCAAAACTTGTCTACATACTTGTTGATAGACTCATGAGAGAGAAGCTTCAAGCCGCGCCATTCGGTAAGAACTTTATCTTTAGTATCACTTGGAAGAAATTGCTTCATGATGGAAACTCGTTGAGTTTTCCATGTCTTTGGGGCTTCTCCATTGCCACGAAGGCTAGCCCACCATTGACGAGCTGATTTTTGGAAGTGCATAGCTACATGGCGTAGCTTGGAGGACTCTGTGAAGCCCTCGTCCCCAAAGGCCGCATCAAATTGCTGGATGAAGGCCAACACTTTGTCGGTAGCACCAAAGGTGCCATCATAGGTGAGAAAAGAGATACTCTTTCCTCCCTCCTTGAACTTCTTTAGCTTTTGTGACCTTCGCCAGGCAGGAAATGATTTGCGATGTCCTCCCCTCTTGTATTCTCTAGGAGAATAGCCATAACTTTCATCAGAAGAGGAGGAAGGTGAAGAAGAAGGAGAAGAGGGTGACCTCTTCCTAGCCCTTTTCTTCCTTTGTTTCCTAAGCTCTCTCTCCTCTAGGAGAGGAAGGGAAATTCCATAAGCACGAAGTTGTTGAGTAACTTCGGCTTGCAAAACAGGGTTGCCCATAGCTTGTTGCAACCTAGTGACGAGATAATTCACAAACATGGGAGCATCATCATTAGCACCTTCATGTGCAAAATCAAAGCTATCAATGTTCATTCTACTCTCTTGATTATTGTCAGCCATGTTAACAAAATTTATGTTTATACTTAGTGTATGCTTTGGCAATACAAAACCTTAGTTGCCACTCCTCTTAGCCTTTGAAAATCGGCTCTTAAGTATCTACACCCACGGCTCAAAGTGGTTAATTATAGAGAGTAGAGGAGTAGGTCTAACATAGCAGACTTGCCAAGGGCTAGCTCCTTTTGGACTTCTTATGGCTCAATAATGGTAAAGCCGTAGGCAAGTCTAAAAAGACTCCATTATTAAGTCCAAAGCTCCCGAGGTGTGCACCATCCCCCACATAGTGGGCTTAACAAAACCAATATTAGATCCCAGTTCCACTTACTCTATTATAATTAACAACATCAACCATTTATAGGCTACTTAAGGACCTCTCTTCTTAAGCAAGAAAAGAGAAACCAAATGCTCTGATACCAATGTAATGGAATTTGCCTATTCAATTTGAGAGTAGCGGAATTTAATGAGAATACTTTCAAGAAATGATTTTGTGAGATAGCGGGTAGACATAATTGAAGATAGCAACATAATCATAGCAATTAGTTAACTTTGCATAGACAATACTTCTTCAAGAGAGAGAATTTAGAGAACATGACAACAGTTGAGGACCGGATTTATGTGAAGCCGGTCCCCCCTCCAATAGGCATTTGTATTATGATTTCTCCCATAAAGAGAGACTTGTTACAATACATTCTTTGTGTTCCTTGTGACCTAGGTGAAGCAATGAAGATGGAAAGCTTCATGCATCACCATCATAGCATAACCTAAACTTGAAGAAAGCTTTAACTATACCAAGCCTCAGTCCCAAGACCTCAAACACCTTCGAAGGTGGAGAGAGCTAGCAGGGAATGAGGGTAGGGAAGAGGAAGAAGAAACATTTCATACGAGAAAGAGCTAGTTCCTCACTTATCATAACTCTTGAGCTAGCATACATAATAGCATAGTAATGAAGAAGAAGGAGATGACAAGCTCAAGCATTGAAGCATGGTTCTTCCCTTGTGTGTGTGTGTGTGTGTGTGTGTGTGTGTGTGTGTGTGTGTGTGTGTGTGTGTGTGTGTGTGTGTGTGTGTGTGTGTGTGTGTGTTCTCTCTCATCCGCCCCCCCCCCCCCCCCCCCCCCCTTGTAGGCTCGCCCCCCTCCTTGTAGGGATCTTTTTGACTTTGGATGAGCAAGCCCCTTAGTCATCAAGCATGACTAAGCACTTGAAGTAGGGGGTGTTCCCACAAGCATCTCAGGCAAGCTTCTCAAGGCACCTCAAGCACCTTAATCATGCACCAAGTCAAGCACCTCAAGCATGGAGCTAGTCAAGCACCTCAAGCATCTTAATCAAGCACCTCAAGCATGACAAGAACCTCAAGCAGGACAAGCACCTCGAGCTTGGGCCGGGTTCCCACCTCAAGCTCAGCCCTAGCTCACCTAAGGTCAAAGGACTTTTACACACATTATAGGAGGTCTTCAATGAAGATAACCAAGGTCTTATGCTCCATTGGTTAGCCTTGCTCTTGATAGACCATCTCCCATTTGGGCCCCTTTACTATTGGCCCCGTGTTGAGATAGATCTATAAGCACATATCTATATCTTAACATTTGTTCCGGTTTATTCTCCCACATTAAGTGATCAATTTAATATGAGAAAATCATTTGGGTTGGTTAGATATTAGATTTTATGACACCTTAAGTGAAAGAGTTGTGCAATTGAATGCTTTATATGAAACTTGCAAAACATCGATGGCTCTCACAATGGAAGTCATAAATATTTTCTCTCACAAATTCGAAAAAGCACTTGTTGTAATCCTTCACAATGCTACAAGCGGCCACAACAAACAAGGAGTGATTGGAAAATCAATTGAACAATTTAAAAAAGGACTTCTAATTATACATGCATGTACTATGGGCTTAATCTATTATCCTTTCACAACTTTGCCATCACATCGTAAGCTTGTCTACGGGACAATTACAAAGTGTGATGGATTAACCTGCTTGTGGAGAGAGAACATGGATAAACCGGCTACTCAAATTGCAAATCTTTTTATTGAAAAGGAACCACTTTTTATCCACACACTCTATAATTACAACAAAAGTAAAGCGACTAAGACATATAAAGCTGGCAGAGAGTACCTCATCGAAGGAACATGCTTCCATTCATCCACAACAAAAAAACAAAATTTTGAACAAATCCCTCAAGAAGCTAAATGACACACCTACATATCCATGCAAAAAATGTGGGCGTCTATTTTTTCGCTCGCAAGTCACACAATTCACTCCTCCACTATACTCACATGCTAAAGGCGAAAAATGGAAAAGATGATGTGTTGTGTTTCATTGTCGCGTATACAGAAGCAAATAAAAAAATCTAGGGTGCTGTTTGAGAGCTTGCATGCATTGGGCTTTAACGAACCCTTGCTGCCAATCATGCGACTAAACAATGTCGAGGCACGCCTAGTCTCCATTCGCATACCGTTTGCAAAGATTCGAGAGCTAACTTATGATGGCCAATATGGTTTGTGAGGGAGTGTCGTCAATGTTCTTGCGAATATTGGAAAAATACAATGGCTTCAGTCTTGATAGGTCTCAAATGCAAGCTCGAGTACACACATTGCTTTTTTTACACCTCTCTGTATAAAAAGGAAAACATAACCATAAATGATAAATGGCTTGCACCCTTTCAAGAAATCTCACACTCATCACTTCCCCTAGACACAAGCACATATGAGATAGAGGACGAGGAAAGTATTGACACTGATGTGCTCTTGCACAGCATCACTACTGTTGAGCAGGTCGTCGATTATAACGATAAAATTTTGCACATTGCACCATCGGAGAGGAACACACCACTTGGTTTGTTTGCTGATGAGTTTTGTGAGGAGCTCAGTTTTCCTACCATCTTCTTTGGAGAGCCTAGAAAATACCACCAACACGTATCTAAAAATTACCAAGCAGTAGCCAAATGGGAGCTGATGCACAAAGATAGACGTTTTGCCTTCAACATTGAAAACTTATTTTTCAAATCAGTGAAAATCATGACACAAAAAATACTATCCTCCATTTGGATACGCCTCTGCAAAGCAAAACTCGAGGGAGAAACCTTGTGTGCTGGACAGGTTTGTCATGACACAAACATAGAGAAAGTAGTCTCATCACAACTAGGGTATAGAGACTTCAAAGCGCTTCGTACCTCGTCGGATTATAGAAAGGAAATTTAACAAAAGGTTTTTGGTATGATTCGACAACTAGGGCCCCCAACTTTCTTTGTCACATTTTCCTTTGTTGAGAAACGTTGGAAATTCTTAATGCCTTGCAACAACTAGTCCCGCTGAAATAAGATAGTAATGAGAGCGATAGCTGCTTCCGTAGACGCTTGGTACGAGCAGATCCAGTAACAACAGCTCGCTTCTACCTTAACTGCTTCACAGCCATGAAAAGAATACTACTTAACGACAATACATTATGTGGGAAAATCCTTGATTATTTCTTTGTGACAGAGTTTCAAAGTCGTGGCAGCCAACATGATCATGGTCTTTTATGGGTTGAAGAAGCTCCTCTATTAGAACATGACACAGATGATACTATTGTGACATTTGTGGACAAGTACATAAGTACAGATAGCTCTAAGCTTCCATCAGAGCTTCATGAAATACAAACACATCGCCATAGAAAAACTTGCCTCAAGAAAGACAATTCTTGTCGGTTCGCTTTTCCAAGGTTCTCCATACCATTCACAATCATTCTCAAACCCACCGTCAATGACTACGAAAACCAAATGAGAAGCAAGAAAACTTTTAAATGTATTAAGAACAGCCTTGATACACTTCCCACTGAAACTATCTTTTCCTTTCAAGAATGGATACAAAGCCTACATTTGACATTTAAAGAATATACTTTGGCAATAGCAAACTCACTATCCACAACAACAATCTTCTTGAAACGAGATATATAAGACATTTACATAAACAATTTCAACCCCATGATTTTGACACTATGGAACGCAAACACCGATATTCAGTTCGTCTTGAATGCACATGGCGCAGCAATTTATTGCACATCATACATGACAAAAATCGACAACACATTGATAGGAGCAATAAAATCTCAATTCAATATTTGTGTTGCCAATAATGCAACAACAATTGAGCGAATATGTAAGCTCAGCAACACTATTCTCAACACACAGCAAATTAACGCACAACAAGCATCTTACATAGCATTATCATTGCCACTCCATTCCACAACTCGTGACTTTGTATACATAAGTACCAACCCTCCTGATCAACGTGCATTGGTCCTTAAAAGAAAATCATCTCTACAAAAACTTGACTCATCCGACACAAATATATTCTTCCAAAACATTATTGATAAATATGCTGAAAGACCACAAAGCCTCCATCATCTATGTTTGGCTGAATATGCATCAAAAATTAAACAAGAGGGTACAACATACAAAGAATTGTGCAAATCTAGGATCATAAGATTCGTCAAATATAACCTTCTTAAAAACCCAGAAGACCACTATAGAGAACAATGCTTGCTATATCTCCCTTGGATCAATAATGAAAACCAACATTTGATAGAATCGTCTACATGAAGTGATGTATATAACCAATATCTACAACTCATAAAATCAAATGAAATCAAGTTCAATAAAGACCCAAGCCCAATAGACAAATTGGAGTTGCATTACACTTCCACCCCAAGCACAACTACTACGACCAACAACAACTCACATGCTTCAGATCACGCAGACATTCTTAATGACTTGCAGATTAATATGCGCTCTAAAAAGCCTTTCCACTTACAGCATTTCAAGTACACCTCCATGGCAAATAACGACTTCCACGCAGGCATCGAAAAATTAAATGAGCAACAACGACACATATTTGACGACATCATGCTGAAAAAAAGAATTCAACCCGACAAACAAATACACCTCTTCCTCACAGGAGGTGCAGGAACAGGAAAAACATTCACATTACTATTGTTAGTAGAAGGACTACAAAGATTTTACAACCATAGAAACCCCCCAAATCCAGAATCTCCAATAGCATTGCTCATGGCGTACACAAGAAATGTAGCTTTCAGTATTGGCGGGGCGACAATCCACTAAATGCTTCACTTGCCTCTAATTACTACTACACATACAAGCTTGAGTACCAAAAAGTTGGATGCCCTTTCTCTCTTTTACAAAGACTTGAGAATTGCAGTTTTTGATGAGGTGTTTTTGATAGGCTCAAGCGTGTTCTCCATGGCCGACTCACGCTTGCGAGCAATCAAACGCGTTCATGATAAACCATTCGATGGGCCTGACGTCTATGCCAGGCAAGCCCTGTTAAGGATAGCTGGATCTTCACACAGAAACATATACTTTTAGAAGCAATTTCTCCATCGTATTGGCACACTCATCCACAATGCTATGAACTTACACTAACAATGCAACAGAATGATCCAATGTTCATAGACATTCTTAACAGGCTTCGAGCTGCACAACATACTATTGAGGATTTGGAATATCTGAACAACAATTACTACAGACCCGTTTCAATCAGCCATCAAGTTTCTCATCTATTTTACTTCAACAAAGAAAAGGACACTCATAATCTTGTTGTTTTCAATCAAATGGAGGGAACACTCCAAACTTTCATCGCTATTGATAAAGAAATAACTCATGCAACAAAACAATTAACATTCCTATAGATCCCAAATTTATTGGAGGATTGCACTCCACAATAAGCCTGAAAACAGGTATTGTTGTCGAGCTATGCGCGGGAAACTTGGATATTCTTGATGCACTGGTTAATGGAGCAGAAGACCAGTACAAAACCTTTACAAAAACAAGCCAAAAAACCATAATCTGGGTTCATTTCTCTAACCCTATCATTGGAAAGAAAAAACGCTATGAAAATCAAACATTGTATTCATCAACCATTAACAAACAATGGACCCCAGTAGAACGTGTTGTTCGTGAATTTCGAGTCGAGAAAAACTACTTCAACGTAATCTCCAGATACCAATTCCCATTGCAAGTAGCTAGTGCTCGAACAAATCATCGCTCGCAAGGTCTTACATTGCAAACAGTAGCTTTCAACCCTGGGAACATACGAACACATGGTCTCGCATATACAACATTGTCACGTGTTCGAGACCCAGTGTTCGAAACCCAAATAATCTTTATCGGCTCAAAAGAATACAACCTTCCCATATCAAAGTCGACCAAACTATACTAGAAGAATTGGATCGCCGAAAAGTGCAAGCTAAATGGATCTCCACCCAAAAGTCATTACAACCTTACTCAAACACACATATCATCATTCAATCTCTCAATATTGTCTCCTTTAATAAACACATAAGAAAGATTACAACAAATTCCATTCTAATGACAGCACATGTGCTTTGTTTGCAAGAGACAAGACTAACAAAAATAATACCGCATGCAATACCAGGCTTTCTACATCACCAATTTAATGCAAAAGTGGGTGTTTCAATTCTCCACGAAGAAACACTAACCCACTTTGCCAATGGGAACATCTCTCGTCCAGGAGTTGAGATGTTGCATACAACGATCAAGCTCGCAAACAACAAAATCATCAAGATAGTTTCCCTCTACAATTCACCTTCAACACGTTTAACAAATTTAATAGACGCATTAAAATTATTACTTGAACAACACACTATGAAAATTCCAATCATTATCTTGGGTGACTTCAACATTGACATTAAAGTTCTTAACAGTTCATACAACCACCTTTCCTCTTTCCTGCACAAATATAACATCATACAATTGATAAAAGATGTTACAACAATCTATGGATCTTCTTTAGACCATATTTGGGCTAGCTCGACAATATCCAAATACGAATCAGGCTCCAACTACATGTACTGGTCTGATCACTCCGCGACATACATTCTGCTACCTTTTGACCACCTTTGACATTGCCAGTCCCCATTCATTTATCATCCTGCAGGCCCCTGTGATCTTTCACCTTGTTTGAAGCTATAAATAAATTAATCTCTGGATAAAGTACAGCTAAATAATAAGGTGAAAACTGAAGCTTCGCTTCATGTTGGCCTGCCATTATAATGAGCAATAAATCAACAACATACATTTTATGGTGCATTGAAAAGGAACATTACTTAGGGTCAACAGTGACATAGTATGTTCTTGCCGTTGAAGCAATTGATCCCATTGGTAGTGTTTACAAGGCTCCAAGTGAGACGCAAAAACAGTTGTGATGTGAGCAACCATGGAAGCTGTAGAATGGGATTCTGATGGAGCTCATTTATGAGAGGTGGTATACAAGTGGTGGTGAGGTTTGGGGGGCAATCTAAGCAGGATATGCTATTGCAACATCCAAGAGCTACATCGACAAGCAATGTGATAACTGAATTAGCTGCTGGAGAATATAATGGGGATGGTTATGAAGCGAGCTCAACGGAGCGAGCTTTGGAGCGAGGTTTTTTTTTTTTTTTGAGGGCCGCCACCACTACCTCCCATTGCCGCCCCTCACCACCCATTGCCACCACCACCTAAGTCCACCACTAGTGGTTAGTGGTGCTAGCTTACTGCCACCATGAGCCACCCCTAATCCTACCACCACTGCCCATTGCCACCCCTCCCACCACTATAGCAGCCAAGCACTCTCTCTCTCTCTCTCTCTCTCTCTCTCTAAACTGCCAAGGCACTAGCAATTTTTATAGTGCCTTGGGTATCTTTGTATCAAACCCTCTCCCTTTCTCCCTCTCATGATCCCTCCAGCCCATCCCCTCTCTCCCCCCCCCCCCCCCCCCCCCCCCTCTCTCTCTCTCTCTCTCTCTCTCTCTCTCTCTCTCTCTCTCTCTCTCTCTCTCTCTCTCTCTCTCTCTCTCTCTCTCTCTCTCTCTCATGGCGGACATTGGGGCAATGGAGAAGAACAAAATTGATTGTGCACATTATGTTCACTGCAAGTTCGAGAGTCTGAGTACCACACACTACTAGAGTGCTCAACTTTTGGTTACATCCGAACTTGCTTCCCTCACATTTTCAACCATGACTTAGATCTACACACTTTCCTCTCCGAGCCACAGTGTGGCTGGGAGACAGCCACAGTGTGGGCTCTCCATTGCAACT
The DNA here is from genome assembly GCF_014529385.1 of Adiantum capillus-veneris. Taxonomy (NCBI): domain Eukaryota; kingdom Viridiplantae; phylum Streptophyta; class Polypodiopsida; order Polypodiales; family Pteridaceae; genus Adiantum; species Adiantum capillus-veneris. The sequence continues at coordinate 6,350,691 of NC_140957.1, forward strand.
CTCATCACCACAATTTTGAAGCATCAAGTATCACTCATCAACCACACACATACTACATCACACGTAACATTGGTCCCATGGGTCATAATTGACCTCCGAGGACGATATAAAATCTCTTTCTCTCTCTCTCTCTCTCTCTCTCTCTCTCTCTCTCTCTCTCTCTCTCTCTCCCCGATGACGACTCTGATGATTGAGTAAAATCATGCCTTGAGCTTGTTAATGCAAGCTTTAAGATTTTGATTCTCTTCCATGTCCCAATTGAGGGCCGTTTGGAGGTGTTCAATGCAGCCAAGCTTGCCTCGAGCTGCCATGACAACCACAAAGCTTGATAGTGTCCTCACAGGGTTTTTGGGTTGTAGTCTTCTCTTTGGTTGTCATATCGTCCACGATGGGGCTAGGTTGGCTTGCAACATAGGAGCATCGGCTATAGTGTGTGAGTGTGTAGACTAGTGTAAACCTAAAAGATATTGTACGTGGCTACCGCGTGGGCTAGGGTCGAGTGTGAAGGGAAAAGGGAGGCACATCAAGGTTGAGCAAGGCTAAGCGCAGCGGGACTGAACTACAATGTTGAATTGTGAGGCTGATCAAGGTAGAGCTGTGAGGCACTGCAAGGTAGAGCTACAAGAATGTACTGCGAGGCGGAAGACGGTGCGTAGAGAGTGAATACATGTGGGCTTGCAACGAACAAAACTAAGATCTAACACCACCTCATAAGGCGGCCCTTCACGCGTGGGGGAGGCCAACAATGGAACAATGGAGAGGAGGGTACTTGTGCGTGCACGCGCGCGCGCGCGCGAGAGAGAGAGAGAGAGAGAGAGAGAGAGAGAGAGAGAGAGAGAGAGAGAGAGAGAGAGAGAGAGAGAGAGAGAGAGAAGAAAAGAGGGGGGGGGGGGGGGGGGGGGGATTGCGAGAGGGAGAGAGGAGTGAAACAATGCTCTCCCACTCTCTCCCTCTCACAATCCCCCCCCCCCCCCTCTTTGCGCCCTCTCTCTCTCTCTCTCTCTCTCTCTCTCTCTCTCTCTCTCTCTCTCTCAATGCAGCCGTTTACTAGTAGACAACAGTCCACTCTTTTGATCATAACTTCTTCATCCGAACTCCGATTTGGGTGATCTATAGCCTCAATCGAAGAGCACGAAGTCCTCTACGCATTGATGTAAAGACAGAAATTTTCAGAGTTATGGAAGGCGTTTCTGTAGCAGCATTTCCGAAGTGAACAGGTTCAACAAAATTGATTCTCTTCTCCTATTTTACATACAATGTCTTCCGGCACTTGCAAGGGTTCTTCTTCTTCAACAAGGTCCACAACCATTGTGGAAAATGATCCAAAATCTCCTAAGTGTGGAGATAGCAACACAACCACCCAACCAACGACATCGGAAACCATGATCATGGCGTACTTGGTATCATTGCAAGAGACCGTAAACAAACAAGGCGAAGACTTACGAGCACTTGCAATGGAGAATGGCACACTAAGGGTACTTGTGGTTGAGAATGAGAATCTCAAGAGGACACTTGAGATGCAAACAACACGTTTGATGCAACTTGAAGAGGAAGTCAAGGAATGTAAACGCTCTCTTGTGGACTTGAATGCTTTGAAGGAGCGGATGAGCAAAGTAGAGCATGACCATGTATTGAAAGAGGAGAAATTTGACACTATGAGCCGGGATGTATGCGACATGAAAAATGTATGCACAAACAAGTCTTGGGCTGATGTATGTGGTAGCAATGTGGTTTCTAATTCCTCACTCATGCAAGCTATGGTTCAAACAAAGAATGTTGAGAATGTAGATGTGGAGGAGTTGAAGGAACGGGAGCGGCGTTCCAAAAACATTGTTATTCGTGGAATTCCCGAAGAGAAGTTAGAGACACCTCCTTCTCTTGCCATTGTTATTGAAGATTTCTTCAAAACCCACTTTGGCATGTCCGGAGTTATGGTCTATGGAGCACATAGAGTGGGGAAGCAAGGAGCTCCTCGCTCGGGAGAACGGCCAATTGTATGCACCATGCCGGATGAGACCAAGCGAAAGATTATCCTTGATAATGGTTGGATCTATTTGAGGAATACAAAATGTTTTGTATGTGAAGATCGCACTATTAAGCAACAAAATATGCGTCGCAAGGCATATGAGGAAAAGAATAATAAAAACAAGGAAATCTCTCATGAAGAAAATGTGCCCAAGGAGGAGGCAAGTCTCTCAAGCAAATAGGGATGCGTGACCTATGAGACCGAGTTACAATTGAAAATATGCTTTTGGAATTGTAATGGATACCCATGGAATGCGGGGGTTGGCATTGATGAACTAACAAGAAAAGCCGATGTTGTACTTCTTGTTGAAACTTGGGAGCATGATACACAAAGGATTAACGTCTTGGAGGATTACAATGTACATTCATTGATGTGGTCAAAGAATCTCAAGCAACGAAGAGGACAAGGAGGGTTAGCATGTATGGTTAAGAAAGGATTGGAAGATTTTGTATCAATTGTGAAAGATGACAAGTACAAACGTTATGTATGGCTGAAAATTATGACACCAAAAAGAGCACCCATTTTTGTAGCCGGTTGCTACATTCCTCATCATGATTCTCCCTTTTATGCTTGCATGGATAGAGATCAACCATTTTCTGATTTGGAAGAGGACATTGCTTATTTCAAAGGTGAAGGTGATGTTATTGTATTTGGGGATATGAATGCTCGCACAAAAACATTGCAACATGATACTCAACAATTTGATATGCCATACATTTCAAGGGAGTTGGAGGAAGTTCACTTGTATGATCGTACTTCAATGGATGAGAAAGAGCCGGATCACTATGGAAAGTTACTTTTACACATGTGTAATAGCACGGGTATGCTCATTGCCAATGGTGTATCTTTGTGGAGTGGAACCAATGGATTTACATGTAGAAGACATAATGGGGATAGTGTGATTGACTATATGCTACTCTCTGAAGCCATCATGTATCGCATAAAGAGTTTTATGTTTGGTCAATGGACCCCGGAATCCGACCATCGCACCTTATGTATTGACCTTTCATGTGGAGAAGCAACTAAGCATGATAATCTCAGACAAAGGAAAGAGAAGTTATCACTATGTATGGATTTCAAACGGGCACCAATGTACATTGAAATGGTTGAGCAAAAATTATGGATGACAAAGCTTCAATGTGATGCACCATTGGAAACTAAATGGGAAGCTTTCAAGAAAGCTATTTGTTCTTGTGCGGAAGAATTCTTTGCCATAAAGCATCTCCATGGTATCAACAAAGATAGATCACGCAAAAGGTGGTTTGATAAAGAATGTCAAGATGCTCGAAAGTCCTTGATAAAGCTTGATGCAACTATGGACAAAGACAACTATCAAAGTCATTTGCATACATACAAGGCATTGATTCAAAAGAAGAGAAGAAGATGGGAAGTAAAGCAACAAGAATTTCAAGTCCAAGAAAAGGCACATGCATGTGGAAGATTTTGGAGAAACTTGAGAGGCAAGCGGGTTGAGAATTTTGGTAACTTGAGTTTAGTGGATATGTACACACATTGTAGGCAATTATATGAGCAAGAAAATACTAAAAAAATGCCATTTTATGGTTCACTCCCATGTATGCCATCTTTTTTTACTATTGAGGATGTATGCGGTGGGCTTGAAAAGTTGGCCACTCGCAAAGCGGGAGATCTTCAAGGTATCAAGCCGGAGATGATCAAATGGACGGGAGATTTTACCCATGAGTGGATGTGTGATATGTTCAACCTTGCACTTCAACATGGTATGCCTTATGATTGGAGTACTAATTGGGTTAAGCCTTTGCATAAAGGAGGGGATGTAAAGAATGTAAGCAACTACCGGACTATAATGATTGGGTCTCTTATGGCAAAGTTATTTGGGTGCATAATGGAGATGAAATTGAGTGATTGGGCTGAAGAGAATGACAAGCGTGCAAAGGGACAAGCGGGTTTTCGTCGATGCCATAGCACCATTGATCATCTTGTCACTCTTCGTGTTCTCATGGAGGAAAGTCGGTTGAAAGGCAAGCGATTGTATTGTTGTTTTGTGGACTTTAAGAAAGCCTTTGATATGATTCCACGTAACAATTTGTGGAGAAGGATGGAAGAACTCCAAGTGCCAAGTGAGTTTATGCTTGCGGTTTCTCGAATCTATGAGAAGGTGATTTGTCAATTGCGCATGGGAAGAGAAATTTCAGAAATTTTTGTAAGCACTATTGGGGTTAAACAAGGATGTCCATTGTCACCAACTCTCTTTGGTCTATGCATCGATCAATTGGAACAAATGGTACTTGACTTTATGCAAGAAGAAGGCATTGAAGAGGTCACTATTTGCAATGCGGTAATCATGCTTTTGTTGTATGCGGATGATGTAGTGCTTCTAGCACACACTTTAGAAGATGCACAAAAGCTTATGGTTGTCCTTGAGAACTTTTGCTTGCATAGTGGGCTGATTGTAAATGAATCCAAAACAAAGGTTATGCTTGTGAAAACCAACCATAAGGAGAAGCCATGCATTGTGTACAACAACGAGACACTTGAAGTTGTTGAGAGCTTTAAGTACCTTGGCCTTGAGGTTCCATCCAATCACAAGTGGCATGAATGTGCTATGCGTCGTTTGGAAGCGGGAAAGAGAGCTTATTATGCATTTGAGAACATGTGTAATGCGGGAAACATCAAGTGTTGGGTTCTCAAGAAGTATCTTTTTGATGCATTGGTGACACCGGTTCTTCTTTATGAAGTTGAAGTGTGGGGTGGGAGCATCTCAAAGTCTACTTGGAAAGAGTTTGAGAATGTCCAAAAGCGTTTTCTTACAAACTTTCTCCAAGTTAAGACACAAACACCATATATGCTCCTACTTCTTGAGTCGGGATCTCTTTCAATTGAGGTTATGGGCATGGAAAGGGTTGTGGAGTACATGATAAAGATGCGTCAAAACCCCTCACATCGACTTCCTACAATTGCATGGGAAGCAAGCAAAAAAGTTCAAAAGACGCATAAAAGCAAGATCTTGAGCACGGGATGGATGCAAGACATAAAGAAGTGGTTTGGGAGATGGGATGCATTACACTTGCTACATGATGCTTCAATTGACTCTCAAGTGAATGAAGCTTTTCTACAACGCCAATGTATTACGGCTTGGGAGAAATCCGGTGGGTCACGCTTCATACATTACACCACCTATATTGCCCCCAACTACAAAACCATGTTCTTCGCTGAGAGAGGAAACCGTACTCACACTTACATGCTTGAGCCTATTCCCTTGTCCGCGATACGCACTATCGCAGCAATTCGGCTTAGCTCCCATTTCCTTCGATGCGAGATAGGGCGTTGGGGCAATGGAGAAGAGTCAAATCGATTGTGCACATTATGCTCACTACAAGTTCGAGAGTCTGAGTACCACACACTACTAGAGTGCTCAGCTTTTGATCACATCCGAACTTGCTTCTCTCACATTTTCAGCCATAACTTAGACCTACACACTTTCCTCTCCCAGCCAAAGTGTGGGCTCTCCATTGCGACTCTCATCACTACAATTTTGGAGCATCGAGAGTCACTCATCAGCCGTACACATACTACATCACATGTAACTTTGGTCCCATAGGTCATATTTGACCTCCGAGGACGATAATAAAATCTATCTATCTATCTCTCTCTCTCTCTCTCTCTCTCTCTCTCTCTCTCTCTCTCTCTCTCTCTCTCTCAACCCCCCTATCAGAGTAAAAAAATAAACAAGGTAAAGTGTTTTTAACCGGTTAAAATTTTAAAAATCTCAACTATATTTTGAGTTGTCCTTGAAGAAAATCGAGAAATTCACAAGTTTTAGTGTAAATACCTTCAATTTTTAACCTTAAAAACGAGAGAATTTCAAGTTTGCCCTTATTTTCTTTGGTTAGGGAAAATGTATTTTTCTAGTGCGGCCCCTGTCCTGCCCCCCCCCCCCGCCCTTTCTCTCTCTTTTTGCTACTCCTCTCTATATGCCCCCTATCTCCCCATTCTCTTCCTCTCCATCCACCCACCCCCTCCCTCCCTTAGCCCCCCCACTCCCCCCTCTGTGTGTGTGTGTGTGTGTGTGTGTGTGTGTGTGTGTGTGTGTGTGTGTCCCCTCTCTTTCTCTCTCCCCATCTCCTCTTCTCTCTCTCTCTTGCCCCCCCCCCCCCCCCCCCCCCCCCAAACTCTCTCTATATCTCTCTCTCTACCCATTTTCGTCCCTTTTGTCTTAGAGTGAGAGAGATAGAAAGGGGGGAGAGAGAAAGAGAGACAGAGGGAGAGAGTGAATGAGTGATTGCAAGAGAGAAGAAGAAGAAGAAGAAATAAAATTTTAACGTCGTAAGAAACTATCCCAAGAGACCTTGAAGATCTATCCGGTGACGAGGGTTGGAGAGAGAGAGAGAGAGAGAGAGAGAGAGAGAGAGAGAGGAGGTGGAGGGGATGGGAAGAGAAATATGGGGGGACAAAGAAGGGGGCGGAGAGAGTGGCATGCGCACGCATGCGCACACACACACACACACAGAGGGGGCGAGCGGGTGAAGAACAGAGAGGGGGGGTGGGAGAGCGTTTCTTTTTTTTTCAAATAAAGAGAAAAAAAAGAGTGAAAAAGAGTTTAAGCCAAAATTAAAAAAAGAGCTCTCCCAAGTAAAGCAATAGCGATATCAATATTGCTTTGCTTGGGAGAGCTCTTTTTTTTTTGCCTTAAGCTCCTTTAGTAGCTTTGCTTGAGAGAGCTCCTCTTTTTTTTTGGACATAAACTCCTTTTCACTCCTCTCTTCCTCTCACAATCCCCCCCCCCCCCCCCCTCTGCGCTCTCTCTCTCTCTCTCTCTCACTCTCTCTCTCTTATCAGAGTAAAAAAACAAACAGGGTAAAGTGTTTTCAACCGGCTGAAAGTTTAAAAATCTCGGGTATATTTTGAGCTGTCCTTGAAGAAAATCGAGAAATTCACAAATTTTAGTGTAAATACCGGCAAAACCTTCAATTTTTAACCTTAAAAACAAGAGAATTTCAAGTTTGCCCTTATTTTCTTCGGTTAGGGAAAATGTATTTTTCTAGAGAGAGAGAGAGAGAGAGAGAGAGAGAGAGAGAGAGAGAGAGAGAGGTTATATAATGATAGGGAAAGAGAGAGGAAGAAGAGTCAAATCTTGAGGAAGGAAGGGCGATTGTTGGAGGAGGGAGGGCGGATAGAGGAGTAGATGGAGAGAGGAGGTGGAGGAGAGGGAGGATGTTGGAGGAGGAGCAAGGGAAGAGGAGGAAGCACATGGGCGGCAAGAGGAGGAAGGGGAGATAGAGAGGGTGGCCCTCAAAAAAAAAAAAAAAAGCTCGCTCCGTTGAGCTCGCTCGAAGACCTAACTCGAATATAATTACCTTCAATGGATCGACATACTGTTGTGCTATCCCAAAGATTTGACACCTGCAAGAGATCTAGATTGTACAATGAATCAAATCATGCATGATACGAAGACCTCCATCTTTGAAATATGTCAGTCAACATACCAAAGCATCCCTATAGTACAACTAGAGGAATGGATCCTCAAAGACAAAGACGGTGTGTGGGATTCTATGATATCATTGGCAAACGTCAAAAATGTCATATCTAAACACGGACGGGATGGTAGGGTGGAAGAGAGGCAATGGTCATCTAGTCCACGTCCAGTGGTGGAGATTAGACCAGTGGTGGAGCTTCTGAAACTGGCCCGTGGGGCGGTAAGCGTTGGCTTTCACCCGAAATTCTTTACTTTAAACACACACACAGAGCACTTTGCAAGAGAACCTGCGACGGGAATTAACACTTAAGAACACACACGGCTCGGAAGCTAGAATGCTCCGAGCAGACGCCGACAACCTGTAGGTCCCAAAATTGGCGCCCCTTTCGGTATTTCTTTATTCTTTAAGAGGGTAAATTACAAAGTAAGGTCCTGGGAATTCTTCACATGTATCCACCTAGATACCATTCGATTTGGCCAAATTTTAGCAGCATAACAACCCCAAAACTTGCGCGAAACCAATTCCCCTGTTGGAACTCGCTTCTACTGGCGTATACCCTCTGATTCCTGCCCAAAAACAATAAATTCAGCACGCTGTATTACTGGTTTTTGCCCTGTTTTCAGCCCCAAAGAGTCCCCTAACTGTTCTCTGCCAGTGGGGCACGATTCCCAATGGTCCTAGCGTCTGCATGGCTGAAAAACAGTCAATTTACAACGCATACACAACGCTGAATTTGCACCTGTACGGTGAGGTTATGACCCTCACCAGTGTCTGCTTTGGACTAGCAGTTAGCTACCCCTGTTCCTGCTTAAGGAGGCTCTTGCCTCAGCACAAAAGCATGAACCCACACAGCTATACATCAGTCAAATGAAGAGCCCTCTTGTGGGGCATCACATAACTGCACGTAGGGGGGAGAGAGAGAGCAATGTGTAGTGTGTAAGTCATCACTCTTAGCACCACACTGTACATAGAGGGAAAGGAAGCACTCCATATCTCTTAACCTGTGAGACAGGTTCTCAATGAAGCATCCTCCCATCATAAATCGAGCGCCCCCTCTTCTACCCTTAACCTGTAATGCATATGTGAACAAATAGATGCAAAAAGGGGAAGATTTCCATGGCTGCCAAAACCTGCGTATCGCTAAAAACGCAGCAAAACAGCCCTGTAAACACACATCTGATGCCTTCCAATGTTGAAAATGAGCTCCTTGGACCTAGGCAAAGTCATGGGAAGCTCAAAAATGGAGAGAAATGGCTGAAAATCAGAGTTAACAGCCTCCAAAACTGCTCCAAAAAGTCAGTTACGAGTTCTCTTCTCCTAGACTTGGTAAATTGACCAAAAATTGCCACTTGGTACTCATACATGCAATTTCCCCGCATTTGGCTTCTCGCTTAATGTCAGGCCAAGGGCCAAACCAAGGGGTCACGGACTCAGCCAAGGGCCGGCTGCCAGTGAGAAGGGGTCCGAAAGAGGCTAGGAGCCTATTAAAGGGAGGTTGGGCGGATGGACCAGGCATGGCAATCCCTTGGTGTTTACACTGGTATCAGAGCTTCAGGCTATTTTGAGAACTTGGGCACATTTTTTGCTTGGCTGCATGTTGCATGCAACCTCAAGTGGAGGAGGAAGAGGGCCGAGGCCGCAGCGTGTGCAGAAGCTCTAAGTCGGGGAAGAAGCTATTTCTGACATGCACGAAAGTGGCCGATCTTAGGCTCAGTTGGAGCGCAAGGAAATTTCAGCAAGTTTTCGTGCTTGGCCCGCCCCCAAAAGTCTGCTGCATCGTGAGTTGCTTCACCTTCTTTGCATAGCGCAGTCGACGGCACTGTCTGCAAGGAAAATTTCGTCAAAATTTTTTTTTTTCCTCTTCACTTGGGTTACGCTAATGGTCCAGTGAAGAGCCTTTACCCACGGTCTTTGGCTTGGCAAGGCGAGCTTACTTCTTCCACTTCCATCCTTGCATCGGTGGGCACACACAGCACACAAAGGCTATGGTACTGCATGTTTTACAGCCCGCATCTGCTGCAACTCGTCTTCTCAAATTTCAACACGCCAAAGCTTGGTTGCACATTTCCCGGTTTTGGTTTCTTGCATACGATGCACGCCAACTCCGTGGTGAAGGTACCTTGCTTCGTGTTCTCGAGTTTATCATCGGCTGCACCAATTGTCGGAAAATTTCAAGTTCCTCTGGCGTAGCGCATACGATGCAACCCCGCTCGTTGGCAACTTCAACTTGATCGAGACTTTCAAGAGCAGCATCGGCTGTAGACTTGCTCTTTATTTTCAAGCTACTCTTCGTTTTGGATTGCCGTTCGTTTTCGAATTCAACGTTTTTTCTAATCCAAGGTGTAATTCTACGGTTACTTATAGCAACCTGCTACGAGCTCGTTGGAATTCATGTATTCTTCTTTCTTTTCTCGCACAGTACGTCCACAACATGGATTCGGACATAGATATGCATCATGCATTTGATTTCGAGCAGTCCACACCCGTTTCGTCTACCGATGCCATGCGGACGGTTCCTCTCACGGAGAGTAATCGTGCCCCAACGGAAACAGACGATGCGTATGAGTTGCTGGACATGCAAGATTTCCATGCATTTCAAACACGCATGACTGTGCTTGAAACGAATTTTGCACAATTAAATCAGAATGTCACAGCATTATCCGATTTGATTAATTTGCATATGCGGCAACAGGCCACGGGCCCTGCTAGTCAGTCAATTCAGGAGCACGGCTCCACAGCCGGCCAAGGGCCGGCTGCTGGGCAAGGCCCTCCTCCGGGACTGCTGCACTCTCTGACCCAAAAAGAGGTGGACGATTTGTTGAAAAATACAAAGCCACCAATTTTTCGGGGAGAAGAGCGTGAGAGAAACAAGGACACCGTGAATATTTTTCTCAGTAAGTGGGATGGTATTCATGACCTTAGACGTACCCCGGATGCAGCCAAGGCGCTGCAGACAAGTCTGACTTTGGATGGCAAGGCCTACAAATGGTGGATGTCTCTCAAGGAGAAGGGCATGCTACCACAGACTTGGGCAGCTTTTGAGACTGTCTTCAGGAAGGAATTTTTACCTACCAATGAGAAGGATAGAAATTGGACCGCCTGGGACGAATGTTCTATGCGCCAGCATAAAACATTATTGGAATATGTTTCCCATTATCGGGATGTGATCCTCAAGCTGGAAGGGATGAATACCTTTCAGCAGGTGCGTGGGTTCATCCGTGGGTTAACTCCAGAGCTTAAGAAGCACGTTAAAACCCAGGATCCACAAACACTTGAGGACGCAATAGTGCAAGCTCACATCCATGATGATCCCGATGATCGGGCATTGCATAGTTCGCATGTGCATGTCACTACACCTGTTTTAACACGTCCACAACATGTGCATCATAAAAGAAAAAATGTCTCCACTGCATCAGAGACCTCCAAAAAGCCCAAGGGGTATAGAGGTCCTCTCTCAACGGAAGAGTTTGAGAAAGCCAAAAAAGAAAAGTTGTGCTTTAAATGTTTGGGAACTGGACATAGCAAAAAGGATTGTCCTAAGGGGAAATCTGCTGCTCAAGACAAGGGGAAGGAAAAAGCAATACATATGGTGCAGCTTTTACCTCTTGAATCCTCTTCCCAGTTTGCTAATGTGGAAGTAACACACACCGAGGCGGTGCATGAGTGTTGTATCACGGCCTCCATGTGGTAGAAGACTTTCGGACCACATGAGTTGGTGCGTATGCATGGCTCTATCCAAGGGCACAGGGTGCAGATCTTGGTAGACGATTGTGCGTCGCACAATTTCATCAATTATAAATTGGTGAAACGACTCAAATTGCCCCAAACCCCGAGTTCCCATCGCTACAAGGTAGCAATGATTAACGGCCATGATGCTGAGATATGGGAAACTCAGGTTAAAGATGTACCTCTGGAAATTCAAGGATACCGTACCTCTTTGGATTTCCAAGTCATGAATATGGAGAGGGCGGATGTGGTTCTTAGTCGTGAATGGTTGCATAGTTTAGGATCATCCCTTAGACGTAGCTATGAGAATAATAGTCTAATGTTCAAATCCAATGGTGTGCACGTGCTGTTGTTGGGGGAGAAGGATGTACCTTCCTCACCACTTATTTGTACAGCTGAGCTTATGAAGCTCACTTCTGATGATGCAATAGAAGAACTCTTTTTGTGTTACTCACTGTGCCATTTTATTTTCAATGTGGATGATGTTTTTAATGATGCTAAAGTTTTGAATAAAACTTCCTGAACGCCGCATTCTTCTCTCTCTCCTCTTCCAGCTATGTCTACTAATTCAAAACAAGAAAATGTTGCTAATGAATTGAAGGAACTTTTAAGGGAATTCAAGGATGTGTTCCCAGATGATTTTCCACCAGGGATACCGCCGACACGTTCTGTGCAACATGGCATAGACATGGTTGCAGGCAGTAAGCCATTGAGTAAACCGCCTTACCGAATGAGTCATTCGGAGGCTGCTGAGGTGGAATGTCAGCTTCCTGACTATCTCAGTAGAGGGTTTATTCAACCAAGTTCTTCACCATGGGCCTCTCCCATTCTCTTGGTGAAGAAAAAGGACGGTAGTATGCGCATGTGCGTAGATTACTGTGGATTAAATGCGGTTAATGTTAAGAACAAGTACCCATTGCCACGAGTAGATGAGCTGTTTGATAAGCTCACCCACGCTCGTATATTTTCAAAGATTGATTTAAGATCTGGGTATCATCAAGTATGCATCAGGCTTGCAGATATACCCAAAACAACGTTCCGAACAAGGTTTGGACATTATGAGTTTTTGGTAATGCCCTTTGGGTTAACCAATGCTCTAGCTACGTTCATGACACTCATGGATAGTGTCTTGAGACCATACTTGAAAGGGTTTGTTATCATTTTCCTCGATGACATTCTTGTATATAGTGATCTGAGGAAGAGCACTTAGTACATTTGAAACAAGTGTTTCATTTGTTACGCCAAAATCAGTTATATGCCAAGGCATCCAAATGTGATTTCCTCAAGGAGGAAATTCACTACTTGGGGCATGTTATTTCGGTTGCAGGGTTACACATGGATCAATCCAAGGTGGATGCCATTCGGAGGTGTCCCTCTCCCAAAAATTTGGAAGAGCTCCAGATTTTTTTAGGCTTTGCAGGTTTTTATCGTCGATTCGTTAAAAACTATGCCCATATTGATGTTCCCATGACAGATAAGTTGAAAGCCAAGGGAAAGACTTTTCAGTGGGGATTAGAACAACAACAAAGTTTTGACAAACTTAAGGACACATTAGCCACAACTCCTGTTTTGGCTATTGTATATCTCTTAAAGCCATTCGTTTTGGAAACGGATGCTAGTAATCGTGCGATTGGAGCAGTCCTTCTGCAGGAGGGACGGCCGATTGCATTTGAAAGCAAGAAGCTGGATTTAGCACAACAGAATTACCCTGCCTACGAACGAGAGCTCTATGAAATCGTGTCTGCTTTAAAGACATGGCGATATTATTTGTATGGTGCACAGTTCGAGATTGTGTTTGACCATGAAAGTATCAAGTGGTTCACACAACAAAGTGATTTGAAGGGTCGCAAGGCCAGGTGGACTGAGATTCTTCAGGAGTATGATGCCAAACTAAAATATCGCAAAGGGCGGTACAATGTAGTGGCTGACGCTCTCAGCCGAATGCCAGAGATCAACTCTCTCCTTTTCACGGAATTGCGGAGTGAGTTTTTGGAATCTCTCAAAGGTAAGTGCGAGCATGATACTGCATACTCCAAGGTGTGGAGCTATGTTAGAAAGAGGGATCCTTCTCACTCCAATGTTGGTAGTGGTTTTGTTTCCTCCTCACCCAGTTCTCCTCTTTCGAGTGATGAACTGCAGAGATGGAAGAATTTTTCCATAGATGATGGGTACCTACTCCACAAGGGGAGAGTGTGTGTACCGATGGACGCGGACATTCGGCGCCAAATTCTTTATGAATGTCACGATAGTCCAAGTGCAGGGCACCCGAGAATTTAGAAAACTTATGCACTCGTACGACGACAGTTTTACTGGCCAGGTTTGCATGGGTATGTTCAAGACTATGTCTTGCATTGCCAAAAGTGTCAAGTTAATAAAGCAGAGCGCCTGAAAGGAGGAGGACTCTTACATCCTTTAGAGATTCCCAATGGTAAATGGGCAAGTATCTCCATGGATTTTATTGTGGGTTTACCAACCACTATTCGAGGACATGACTCGATATGGGTGGTCGTAGACCGGTTGACTAAACTTTGTCGGTTTATTCCAACCAAGTCAACCATTAAGACTCCAGAATTAGCTAAGTTATTTGTGGACAATCTTTACCGGTTGTATGGATTTCCAAGTAACATTGTGAGTGACCGTGATCCCAAGTTTAACAGTCATTTTTGGAGGGCTATTTTTAAACGATTGGGTACACAACTTAATTTAAGTACACTGATCATCCTGAAACAGATGGTCAGACGGAACGAGTCAACCGAGTGCTAGAGGATATGCTACGAGCATACGTTAGCAAGAAGCAATCAGATTGGGAAGATTATCTTCCTATTCTTGAGTTTGCATATAATAGTGCTAAGCATGTTACAACTGGTTTTAGTCCATTCATACTTATGTATGGTTTTCAACCTAGATCACCAGTGACGGTGGGGTTGGCAACTGAGAAGCTCCAACAGGTCAAGGAGTTTCTCCAAGATCATATGGAAATGTTGAGACTTGATCGTCAAAATGTTCGACAAGCACAGGATCGGTATAAGAAGTATGCTGATGAGAAACGTCGGCAAGTTACCTTCACGGAAGGTGAGAAGGTATTTTTGCGTGTGCCAAAGCATTCAGAAAGTCTGAAGACTGGACCTACACCCAAATTATCTCCACGTTATTGTGGGTCATTCAAGATACTCAAGCGAGTTGGTGATAGGGCCTACAAACTTGAGTTACCTACGCACTCGCGTGTCCATCCGGTATTTCATGTAAGTCATTTACGTAAACGCTTGCATGGGGACGAAAATGTTATCGGCCAGCAAATATTGGTTGATTTCACTGAACCTCCCACTCAACCGCATGAACCTGAACGCATTTTAGATTTTCATGAACTCCGTACTCGTCATCATGTACGTAGTCAAGCTTTAGTCAAGTGGAAAGATCTCCTTGAAGAGGGTGCCACTTGGGAAAACATTAGTGTTCTTAAGAAGAAATTCCCCACTTTTGTTTTCGAGGACGAAAACGCTTCTCCAAGGGGGGAGTAATGTCAGGCCAAGGGCCAAACCAAGGGGTCACGGACTCGGCCAAGGGAGTGCCAGGGAGGGACCTATATGATCTTGCTCTGAGCCTAGACATCCTCTTACTATACGAATTCCAGTGCCAACCACTTCCTGTCTGCGGGTGAAACTACCGTTCACATTGGCCATACAATGTCCGACCATTTGAAACTTCAAAAAGAGGGTCTCAAAAAGTAAACAAAAATCATTGGAAAGAAACCAACAACTAAGGTTAGCATTTGCCACGTCCTCATGACATACCCCCCTCTTGAAATCGCAAACGTCCTCGATTGCATACCATAAATACATGACACTGATGATCTTGTGTTGTTAGCACTCTTTTATCATTGCATGTATCCGCAAGAAAGACTGTCAAAGCATGTGTACAAATGAGTTAATGAGACCTTCATACTTTTGTCAAACTGTACACTGCTATTGCACTGAATCCATGAGTACATTTGATGTACTAGCTCTATCATTACCCCTCCTTTGCACACGTTGGGGTGGGGCATAAGTAGGATGTAACCCAAAGGCCTCAAGGTAAAGCTGCAATACATTTGGTGACTCTGATAGTTGATGCTCTTCCATCCACTTTGCATCCATAGGTGGATAGTTCTTGAACTTCACCACACAGCACCTTGCAACCTGTCCCTTAACTTTTTACCTGTGCAAGAGGCTCTTGCCTCTGCAAACGAGCATAATTCCACAACCTGTGACGTACCACCCACGACCAAGTAAGCACGAATTTCAAGATGATTTACCAATGCGTCATAGAATCCAAGCAATCGCCTCAGAGAATCGACAAGCAGCGTGTCACCTGGCATACCCACATCACTCCCACAGGAGATCTTGTGCCCAATCTACCACCGTGAGACCTCTCCCTATCTAATCTTGGTTCATACTTGCAAACCCTAAAAACGCAGCAAAAAATCAGCCCTAATTTGACCACTTTTTGGTAGGGCAAACATGAGGAATTTCATGTCTGTCCTTTGAAGAGTAACCCTCTTCCATAATGCCCTTCCCTTTGTCGGCCATAGTGTAATCCCACGTTCTTGTACTCTGTGTCTTTACCCAAAACAACCGAGGCTCACTCTTTGAGGAAAAAGTGATTGATGTCCTAGCGATGGAACCATGAATCCAGCCTATTCAATCCAAAAAGGGCGGTAGACCTTAGACTTAAACTTTATTTGCTTTCACCCATTTAATTTGTTGCCCACTTTCCTGTACTTTCAAGACACAACAAAGGGGAAAGGGATACATGCTGCTAGATTGCACCTGTATGAGAAGATCGACACCAGATTGGCCCCTAAATAGGAGGGTAAATTACAAAGTAAGGTCCTGGGAATTCTTCACGTGTATCCACCTAGATACCATTCGATTTGGCCAACTTTCGGGAGCATAACAGCCCCAAAACTTGCGCCAAAACTAATTCCTCTACTGGAACTCGCTTCTACTGGCGTATACCCTCTGATTCCTACCCAAAAACAATAAATTCAGCACGATGTATTTACTGGTTTTTGCCCTATTTTCAGCCCCAAACAGCCCCCTAATTGTTCTCTGCCAATGGGGCATAATTCCCAATGGTCTTGGCGTCCGTATGGCTGAAAAACAATCAATTTACAGCGCATACACAGCGCTGAATTTGCACCTGTACGGTGAGGTTATGACACTCACCGGTGCCTGCTTTGGAGTAGCAGTTAGCTACCCCTGTTCCTGCTCAAGGAGGCTCTTGCCTCAGCACAAAAGCATGAACCCACACAGCTGTACATCAGTCAAATGAAGAGCCCTCTTGTGGGGCATCACATGACTGCACGTAGGGGAGAGAGAGAGAGAGAGAGCAATGTGTACTGTGCAGGTCATCACTCCTAGCACCACACTGTACATAGAGGGAAAGGAAGCACTCCATATCTCTTAACCTGTGAGATAGGCTCTCAATGAAGCATCCTCCCATCATAAATCGAGCGCCCCCTCTTCTGCCCTTAACCTGTAATGCATCTATGAACAAATAGATGCAAAAAGGGGAAGATTTCCATGGTTGCGAAAACCTGCGTATCGCTGAAAACGAAGCAAAATAGCCCTGTAAACACGCATCTGATGCCTTCCAATGTTGAAAATGAGCTCCTTGGACCTAGGCAAAGTCATGGGAAGCTCAAAAATGGAGAGAAATGGCTGAAAATCATAGTTAACAGCCTCCAAAATTGCTCCAAAAAGTCAAATACGAGTTCTCTTCTCCTAGAATTGGTAAATTGACAAAAAAGTGTCACTTGGCACTCATACATGCAATTTTCCCGCATTTGGCTTCCCGCTTAAAAATCTCTCAACTGGTGCATGATTTGACTTTATAGAAGAGTAATAAAATGTTCCCATGGTCATATCGAAGGAAATGACGCGAACACATTTCACGGCCCAAAATAGCAGTTCCCTAAATTTTAGGAAATGATTCCGTTGGGCTCCCATTGGTCTTCTGACCATCTATCCTCATTGGGACCGCATCCAAAAATGCAATGCGGCCCAAATGCAAGATACTTTCAGTTGGTGATCCCACCTTGACTTTATGCTTTTATTGAGTTCACTTCCTAGTATCCACCAACTTGCTAAGTGCCACGGAGGGACCTATATGATCTTGCTCTGAGACTAGACATCCTCTTACTATACGAATTCCAGTGCCAACCACTTCCTGTCTACGGGTGAAACTACCGTTCACATTGGCCATACAATGTCTGACCATTTGCAACTTCAAAAAGAGGGTCTCAAAAAGTAAACAAAAATCATTGGAAAGAAACCAACAACTAAGGTTAGCAGTTGCCACGTCCTCGTGACAGCTTCTATTCCACAAGAGCTCAAAGGTTATGCAAAGAGCCAGATGCAAGCCATGCGCAAAATATAGGATGAGTTTTTAGAGCTGGAAATGGCAAGAGGCATTGTCACCAGCGTATGACTACTATCTACCCTTTTTGTTGATTTCTTTCTTATTATTTATTTATTCACTTTTTGGAAACACCCCTCGGGAAATCTAACTGCCCTGCATTGCATAGCTAGTGTGGAACTGTTCAGAGGGAGTCGAGGCCTGAGGGCAAGAGAGCACTAAGATTGGACAAAGACTATGGTTAGCCAAAGTGGGGTCATTGACTAGCCAAAGTGGAATCCTTTGCTACAGAGGCTACATTTTAGTTCTTGGTGTGGCTGCAGTGTACAAAGAGGGTCAGATGACCTAGAAAGATACAATGGCAGCATCTCCTAAAATTTAGGCAACTGCTATTTTGGGACTTGAAAATGTGTTTGCGTCATTACCTTCGGAATGACAAGGGGAACATTTTATTACTCTGCCGTGAAGTCAAACGGGCAACCAGTCGGGAGATTTTTAGGCGGCAACCCCGAAACGGGAAATAGCTTGTAAATGTGCCAAGTGGCACATTTCTGTGCACTTTCCTCATGCAAGAAGAAGTGGCGCTGAATTTATAACTGGGAGGCTCATTTTCAAGTTTCCATTCACAGGTTAAGATCTATGGAGTGCTTCCTTTCCCTCTTATGTACAGTGCGGTGCCAGGAGTGATGCCCTGCACGCTACGCACTGCCCTCTCTCTTCCCTATGGCAGTATGTTATGCCCCTCTAGTGGGATTTTCAATTGACCAATGTACAATTGTATGGGTTCATGCACGATTGCCGAGGCAAGAGCCTCTTGCACACGTACTGTGGGGGATTAGCCGCAGGTACAGGTGATTTGGAGAGGTTTCACGTCCGAAATCTCGTCTGATTCAAAGGGCAAGTAGCCCTACGAGTGCGGGAGCTCGAGGACTTGCTACGGATGCGAACGACACGAGAAAAGGAGCCCGAAACAGTAAATTACAGTCTGCTGTGTATTTTTGCAGGTTTAGGGTTTTGGCCCTAAACGGACCCTAATACCCCCAAGAGATTCGGGGACGCGAGGGGACCACTGTACAGGTGATCTGACGCATTTTCGGGACTGAAAACAGAGAATTTAGCGTGCTGCAGATTCTCGCCAGGTTTTGCAAAGTATCCATATGAGTCGGGAAAGTCATTCAATGCGTGGGAATACTGACTGTGAAGGGTCCTAGTACAGTAATGCTGCGAAAATCGGGCCGGAACAGTTGAAATTCATTCAAGGTTGTGCGGGGCAGCTTGTAGGGAACCACAATGTTTATTCCCTCTTTTAAACAATAAAGAAATACCGAAAGGGGCGCATACGTTAGGGGCCAGTCTGGTGTCGGTCTTCTCACACAGGTGCAATCTAGCCGCCTGTATCCCTCTCCGCTTTGTTGTGTCTTGAAAGTACAGGTAAAGTGGGCGACAAATTAAATGGGTGAAAGAAAATAAGGTTTAAGTCTAAAGTCTACCGCCTGTTTTGGATTAAATAGGCCGGTTTCATGGTTCCATCACCGAGATTAAATCACTTTTTCCCATAAAAGTGAGCCTCGGTAAGTTTGGACTTGAAGACACAGGGGATCATAGACCAGACATAGGAAATTGCAATTATGGCTGACAGACCAGATGATGTGACTGAAGAGGTTTCCTCTTCGCAGGGTCAACAGACACATGAAGTGGGTGAGTCTTCAAGACCACCACAGACGGATGATGATATATTCATGACCCAGTTGGCTACTGTTGTGGCTATGTTCACACAAGTAATGCAGAACCCGAGGTTTTTAGCCTTTCTGCAACCTCCTCTTCCGTCTTAGCAAGTTGGGTCACTGGATCATATTCAAAAGCCTTTTAAGGCTCAAGCACAGGTGATTCATACTGCAGAGTCAATGGAAACACCTGTACACTTGACGGAGAACATGCAGTCTCCACAACCTATGCATAAGGTGCAAGAACAGGTGGCTCAAATCCCAGTCTTTCAAGTTGTACCAGTTCAGCCAGCCACCTTTCAGCAGCCTATAGCTGGTTCTAATGGACAGGGAAGCAACCTACAGGCTATGCAACAAGTCTTCCCACCACCTTCAGTACACCCTGGCTATTTTGGAGGTGGATCGGTATTCCAGAGCATGGCTGGTCATGCACCTGGCAATCAGTTTTACACGCTAGGAACAGTGTTTGGGGGTGCTCAAACGATGATGCCTAACCCCATGTACAGTGTCATGGGTATGCAACCAGGGTTTCAGAGCACTCAGGGCCAATTTGGGATGCCACAAGCAAATTTTGGTATGGCCGGAATTACAAATCAACAGCCAAATATGGCATTTCCAGGTCAAACTTAATAGCGGTCAAGGAACACAGATGAACCCTAACAGTGTTCCCATGTTTCAGTCACTTCCATATGACAACTTAACGCCATTGGAGAAGCCAACTCCGTACAAAGAAGGTGGCAAAAGTGTGGCATTCACGACCTTTACAGGGTTTGATGACAGGAAGAAGGCTCTCTCATTCCTCCAGCAGTTTGACAAGGACTATGCAAGGGGAAACTTTACAGAGGCTTCAAAGGTCCACAAGGCAGCCATTTTCTTGACAGGGAATGCGGGACAATGGTGGACAACTTTATTGCTTCAAGGGCAAGCTCCGTCCACATGGATTTACTTCAAGCAGATTTTTGCAGTAACATGGTTATCTGATGACTTTGAAGCAGATGTCATGACAGAATGGCACCAGCTTAATGCTGCCACTTGCAAGAATCTGGATGACTACAATCGGAAGTTTTGGAAAGCTCTACTTCCAGTAACTTCCTATAGGTTTGTGCCATTGACAGAACAGATTGAAAAATACTATTGTGGCCTACCCAAAGGATTGAGAAAGTACTGCACGAAGACCAAAGTCACTACTTTGACGCAGCTCATCGAGGTAGCAAACACTGGCAATGGTTTGCTCAAGGCAGAAGATTGTGAATTTAATACTGGCGTCAAGGAAGGATCAACCAAGAAAAATTCAGCGAAGAAGCACGTTCCCAATGAGGTTCCTAAAGGGACTCAGGAGCCAGCCAACGCAGGGAAAGGCAAAGCTACGGTTGAATCAGAAAAGGGACCAGAAAAGAAATGGAAAAGACGTTTTCCTCGCAAGTCGGAAGAGCAAAAGAAGGTCCTGAGGTCAGAGAACAAATGCTTTATCTGTGAGCAACCTGGCCACATTGCTTATAATTGTCCTCAAAAGAAAAGGCCAGCTGATTCTGAAGACAAGGAAGACAAGAAAGGAAAGAAGCCCATGGCTGGTCTAGTGTCAGATATGGTGGGCGACAAGCCAAATTCAGATGCAAGTGAGCTTTGCAGAGCATGGGGAAAGGTGAGGGATCAAACAGTCCTTATTTTCTTTGATCCAGGTGCCAAAGCGAACTTCATTTCCCCAGAATTGGCTTCAAAGTTGAGAATCAGACCTGAAGAGATGGGGTATACATCAAAGGCAGGTTTGGCATGTCCTGGCCATATAGAGGCTGTGACACCCATCATCGGAAAGTTGCGTCTACATATCCAGTCCTATGTAGATGCTGAAGAATTTTACATCATGCCACTGGACGGATGTGATGTGTTGCTAGGTATTCCTTGGTTGTTTCGTGTACATGGAATCATGGATGCCTACAACAAAAAGATCATTGTACAGAGCAGGGGAAAGACTCACATTCTGGATGTAAAGCTTGAAGGGGAGTCTATTCCCATTGTATCAGCTTCTGCTATTACTTCTATAATGAAAAAGCATCTTTCTGCATACTTGGTTTTTGCACGTGAAGTGTCAGATTGTGATGAATCAAATTTATCTGTGTTAGATAAAGAAAGGTCAATGTTTTTACAACAGTATAGTGATTGTTTTTCCGATTCATTACCGTCTCAATTACCGCCAGAGAGACCCGAGGAACATGCGATAGATTTGGTGCCATGCAGTAGCCCACCAAATAAGCCTTCGTAGAGGGTTAGTGCGGCTCAACAGAAAGAGATAATGAGCCAAGTACAGGAGCTGTTAGACAAGGGGCTGATTCAGCCCAGTTCATCTCCATTTTGTTCTCCAGTGTTGTTGGTGCAGAAAAAGGAGGGCTCATGGCGTATGTGCATCGACTACCGTGCACTGAACAAGAATACCATCAAGAATAGGTTCCCTATACCTAGAATTGATGATATTCTGGACAAATTAGAAGGAGCAACTATTTTTATCAGGATAGATCTAAAGAGTGGGTATCATCAGATCCGCATTAGATCAGAGGATGTGCACAAGACTGCTTTTAGAACAACGTTTGGCCTTTACGAATTTTTAGTGATGCCCTTTGGTCTCACAAATGCTCCTGCTACGTTCAATAGGATGATGGACATAATTTTCTGTCCACACCAGCAGTTTGTTGGTACATTCTTTGATGACATGATAGTCTACTCAAAGAATGAAGAGGAGCATAGGCATCACTTGGCCATTGTGTTCAAAGAGCTACGTAGTCATAGGTTGCTCATCAATGCAAAGAAAAGTGATTTTTTTTTGGAAGAGATTCACTTTCTGGGACACATTGTCTCAAAGGATGGTGTTAGAATGGATCTTGCAAAAGTTGAAGCGATCAAGTCATGGCCAGATTTGAAGACGGTGCACGATGTCCAAAGCTTCGTGGGACTATGCTCCTATTACAGAAGGTTTATCCAAAATTTCGCTGAGATTGCTTCACCTTTACATGCTCTTCAAAAGAAGGCAGTCACCTTTAGATGGACACAGAAAGAGATTTCAGCTTTTAATCTCTTAAAGGAAAAGATGACTTCAGATCCAGTCATTGTGTTGCCAGATCTTAGGAAGTCATTTGTGGTCCAGTGCGACGCCTGTGCTAGTAGCATTGGTGCAGTGCTAATGCAAGATGGCAGGGTAGTAGCCTATGAGATTAGAATCTTGCAAGGGCCAAAAAAGAGTATGCAAGTCTATGAAAAAGAACTGCAGGTCGTGATTCATGCGCTCTTAAGTTGGAAACACTACCTGCTAGGTGCAGATTTCGTTGTCCAAATGGACCATCAGACCTTGCGATACTTCTTGACACAGGCAAAGTTATCTGGGAAGCATATGAGATGGGCAAATATCTTGTCCATGTTCCACTTTCAGATTGTGCATGTGGAAGGCAAGAAGAACGCTGCACAAATTTCAGCTGTGTCAATTACTTATCATCATGAACTTGATAGGGAAAAGTATGCAAATGATGAAGATTTTGCAAGGGTCTTCGAGCAGCTAATGGATGGACAACGTCATGAACACTATCTTGTCAAAGATGGGTTCATGATGATGCATGGCAGATTGTGTGTCACAAAGCCATTGCAACGCAAAGTTATGGAAGAGAGTCATGTCCCACCGTATGCAGGGCATCGTGGTATCGATGCTACAGTTAAAGCGGTTGAGACATTCTTCTACTAGCCTACATTGAGAAGAGATGTGGATGCCTTTGTGCAAGAATACCTAATATGCCAAAAGGTCAAGTTTGACAAGCAAAAGGCAACAGGGTTATTGCAACCATTACCTATTCCAGATAAACCATGGGAAAGTATTGCTATGGATTTTATCTTTGATCTTTCGAGAACGCAGACAGGAAACAATGGTATTTGGACCATCATTTGCAGATTCAGCAAGCAGGCTCATTTTATTCTTGTCAGGAAGAAGATAAAGCCAGATCAGATGGCACACTTGTTTATGAGCAATATTTTCAAGTATCATGGCATGCCACAGTCAATTGTTAGCGACCGTGATCCACGCATGACAAGTTTGTTCTGGAGAGGCTTGTTTGAGAATATGGACACAACGCTCAAATTCTCTTCGTCATTTCATCCTCAAACAGATGGGCAATCAGAAGAAGCAAATTCTACTGTCCTAGGTCTGTTGAAGTGCTATGTGTCAGAGCATAAAGGAAAGTGGGAGCAATATTTGCCATTGGTGGAGTATGCATACAATAATAAAGTGCATTCATCAACTGGCAAGGCACCTTTTGAGATAGTTGAAGGTGGCAAGAAAGTTCCTCCTATACTGCATACAAAGGACAAGATATTTGAAGCAGACAAGTATGTTCAGGACATGGATGAAATGTACAAGAAGGTCAAAGTGGCCTTAGAAAAGCCTCAAACAAATCAAAAGAAAGCAACTGATCGTCACCGTCGTGAACTGGTATTTTCACTTGGTGATTGGGTGCTTCTACGCTTTGAAAAGGCAAGGTTAAAGAAGATGAAGGGCAAGGAAAGAGTGTTTCCAAAGCTCAACATGAGTTACTATGGGCCTTTTTAAGTGTGCGACATAATCAGTGATGTTGCATATAGACTGAAATTGCCTGAGAGTTGGAAGATTCACAATGCGTTTCATGTGAGTCTTCTCAGACCCTATGTGGGTGATGTGCCAGAGGATATGCAGTTGAAGATCAGCCGGAAGCCGAGAAACTTGACGAGATCTTGGTCCCGGAACAGATTTTGGCACATAAAGAAAGAAAAGTGAAAGGCAAGGTTGCTAGGCGTTACTTGGTGAAGTTCAGAAACTATCCACCAATAGATGCTAAGTGGATGGAAGAAGGTGAACTTGTAGAGTCACCAACTGTGTTATCACTTTACCTTGAAGCCTTCGATTTGCACCTTGACCCCTTGAGTTTCAAAGCTACATGGATTGCCAGTGTGACAATGGCTTCTGAAACAAATGATATACATGGCATTTAAAATGAGCTCAAATGAAGTACCTGCTACATGAATGTTAGAGCTGTACAGATTGTCAGTTTGGCAATTGCTCTTATGGAATGTCCAAAAGTTTGGTTAGTGCTATAGAAGTGAGTATTTCTTGTCAGTTTGTCAAGGATACAATAATTGCTTCTATTAAAAGGTACATGTGTAACTGCATTCTTAAACTGTCGGTTTGGGTAAAGTGTTACTGGATCCAACGTGTACTAAAAGACTAGCAAAATGCGTAGCTACCATTTTGTCACTGGAAAGTTAATGACTCAAAGCATTGGGACAGGGTTCACACGCAGATAATACATGTGTCGACGAGGTGTTGAATACACCAGGGTTGACAATGAGCATGTATGTGTCGTACATGTGTCGACAGGTGTTGAATACACCAGCGTTGACTGTGAGCATGTACGACATAGATGCAAACGAGGACGTTTGAGATTTCAAGAGGGGGGTATGTCACCAACGTGTGACTACTATCTATCCTTTTTGTTGATTTCTTTCTTATTATTTATTTATTTTCACTTTTTGGAAACACCCCTCGGAAAATCTAACTGCCCTGCATTGCATAGCTAGTGTGGAACTGTTCAGAGGGAGTCCAGCCCTGAGGACAAGAGAGCACTAAGGTTGGACAAGGACTATGGTTAGCCAAAGTGGGGTCATTGACTAGCCAAAGTGGAATCCTTTGCTACAGAGGCTACATTTTAGTTCTTGGTGTGGCTGCAGTGTACAAAGAGGGTCAGATGACCTAAAAAGATACAATGGCAACATCTCCTAAAATTTAGGGAACTGCTATTTTGGAACCTGAAAATGTGTTCGCATCATTACCTCCGGAATGACAAGGGGAACATTTTATTACTCTGCCGTGAAGTCAATCGGGCAACCGGTCGGGAGATTTTTAGGCGGCAACCCCAAAACGGGAAATAGCTTGTAAATGTGCCACTTGTGCACTTTCCTCATGCAGGAAGAAGTGGCACTGAATTTATAGCTGGGAGGCTCATATTCAAGTTTCCTGTCACAGGTTAAGAGCTATGTGAGTATTTACTTTCCCTCTTATGTACAGTGCGGTGCCAGGAGTGATGCCCTGCATGCTACGCACTGCCCTCTCTCTCCCCTATGGCAGTATGTTATACCCCTCTAGTGAGATTTTCAATTGACCAATGTACAGTTGTGTGGGTTCATGCACGATTGCCGAGGCAAGAGCCTCTTGCACAGGTACTGGATTAACTAGCGGCTAATCTCTCGCAAGTACAGGTGATTCGGAGAGGTTTCACGTCTGAAATCTCGTTCGATTCAAAGGGCAAGTAGCCCTACAGGTGCGGGAGCTTGAGGACTTGCAACGCATGCGACCGGCACACGAAACGGAGCCCGAAATAGTAAATTACAACCTGCTGAGTATTTTTGCACGTTTAGAGTTTTGACCCTAAACGGACCCTAATACCCCCAGGAGGTTCGGGGACGCGAGGGGACCGCTGTACAGGTGATCTGGCGCATTTTCGGGGCTGAAAACATAGAATGCAGCGTGCTGCAGATTCTCGCTAGGTTTTGCAAAGTGCCCGTATGCGTCGGGAAAGTCATTCAATGTGTGGGAATACTGACTGTGAAGGGTCCTAGTACAGTTATGTTGCCGAAATCAGGCCGGAACAGTTGAAATTCAGCCAAGGTTGTGCGGGGCAGCTTGTAGGGAACCACAACGTTTATTCCCTCTTTTAAACAATAAAGAAATACCGAAAGGGGCGCCTAAGTTAGGGGTCAGTCTGGTGTCGGTCTTCTCATACAGGTGCAATCTAGCCGCCTGTATCCCTCTCCCCTTTGTTGTGTCTTGAAAGTACAGGTAAAGTGGGCGACAAATTAAATGGGTGAAAGAAATATAAGGTTTAAGTCTAAAGTCTACCGCCCTTTTTGGATTAAAGAGGCCGGTTTCAGGCATTTACTTGCTCACGCAATCAGCTAACAAGTGAACATGAAAGCAAAGCTGGGCTGCTTTATGAACAACCTCCAGATGGCCCATTTTAAACTCGTCTGTGACATCATATGTTCAAAAATGGATGCAACATTTGGACACTTGACACTGCTTGTGAATGAAATTGGGAAGAATGTGCATGAGATGAAACAATGTTTGCACCGAATGGAGTTAAACATAGTCACAAATTGCTCCTCTCGGCTTCTCTCCGAAGTGCTTGTAAGCGGCACGGTCCCCATGTTCCCTTGATTGCAGCTTTAGATGGGAAGCTAAAGAGGCTTAAGAACTTAGTGAAGAAAACAGCTAAGGTGCATTTTCTATGCGAGTCACCTAAGCACAATCCACACAAAGTGGAAGGGAAAATAGGGAAGGAGGTGGTCTTAAAGGAGGGCATTCTCACCAAGGCATCACCAATACTTGTGCCTGCTTTGAGAATTTTATGATGTGCTGCCAGGTTTGTCGCTGATGTGTCCTTGCCAGACATTGCACCCGACATTTTCGAACCATATGAAGCTCTATTAAAATCACTGGGTGGCATATCCTTTGAAGACCTTCAGTGAGAGATTTTGACAAAAGCATTAGATGAGGTCATTGTTGTTCGAGAGGCTCTGCGAGAGAGAGCCTCAACAAGGCCACCAATCTTGTGCTCTAGATCCTTTGAGATGGCAAATGATGGTGCCATGATCCTCCAGAGAAAAGAGCCTGCTGAGAAACTGCAAAATCCCTTCACTAGTCACCCGCCGCTGCCCCTCACATCTCTAAGCAAAGAACCTAAGAAGTAGCACAATAAGGGTGTTTGCATTAGTGTAATATCTAATCCTTGTGCCACTTTTATCATCCACTATGCCGTTGAGCTTGAAGCTTTGAGATTGGATACAATTCAAGCCTTGTCATGGGAGGGATAATGCAAAGGATACACAGGCAGTGACTCTTGTGGATTGGCACATTCCTTTTGAGCTTCAAGCCCTTGCCTAAATGGGTGCTTTCACACCTAGAGCTAGGTTACTTTCAAGGCATGTACAATAGAGGGAGAAAATGTTTCTTTCGAGGTACAGGAGGAGAGGAAACTCTCACGTCTGCAACGAGTCTACCTTGACCTCAAAGTGCCCTTTTTAACAGATCGGAGTTCTTGCTGCTCCGCAATAGTGGCTCATAGACGTAGCATCTGATGAGGCAGACTGAAAGGATTAATGGGGATGGACCTTTGTGTGCACAACCTCTTACACATCTATAGTGGGACCTTGGAAAGTGGTTTTGGAGGGACCCCTGAATCCTAATGGACCAATCACATTTGTTGGCTAGATTAGAGGCCATACCAGGAGCGAGGCCTTGTCCACTTTACTTCTTTCCCCTTCTTGTTCTGCATCTTCCCCAGCCACTTTGCTCCCCTCCTTATCTCCTCCCTGTGCATCGTCGGCGTCGTCAATGCCATCGCCATCAGTCCCGTATCTGTAGTTCACCCCCCACCTCTCCCACCAACACCCATCCTCCTCCTGCTCATTCCGTAGATACACCAATCCTCTCACCAGCACCTCAGGCGGCATCCGCTGTGCCAGCGCCTCACACTACTCACTTTCCATCAGCCTCCCCACCAATTCCATCACCCTTGCAGTCACATCTGCAGTGGGTGGATCATTTATGGCTTTCAAATCCGCAAAGGGCATAGAGTTCAGCCAACTCTTATCATTGTCTATGTCAATAGGCTCTCCAGCCACCATTGCTGCTTTGCATGATGTTAATCCAGTCCACAACACATGCAATAGCCCCATTTCTGGATTTCTTTAGCTTGACAAAGTGTAAGGCCATTGTGACAGTGGCAGTATCATCAACATCTGGGTACCATCTGTTGAAGAATTGGAATACCCACCCGCCCAGCGGCACATAGCCTGTTTAGGTATGTGGAGTACGGGGTGTGTCACACATCATAGCCCCACATATTCATGCAAACCATCGCGTAAAACATGGGAGGATAGTAACCAAGAAACTCTCCAGAATCCTAATCTTGCCTCTTAAGCACCCACCTCTCTACTTCCTTCAAACCCCATCGTCAGAACTGTACGAGCCCCATCTTCTCCATCGCCTTGAACGTATAGTCTATCCCTACAAAGAGCTTGTCAGTCCAACTCCCCCCCAAGAGTAAAGCCGCAGTGCACATTCTTCCTCCCCTCATCATAAAGCTCATCAAAGGACACCTCTGGTTTCAGCTTAGACACGGGCTTTTTGTTGCAAATGATCATCAAAGGCACTACGCACCCGAGTGCCTCGTACGCCATGTTGTATAAGCTAAAGGGAAACGAGCCAGGGAAGAGCACGACCCATGGAGGCAGAGAAGAAATGCCTTTCCAATCATAGATACCTATTGAAGCTAGCAAAATCTTGTTGAAGATGCAGGCTTTAGAGACACCTCCCCGACTGATGCCCATGTAAGTTTTTTGACGAACAGGATCTGTTTTTGGGACATGGAGAAGAGACAATGCTATGTAGGCTTCTATAGTGGCACTGAGATGGCCTCCATCTCCATAGTAAAGCTCCCACCCACCATGATCACACTGCCGCAGCTTAAGATAGTTGTGCCCATTTTCTGCACGGGCTTTCGGTGGTCGATGCCAAACATCTTGTAGAGGATGATGGTCTGTGAGGTTATGGTTGTATTGGCTTCAAGCTCTCCCCACCAATATCCTTGCCGAAGCTGCAAGGAAAGCAAGAACTCCTGGCTTTGCCGGATGCCATCGTTGAACGAGATGGGTTCGGTGTTTCACATATCACCTATGTACTCCTCCTTGAAGTACTCTTGACTGTAGGGCTCCATCATGGCCACAACTAATTAAGATTCAACAAGGCACTCCACTCTGATCAATGAGCTAGCCTGCAAAGCATATAGATGATCAAAATCCTGCTTTCACTGATGCCACAAGAAAATTACACACGAATGTCTGAAGTATGCATGCTGGTCAGCACATCAAATGCATGAATTATGTATGCATGTAAGGCTAGTGAGTGACACTATTGTTGCGCATGGTCCAAAATAAGATGACCGACCTGAATGCTATATTCTTAATAATTGATGAAGAAATGATCTTACCAGAGATTTGCTGCGCTGAATGAGAACATATGCCTGCATTATAAATCGAAGCAATTTTCAACATCTATATAACAATGCTTACCGTAACGTAAGCAGAGACAGACCTAATGAGACAGGAGGGGGTGCAGGCCAACTTGTAGCTTGTTGCTGCAAAGCTCCCTCTTCGGCTTCCAGGTGTTCCTCATGGTCAGCATTTGGGTCTGCCCTTGTTGCATGAGGATATCAAGCTTCTGCTTATGCCCTTTCGCTGAGATTGCACGGGCTTGAGAAAACATACAGGCAGGCTCTGCGCAGGAGGAATCGGCACCGTAATTAGCAATAGCAAGGTCCCCATTGCTAGAGCTTTTGCTATCACGGTAACTCATCTGGCACACAGGCAACAACTTGCAGTGTTTAGTAGACAACAAAAGACAAGACAAAGAGTATGTAAGCTTGTAATGGGCAAGGTGTCACATGCGAGGTTACGTTAGGTAATCAAAGCCGCACATGAAACCATGAAACCTCAAACATACAGAACACATGATTGCTCATTCTCACCATGAAGCCACACATGAAACTGCTCATGCTCACCATTTTTGCTTCTGGCTTTCAAATTTTCAACATCCGATTCTCTGAGGTCTGGGGCTTCTGGCAGTCATGAAAAGCAAGGCCAACCTCAAAGGGCTCACCATCCCCTCCCCTCCCCATTGCTGGAGTCTGGTAATGCCTAGATTCCAATAATTACTTTCTAGCTTATGGCGCTTCTCATTGGATTAAGCCTTTTTCAACCAATTACAGGTTATGCAAATGTCGCAGAGATGCTCTTATCAGGGTAGGCCTGTTTTGCTTCTCTTTTTACCTGTCCCTGGTGGGACGTTCTAACTCAAACACAGACACGAGCAGGGACCTAAACATGCTTTAAAACAATGAGCTCAAGTTACGTGGTACCTGCAAAGTTGCCATCTGCTGAGAATCACACGGAAAACACTTTCGCTGGGGGTTGCACTGCATGGAAAAGGGTGACAGCAAGCTGCGCGCAGAAGGACGCCTCAAAGCCGCCACTCAATTAGCAATACCTACAATAAGAAAGTGCGTGCAAGCTTTCCGCGGCGTGCGCTGCTGAGAGCCCGATTCTTCAAGCCACATCATTTGCAGAAAAAATACATTGTAACAAGGTGAAAACTGAAGCTTCGCTTCACGTTGACCTGCCATTATAACAAACAATAAAGCAATTGATCCCATCGGGAGTGTTTACAAGGCTCCAAGTGAGACACAAAAACAGTTGTGATGTGAGCAACCATGAAAGCTGTAGAATGGGATTTTGTTGGAGCTGATTCATGAGAGGTGGTATACAAGTGGTGGTGAGGTTTGGGGGGCAATCTAAGCAAGATATGTTATTGCAATGTCCAAGAGATACATTGACAAGCAATGTGATAACTGAATTAGCTATTGGAGAATATGATAACCCTGAATGGATCGACATATTGTTGATCTATCCCAAAGATTTGACACGTACAAGAGATCTAGATCATACAATGAACCAAATCATGCATGATACGAAGACCTCCATCTTTGACAGATGTCAGTCAACATACCGAAGCACCCCTTATAGTAGAGCTAGAGGAATGGATCCTCAAAAGACAAAGACGGTGTGCGGGATGCTATGATATCATTGGCAAACGTCAAGAATGTCATATCTAAACACGATGTTAGAAGTTGGACACACCCTACGGACATTGATTACTCCGCAGATTATCAATTTTTTGTAATTATTCATTTATTGAGAAAACTCGAGATTTCACCTTATAAATATTGGGACTTACAAAAGTTTCCAAATTGTATCCCAGTTTTGACAGTTAGATTGAGTAGATGGTTGATTTGGAACTTTAGGGTTTGAGAATTGTAAGATATTTATACCACTTTTTGACCTTAATGGAAAACCTTTGTCATTTTAAAGAAGTTTTGAAGTCCGTGAGTGCCCGTACTGTGTACGAGAGAGAGTGTGAGTTTCATCTTGACGCTACGTGTGCATCGGTGGTCGGAATCGAGTGCGAAGAAGTGCAACATGTTACCCCCAACGAAAGCTACACGCCGATACTTACATTGTGCGCGTATGGTCCGGTTTGGCGAGCTCCATCTACGAGATTCATATGGTGATTCGATGAGCATACGTTGTCCGATTTTGCATTGCAGCATATCCACGCGTTCGCATTGAGTAGAACTACACACTAGGCACTTTAGATTTCAGAAACGAAGACCTGAAAATTTCGGCCATACATCCTACACGTTTCTGCACCGGGTGTTTTGGGTTGGGGTTTTGGTTCATAGACCATAGAGAGAGCGACCTATTGGTGTTAGTAGGGTCTCCTTCAAGTTCTGTGGTGTTTCGAAATTGTTTGATGGGTGTTCAGCTATAGAAAGAGTTGTAGGAAGTTTCCTCTTATGCACTCTTGAAGACTGTGACTTAGACATTGGGTAGAGATCTCTGTAAGAATTAATTAGGAGTCGGCCGAGTGTAGGTTGACACCCTATGCTTGCTTCCATGCGCCTGCGGGTCGAGCTTCGTCCTTAGCTGACAAATCTTGTTAGGTGAGTCCTCGCTGTGCTGACGTCCGTCGCAGCGTATCCATCCAACATTGGCTCCGCTGCCGGGGACGAAAACCTTAGGTAGGTGACCGAGACTAGTCCTTGAGAATAAGGATTCTTAGGCTTGCCAAGAGTCTCGTTTTACATCTAGATAGGATTAGAGGGTGGAGGACTCTCTAGGTCTTAGAGGGAGTTTAGGGAGTGTGTGTCTGGCCTAGATCCTTCGACTTAGGTAGATTTAGGTATTAGTTGAGTTCTTGAGTAGGAGTTGGAGTGGTAGAAGCGGTGAGAGGAGATCTTGGGAGTCTGGAGAGCAACCAAAACACCATTATCACCATTTCACAGGATGAGTAGGAGTAGAGTAAGTAGCACATCATGATTCAGGATCTAGAGCACTTCATGCATGTATACTTGCTTGGTAAATTCATCACGAGGTTGTAAAAGACGCAAAAGTGTATTTGAAAGCTGAAGTGAAGTCCAAAAGTTACCGTGAGTGTTTCTGATAGAGTTGTAGAGCATCAAGAGTATTTTTGTCAGGAAAAAATTTAATTTTAAGCCAGGAGACATCCTACGCGTAGGATGTCTACAGGCTAATCTGGTGGGAATTTTGGAATTTTAAGTTGACCAGTGTGTTCAGGGGGTGGTTTTTACCCTATTTTCACTTGGAAGGTGGAAATTTGACCATATCTTGACTCGATAAGACCAGATAGACTGAAATTGCCAGACATCCTACCCAAATTGTGCCAAAGCATTTTTTTAAGACCAAAACCATGGAATGACTGCATGAGCATGATCTGCATGATATATTGAGTGACTGAGAGAGGTTTCATCTCATTTGAGTGAGAAAATTGGGTACAAAGCAGACTTTAGCACTTTTGACTGAAAAAGGCAAGAACAGCTAAAATTGGGGACTTTTGAAATCCAAACCAAAATCTAAGCATACCACTGGGTTGCTGACATCAAGGGGAAGCTGTGGGTCAAGTCTGGGGTCAAACAGGCCAAAAAGACATCCTACGCGTAGGATGTCTTCTGAGTGATTTTGCACTCCAAACCTAATTTTGAGTATACCAAAGTGATCAGCAACTCAAGGGGAGCCTATGATTTGAATTTAAAGCCATTCTGATGAAAAAGACATCCTACGCGTAGAATGTCTATAGCAAGAAATTGAAGCCAGATACAGACTGTGGGCAAAGCAAGGTGTTGTATAGCCTGAGGCAAGCCTCCTAGTCAATTTTGGTCCAAATTGGAGTTGATAAGATTGATCAAGACCAGCAACAAGCCGTGGGAACAGATTTCTGATCCATTGACCAGCTTATGGGTATCCAAATCAAAAAGTAAAAATAGCTGTGGACTTAGCACATCAAGGGAAGTCCATAGTGCAAAAATCCAAGCAAAACAGAGTAGGAGACATCCTACGCGTAGGATGTCTACTGGGACCTACTAAAGAGAAAATTTGACTGGGCTTAGACAATGAAGTTCCACTTGGCTTAAAGGTTCCAGAACTTCTTTCACAAGTGAATTTGGACCTTGTTTGGCCATTTGACGAAGCAAAGACAGAATGCAGACTTTTTCATGTAAATTGACCAACCTCCGAAGGAAGCACAATTCCAGATTAGCAGACCTAATCTAGAACACCAGCAGCGTTTAAAATACAGTAGTGGTTTGAGATTAACTCTCCATTTATACCGATCATTACTAAGATCACCTCTAGCAGTTAAATGCTTTGATTCAATTGCCGAAATTAAACGCTTGTGTACGGGTATATTCAGCAGCAAAGCAGGAGGTTGTGTGGAGACTGATCCTTTACCAGGTGAGTGGTTGGATTTGTGATAATTTGCATTGATAAGTTTGATGAATTTGAGATCAGGAAGACACATTTTTAGAGACCAGAAGGTGGCAGGTGACCAAGGTAGCTTAGTGTCCACCGAGGAGAGCGTAACTCAGGCAAGGCTAGATCCACTAGCATCGATTATTGAGGAGGGTAGTGATATTGACACTTCATCAGAAAAATCCTTCTTCATGATGGGTAGTCAACAGCCAGGAGGTTTTATCTATGACGGACCAAGGCCAGAAGGAAGCACCTCCCTAAATCCTTTGAATGATCCCAAGCTCACTATGATCTTCTTAAAAGGAACAAACTCGAGGGGAGCCCTAGTCTATTCTGACTATCGAGGACGCAAGTGCATTTGTATTGAAGAAAATCCGGCTCAGAGATTGGAGATAATTCGAGTCTATGATGATGGAGATAGATTTCGAAACGAAAAGGGAAACCACTATATGATAGTTAGTAACCCTGAAGATTACAACAGATATGGAGATAACGTGACGAAAGGGAAAATGGTTTCAGAAGCTCAAGAACCGCCACCAAACCTTGATCGACCTGGAGAAATTTTCATGTATGATAAGAAAACAAGTGCAAAGAACCACACTTAACCGAATTAAGCAAAGACAAGGTTCTTTACTTATTCTCTTATGAAACTGCTATGGGAAAGGATATAGTTTTTGTTGATAGGTACGGGCGGGAATACCAATGTATTTTCCCAGAGGAAGTAGAAAAGGCAACAATTCCCGGAGCATCAACATATGCCCCCGATGAAGTGCCAAGAGCCACCTACACCCCTAGCAAGTCAACAAATCCCTTTTCAGACGAGTATGACGCTACCTCACATTCTACCCGACAGCAGGCATTCAACAATCAAAACCAACCAGCAACTCAGCCATCATTGCAGGCATGGCTTCGACAAAGTGAAACATTGGAACAAGGCCGAAACCGAGATGGTTATCAAGCCGCACGAGGGCTAAGGGATTTGCAAGAACCCCCATTCTATTCAAGGTATCAAGGAGAGAGTAATCCAAAGACTCAAGGGTCAACAGAGCTTGGAAGACCACCCATAGAACGAGTTCGAAGAGATGAACCATCGCTGGCAAGAACTGTTAGAAACTATGGCTTAGGAGCACCATTGGGAGAGGAACAAGCCTACTACAGAAGACATGAGGAGGTATATCGATTAGGACGTGGAGATCCAATGATGAGATTTGTAGACCAACGTAGAATTAGACCTTCTCAAGTACAAAAATGGGTAAACAAGAAATACACAGGAGACAGAGATCCAAGAGATCATGTAGCAGCCTTTGTGCATGTAATTAGAGCTGAAGAGGTGGTCAACTTCCCTACCCAATTTGCAGGGTTTGGACTAACACTCGAGGATGACGTTGCTACTTGGTTTGACTCTGTGGAGCGTAGAGACTTTGAGTCCATGGAGGAAGTGTTTGACGAGAATTCTCACAAAGGGGGATAGCTCATAATACTGTCTCACAAATCCATAAATTCAAACAGAAAGATGAGGAATCTGTACGAAAGGCAGCTCTAAGACTAAAAAGATATGTTAAGTTCTGCCCTGTGGAAGAAATTCCAACTCAGTCTAGACTTATGCTTATATTCATCCAAGGACTAAGGAATGCAGATCTTGAAGGACTTACATATGAAGAGGAGCACAATGTTGAATGAGTTGACCGAGAAGGCTCTTTACTTCGTGGACAATTGTACGGTCTACAAAGAGAGGGAGTTCAAGGACCTTGACGACAATTCATCTTCACAACAAAGTGGAAGCAAATCTTCTAAAACAGCACCGAAGGGGGAAGTAGCTGTGAACTAGGAGCAGCTTGTAGATGAAGTGCTAAAAAAGATTAACTTGTACACCAAACCCCAGGCTAAACAGCTTAAGTGGTGTGCTATTGAACAAAAATGGACAAACCATGGGACGGAGGAATGTTATTATAACAAGGGATATGTGAGAGAGAGACCTTACGCTCCCCAAGCTCAGGTAGCTTCTCCTCAAGTTCCACCAATGCCTAGGTATCAAGCAGGCAACCTACCACGACTTGTAGGAGTAGAAAGACCACAACCAGTGTTGGGGCAACAACCACCCCTACCAGGATTACGACCGGTTGGCATCAGGTACACACCAATAGTAACCGAATCAGAAGAGAAGGATTTGGTGCCTATGCATGCATATTATGAAGATCCCAATGGATATGCGGCAAACTCTGTCTATTATCCACCGGAAGAACCCTCGAGACCAGAACCATGGAGCATGATAGGAAATACAGGACCACCAACAGTTGCAAAGGCAGCAGGAGAAGGAAGATATAGCTTAGATGAACGAACATTGTTGTTCATAGCCAACGGAGGCATGGGCGGATAGAGACATGCATACCAACAAAGAGGAGCTCAAGGAGCACCTCAACAACCCAAGGGACCTTGCTACAAGTGTGGAAAGCGAAAAATTAGAGAAGTATTTGGAAAGCTAGAAAGGCGTGTATGAAAGCCAGGAAAGAACGAGAGCAAACAGCTCTATCGGAGGAGTTAAAACATACAAAGGACAGATTAGAGCGGTTAGAAGATCTAGCTAGCTTAAGCTCACACACCACGGCAACCATAGCACCCAAGGAAATAGCCGAGCCCAAAAGTGCAGGATCAGGAGGATCAGTACTAGCAGATAAGATACATGAGCAGTTGGAAGCACTTCTAAAGGCTTATGAAGCCAGACTTAGAACCAAACCCGGGAACAAAGATGGATGACTTATCCATATGCTGAAATAGAAAAACAAAGGTTGGAAATGTGTAGAAAGATGATTGAAATAGCTCAATCATTGATGGAAGACCCGCTGGGTAAACCTGCAAATTGGCATGAAGTACCAGCTCCAACCCCTATCCAACCAACTTTAGAGGAACAAGTAGAAACGAAGGAAAGACTCAAGAATGCCTATGAGTCCAGAGGAGAGCCTATCATAGTGCCAAATATAGCAGATGAGGCAAGTGATGGGTTCCAGCCTAAAACATTGACAGAAATGGGTAAGGGTTATAACAGTCTAGATGACCCGTGGAAACAAATCCGTGAGGCCAACGGAGCTAACAGAGTGAGTAACCACATGAACAACAAGGGAAAAGAGAAGAATGAGACCTTACCTCCTATTGAAGAATTTGAGGCAAGGTCACAATGAACTTTGATATACATTCACAAGGGGGAGACCAGGGATCAATTAGTTCGAGGCACAGCCAAAAAGACTCGCTGAAAACTTTACCCTCTTACTTGGGAGAGTATGAAGACAAGTCTGAAGTGAGGGCAATCCCATCTCAAAGACTTTCTTCTAACAAAGTGATGGATTCACAAGGGTTGATTGAGTTATGGTCCACCCCGATGGCATGCACAATCACATTAGCCGAACTCCTAAGGTTACGACCAAACATGTGGACCACAGTAGGTAAATGCCTAGAAAAATTTGGAGTGAAAGACCCCACCTCGAAGCTTTAGGAAGGGATCAAAGAATTGGATAAGCCTCAACTAAACACCAATTGCAAGAGAGGATCAACACAAAACAGCATTTGCCACAGAATGGGGAATATATGCATATCGAGTTATGCCATTTGGCTTAACTAATGCCCCAGCTACCTTCCAAAGGTTAATGACGCACGCATTCAAAGAATACCTGAAAATATTCTTAGAAATATACATGGATGATCTTTGTGTACACTCTCTTTTACGAGAGGAACATATTGACCATTTGCAAAAGGTATTTGAAAAATGCAGGACATATCGAATCTGTCTTAACCCGAAAAAGTGTATTTTTTTGGTTAGGCAAGGCCGCATCTTAGGACACATTGTCTCAAGAAATGGCATAACCACTGACCTAGGCAAAGTCAAAGTCATAGTAGACCTGCCTAGGCCTACTTATGCGAAACAAGTGCAATCCTTCATGGGACACTACGGGTATTATCGAAGATTCATATATATGTATGTAGGCATTGCACAACCTCTGTATCGTTTGCTAGTCAATTTCGACTGGACTGAAGAGTGTGAAACTTCATTCCAAAAGCTGAGGGAAAACCTTGTATCAGCACCTGTACTTAAAGCACCAGATTGGGAAAAGATATTCCATGTCCACATTGATACTTCTGCATATGCAATCGGGAGTATTCTGGCTCAACCTGGGGACGGCACAATGGATTTTCTAGTTAGTTATGCCAGTCGACAGTTAAACAGTGTGGAAAAGAACTACACAGCCACTGAAAGAGAAGGGTTAGGAATGATTTATGCTATAAAGAAATTTCGGCATTATCTGCTCGCAAACAAATTTGTGTTTTTCACAGATCATCAAGCTCTTTTGTATCTGGTAAATAAACCATGCAATACAAGGAGAATTGTACACTGGTTTATTATATTGCTAGAGTTTGATTTCACAGTGGTGGTCAAAAAGGGTAAAACTCATCTACGGGCGGATCATCTTTCAAGGATACACAACGGGGAAGCTCCTGAAGGAGTAGATGATGACATACCAGATGCTTATCTTTTCAATATTGAAACGATACCCAAATGGTCTGAGGAAATTGTTAGCATTCTTTCCTTTGGAGGTAGGTTTGATAATACGGAAAACAACAAACAATTCGACAAACAAAAAACTTCCAGTTGATTGCAGGACGGCTGTATCATCTAGGATCGGACCAAATTCTACGATTATGTATAAATCCGGAAGAATGTGATTGTTACCTTGAAGAAGCACATGTCCAGGATTGTGCATTTCATTGTTCAACATTGAAAACACACCAGAGACTGAAACAGTTAGGGTTTTATTGGCCAACTATGTACGCGGACACACATGCTTATGTTAACAATTGTACTATATGTAGTGCCAAACGCCCAGTGGACCACGTGACATTGTTTCACGTAAACATTGCACCTGCATGGAGTCAATATATCATTGATTTCTTAACCACCAGGATGTTTCCTGAAAACATAACAAGAGCACAGAAAAGGGCTATAGAACTAGAGGCTCGCGACTTTCAGTTAATTGAGAACCAACTCTATAAGCGAGGAAAGGACAATCAAATTAGAATCTGTGCAAGTGAAAGTGAATACCTGCTGATTCTAGAACATGCACATAACGGAATACGTGGAGGTCATTTTTCGAGCGATAAGATGAAAAAAATTGTCTTAATCGTAGGAATATGGTGACCTACATTGCACATGGATGCTGAAGAGTTTGTAAAGCGTTGTGACGCATGTCAGCGCACCAAGGTGCCAATAAATAAAGATGAGATGCCACTACGGCCAATGATGGGAGCAAGGGCATTAGCTGGGACATTGATTTTGTGGGACCTATTTCACCCCTGCATATCGCACCCATACCCAATATATCATTGTGGCTATGGACTATCTCACAAAATGTGCAGAAGCCAAGGCAATGCAAAAAACAGATGCACGAACCACTGCACAATTTTTGTATGAGAATGTTTTTGTGCGATACGGTTTACCAATAGAAATTGTCAGTGATCGCGGAACACATTTTCTTAATGAAGTCATTGAATATCTACTAGAGGAATTCATACACAGAAAATTTGCTCCATATCATCCACAAGCAAATGGACAAGCTGAGGCCACAAATAAAACACTATGCACGGTTCTCACTAAAATTGTGTCAGAGTCAAGAACAGATTGGGATCAGCAACTACACTCAACACTCTGGGCATACAGGATCGCTTACAAAACATCGATAGGAACGACACCATACAACATGGTGTTTGGCCTAAATGCTATATTACCCATAGAGTTTTTAATTCCAACTCTACGAGTAGCGAAACGCTCAGAATGGACAGGGCATGAGCTCTCTTCAAGAATAGATGATCTTGAAAAGCTAGATGAACTTCTCTTGAGAGCTGTAGCTTTGATCTACGCTAAAAAGAGAAGACAAAAAGAGTTTTTCGATAAGCATGTGCACACGAAAGAGTTGAAAACCGGTGATTATGTACTTGTTTATACTTTGAAGCAACATGCCAAGAAACTTAAAAAGCGAGGGATGGGACCCTTTGTGATTAGTGATCTATCACAAAGCGGAGAAGTCAAGCTTGCTACATTAGCAGATGAAGAAATGCCCAATTGGATTAGTGGATGTCGATTGAAGAAATATCATTTACCACTAACACAGGATATGCTTCAACAAATCCATCAAGGAAAACAACGAATGGAGGAGAAACAGAGAGTACGAGAAGAAGCTCAAGCAGAAGAAAAAGAACGCATTGCAAAACAAAAACTTCTGCGACAACAAAAACTAGGTGGAGCACCATTGCGAATCAATGCCATTCGACTAACAACGTTGGATGAAGACACAATGGAGCCAATAATTGCAATCAAAGTGGGTAGTAATCAAGTTCAATCGATGGCATTGCTTGATTCTGGAGCTCAAGCAAATTTGATCTCTTACGGATTATACCAACAGCTCAAGTCCAAAGGTCAACTCCATCCTACTCCTCAAGTGCTGGAAAGTAGTACATCACACTCGTTGAAAACATTGGGATGGACTATATTGCATGTACAAGTACATCAATATATCTACCCACACAAATTTTATGTAGTCGACGATGAAAGCACACAACACCCAATGTTGTTGGGACAACCTTGGCAAAAATAATACAATGTGCAGATAGATTGGAATGCGAATGCAGTCAAAATTCAGCATGCACAAGAACAATAGGTAATAGCCTTTGCTCAACAATACCGGAATAATCAGCTGCCAACAATGCAATCACTGGAAAAAGAGCCAAAAGCAAGAGTGCCACCAAAGAACTACATGATAACCAAGGCTAATAAACAGGTAAAAGCCAACCATGCTAACTACATACATACAAAGTCACCAACCGCTGTGCAAAAATCTAGATTCCCAAAAAAAGGGAGACAAGTATGGATGCGGAAGGATAGAAATGACATGGCATACCAAAAACAATACAACGGAAGAATTCAACTGAAGCAGATAGTTCAACCACAACCCAAGGGAATAAAACAAATATGGATCCCAAAGAAAGTGTTCAGAAATAACCCAAATGTTACTCGCAGTTGGATACCGAAACAAAAGCCAAAGGAACTCCCTTCAGTACAAGCAACATCAGAAGGCAGCCAGATGCATTTGCAAAAGGACAACCGACTTATGTGGATGCCAATCAGCAACACAACAGTGGCACCAAAGGAAGTAGCAAAAAACCTACAAAAATCGGCAATAACAAGCTACCAATGGAAAGCAAAAGAGAGGCAGTCTATGGCCATTCTGGACAAGCCAATCCTCTCCAAGGAGACGACTACAGCTATATCAACAGTCGCGGCGAAGCAACTTACTTTTGAAAAAAAGACAATCAAGCAAAGAGCAGTAGAGTTACAACTGTTACTTGCAAAGAAAACAGGAAACCTCGACGGCGAATGCCAATAAGCATTTTGCTAATACCCTTCTCTTGCACAACATTGATTTTTCCATGCATTGACCGAGTATGCATAAAATAGGGCCACATTACACGGCCAAGCATTAGCACAATTTTTTCAACCTCTGCACGGCACATACTTTGAGGCGATAACTTGTCATCAGGGAGGACTCCGGCTAGGGGGGGGGGGGGGAGGCATTCTCAAATGCGGACCTAATGGCAGAAAGAGCAAAAAAGGGCATGATTTTCGACTATTTTTGAAGGGTTGTTGTTTAATTGCAAAATTTTCTGAACTAACCCAAGTACATATGCCCTTATACAACATGTATCTATAGGTATATGGGGCCAAATGCCGAATCAAGCCCCTAGGTGTGTGTATATAAATGAAAATAGCCATTTTTTGGGCAAAATATTGGTAAAATGGAGAAATCCGGCCATAAAAATTGCATGCGAGTGTATATAATGCTTTGCGGAGATGTTTTTTATTTATCATGGTTTTTGGGGATTTTTTGGGTTTGATTTGCTATTTTTCTTTTAATTTTGCTAATTTTCGGTAGAAAAACTTCAAAAATACAAAAAGCAGGTGAAAAACGATCGTAATGAAAAACAAAAAATATGGGGATGATCAGTGACTATAGGACAACCTATGGTACAGTGAGGGTGCAATTATGAGAGTGGAGCGGAAAGCATGTTTTGGCCAGATTTTGACCGAAATGCCAAATTTCTGGTAAACAGGGCAAATGGAGTCCAAATCAAGAAATTTTTGAGCTTAAACCGCATCTCGCAAGAAGTTGGGAGCACATGTCAAATTTCATGAAAAGTGGTTTGGGGACCTCCATTATAAGAAATTTTCACCTCATTTTTAGCTCATTTTCACTATTGTCCTTTGAGAGATAGCTTCTGTCACCTAGAGCGAGCGGAACTTCCAACAGCTTCTACGACGCACATGACTACCCAACGGGCTTCAAACATGAGAGGATCTACGGCAGCCGCAAAGTCACCGGAAAAGAAGAAAAGGATGACCATAAAGGATTATTTGGAAGAAGTAGAGCCCTTTGTCATACCGGAAGGAACTCTAAATCCAACCAGCACATGGATCCAAGAAGACCTGCTAGAGTCAAATGATCTAAAAATCTACCAAGGAGTGTTCAAGGACACCGAAGGAAATGTGATAGAGCTACCAATGCTACCGCGAGAACTCAATGAGTTCGTCAGAAGCAAGATGGCAGAGTACCTGGAGAAGATTGATCTCCACAATTACTTTGAAGCGGTGCCGGCAGGTATTGACATAAAAAGATTATGGGAATTTGTGACAACAATAAAAGAAGACGGAGTGGCCCGAGTTACAGATCTACAGGGCAAGCCAAGCACTGAGATTCAAATCACAGAGAGAGTAGTGGCGGCTGCACTAGACCTCTCCAACAAAGGGGATAGTGTAACCAAAAGAAGAGACAAAGTAAAGGTGTACACCGAAAAGAAAGGCAAATATACCTTTGAAGACATTGCCAACCCCAAAGTGGCAATCATGAGTCAGCTATACAATCATTATTTCCATATGTGTACAAAGTGACCACAAAAGTACAGAATGCCGCCTGGAGCTATAACCACAACATTCACCTGGGCAATGTAGAAAAGCAAGCCGAAGATCATCAATTATGCAGCTTATGTACATGATAATCTGGTGAAGATGGGTAACAAGAACCCCACATACATCGTGTCAGGTGAGCTAATCACTAAGGTGATTTATGGAGCATTTGGCACGCAAATGGAAGCTGGCCCGACCCTCCATCACAAAACGACTGGCTAAGGCTCAAGGAAGATAAGGAAGACGAATAGCCCAAAGCACCAAGGGTAGCAACCTGTTTGAAAGGCCGGTTAGAAACCGTGCAAGAAGAGCAGCCAGAGCTGAAGAAGGGAAAGAAAGAATCTGTCCAAGTGCGAGTAAAAGAGACGAAATCACAGAAAGCGGCTTGGCTAGAGCGGCTGATGGAAAGCTTTAAACTAGAAAGAGCCCTCAAAGGAGATTTAGACGAGCTATGGAAGCCGTCTCTAGAAGCAATGTCGGGATCATCCCGAAGGGTGCACAGAGACAGATTCGATGATTACATTAAGAATTTTGAGATTCTTGATGCCACGGCAGAGAATATCCCACATATACCCTTTACAAAAGAGGAAGTGGAGCAAGTACGACAGAAACTGCTAAAAGAGAAGGAAGGCCAAGAGAGAGAAAGGAAGACAGAGACTTTAAGAAAAAGCCGACAACTCCACCGGCTAGCCCTGAGTCCAGTCTGCCGCCCTCACCACTTCCTCGTAGCCCTCCACAAGAAGACAAAGAGGAGCAAGACCAACCAGAAAACCAAGAAGAGTCCAAGCAAGGGCAAAGCCATGAGCAAGAACCAAAGGCAGAGGCTAAGCCTAAAAGTGGGCAACCAGAGCCAAATGAATCATACAACACATTTCTAGACCTGCTAGCTGCCGGATATACAAAAGAAGAGGGTGCCACAGTCGCATTCGACTTGGCAAGCATGGGGCCAAAGAGCAAATGCAAAGCATACGGTTAGTAGAGCTAATGGAGATGGCCACTGATACAGTGGACCTGCATCCGCCCACCAATGATTGGGATGTGGTGATGACAAAGCTAACTGAGCTCAGAGCACAGTCAATGGCCTCAGAAAGTGAAATGGAAACTCTCAAAGCCACTAAAGTGCAGATAAAGCTGGAAGTTAACACTTTACAAAAGCAAAGCCAAAGCCAGATAGAGCGAGAAGTAGAGCTACAAGACAGTCTGGCAAAGGCATTGCAAAGATGCCGGGAAACGGAAAGAGAAAATCAGGCAGCAATTCAAAGACTGCAAGGAGCCGAAGAAGAG
Organism: Adiantum capillus-veneris; assembly: GCF_014529385.1. Lineage (NCBI taxonomy): Eukaryota > Viridiplantae > Streptophyta > Polypodiopsida > Polypodiales > Pteridaceae > Adiantum > Adiantum capillus-veneris. Next base: position 6,394,752 of record NC_140957.1, read on the forward strand.
TATAGACAACTCAACAAGTCATTGACAGATGCAGAGAGGGAAAGGGATAACCTAACCCTACAACTTGCTGAGGAATCCAAGGAAGTTGAGGCCATGCGAAATGCAAAAGAAAAGGTAGAAATAGACCAGGAGGCTAGCCAGGATGAGGTCCTTGAGCTCAAGAACCAGCTTAAAGTTAAAGAACAAACCATCCAGCGGCTTCGAGCATCTCCTGCCAGAGTCAGAATGACTAGTTCGACTCACACCACTACCGAAAGCCAGATTTATGAAGAACAAATGAAAGAGCTTCAGAAAGAATTGACTTTAGAGAAAAATCAAAGGTTGATGATGGCGGAAGGGTCGGTGGTTATGCAAACACGCATGGAAGAAGAGCAGAAAGCAATGCAAGAGGAGCTAGAAATTGCCAAGAGAAAGCTCGAGGAGACGGAGAAGATAAACACCGAGTTGAACGACCTCCTCGTGAACATGGGAGAGGAAGATGAAACAGCAAAACAGACATTCCTAAAGGAGATAGAAGAACTGAGAGGACAGCAGGCAGAAGAGCAGGCAGGCACAAGGCCGGCAACCATGGAAGGCATAGACCTGGAGAATGTGGCGGATCCTGTGGACACACCCATGCAAGAGGAAATCCTAGTAGGACCCTCTCAAGAGCCACAAGATCTCACACAAGAAGAGGAAGAGAAGCTGCGCAAGGCCATAGAGGTAGAAATAAGAGAAACGGCCAAGGAAGCCTTGGAATGGGTCCATGACCATTAAGAAGATAGACGCCAGCAATCTCCGGCGTGAATGGCTCCAGCCCTCTCTCCCATATCCTTTGCTAAAGTACAAAGCTGCCACCATCGACAAGAGGATTAGAGAAGAGCCAACAGTGCCACTCTACACAGCAGATATCTCCCAGCCTGAAGGGGCCAAGTTGATAGTCAACTCCCAACCCAGGTGGAGAAAGGCGTGGTTGACGAAATATCCACAGTACCTAATCCATTTGGTAGAGGCACCCAAAATCATCAGAGATAACCTAAGTTTCTGCCCTCTACCAAGGATACGGCCGTGGAATGCCGAGGAAATACTACAAATAAGCCAACCCACTTGGTTGAATTATCCGAAGATGCCAGGCTTGAATGCAGGCGAGAGAATAAGTGTTCAATACATGGTGAAAACCCTAACGGACGCCATCAAATTGTTCACTGGCTCACCTGACCTTTCTTGCATAATGATAAGGAAGATCTGCAAAACCCTTTTGACAGTCTTCGAGACGTTCAAACCGGGCCAAGTGACAGACAGTATCTTCTTCTTTCAAGATACTTACAAATGTGCACATGATCTGTCTGGTCAGCCTTCAAAGGAGGTGATACATGCATTGTATCAAAGGATCATGTTTTTGCCATCCTATAACCTCTAGGCCTTTGAAGAAGCGTTCTACACTGGCTTCTTCACCATCAACACTGATATATTCAGCCCAACACTGCTGGATTTACATGCAAGATACGAGTCGTTGCTCAAGATGCGCGAAACCATAAGATGAAGAACCAGCTCAACAGCCATGTCGGGGACGACATGAGCAAGGAGGGGGGGAGTGTTAGAAGCTGGACACACCCTACTAACATTGATTACTCGACAGATTATCATTTTTTTGTAATTATTCATTTATTGAGAAAACTCGAGATTTCACCTTGTAAATATTGGGACTTACGGAAGTTTCCAGATTGTATCCCAGTTTTGACAGTTAGATTGAGTAGATGGTTGATTTGGAACTTTAGGGTTTGAGAATTGTAAGGTATTTATATCACTTTTTGACCTTAATGAAAAACCTTTGTCATTTTAAAGAAGTTTTGAAGTCTGTGAGTGAGCGTATTGTGTACGAGAGAGAGTGTGAGCTTCATCTTGACGCTACGTGTGTACTGGTGGTCGGAATCGAGTGCGGAGAAGTGCAGCGTGTTGCCCCCGACGAAAGCTATGCGCCGATACCTACATTGCGCACGTACAGTCTGGTTTTGCGAGCTCCATCTACGAGCTTCATCTGGTGATTGGGTCAAAGCATGGTTTGGTGGTACAAAAAGTAGTGTCCTTGACACAACATATGCTTGGTGGTTCTTGTGTGTAAAAACCATGGGCATTTTTTTGGAATTGGGGAGGGCAAATAAACTTCTTTTTTAAGTGGACGTTTTTTTAACTTTAGAAGCATGCAATCCTAAGAAGAGGTGGGGGTGACGGCGGGGCGGCGGGTGGGGTTACGGTTGGGAGCTTTCACTCCAGCACCTCTCTCTCTCTCTCCCTCCCTCCGTCGCACGTTCCTCTCCCTGTGTGTCTCTCTCAGTTTTGAACCTTCTCGCCTTCCTTGCCGCCTCCATAGCCACCGAGCTGCTGTGTTCTCTCTCTCTCTCTCTCTCTCTCTCTCTCTCTCTCTCTCTCTCTCTCTCTCTCTCTCTCTCTCTCTCTCTCTCTCTCTCTCTCTTTGCAAATGGATAGTAGCGCTGGAGATTACTGTCTTGGTGATGCTCAGGACCTTTCTTTCGATGACATAGAAGGTGATGCTCAGGACATCTCTTTCAACGAGGTAGAAGGTGATGCACAACTCCTCTCTATCGACGAGATGGAAGGTGATGCACAGTTCCTCTCTTTTGACGAGGTACAAGGTGGCCCAAGCAATGTTCAACAGATGCACATCAATTCCATTAGCACTAGTATTCCAGCTGCATGTACCGGTAATCAGGCTTTTCTTCGTGATTATTGGGCTGCAAAGAAACGCGCACAGAGAAGCAAGGAAAGACATCCTACGTCTTCTCTTGGATTACGGGAAGCCAGGTCAAGAAAGAACATTTGTGCAGCGGTTGCTCGATGTTGGCGCAAGCAAACAGTAGGGATTGCAAAGAATGAGCAGAAGGAAATATTTCGGCAACTCTTGGACCACCAAACATTTTCCTTGCTGCAACCATCAAATTTCAGCAAAGTCGAAGACACTATTGTATTGGGTATGTGCAACACTTTGACTCAAATCAAAGTCCCTCATTCATCAAGTGAAATTTTTGTAAAGAGAAGCTCTTTGGCAATGATTCTGAACAATAGTACAAACTCACAATCAGTAAAACAATCCAGAATGGCTAGTATCTTGGGAATCCATCGAAGGAATATAACTGCAGCAAGCTCACGGCTAGAGAATAAAGATGAAGATGAAGTGTTTCCATTGAGTGCTTGTGAGAGACAATTGCCACGAGGAACCGTTATTACCAATGAAATAAGAGATTTGGTATATGCTTTTTGGACATCAGAGGGCAGAGTTTCACCCAACAAGAAAGACATATGCAAGATGAGAATTGGAAGGAAAAGTGTCGTCAAACATCCTATACATCTACTCGATGAATCTCAGGTACCAACAACTTCTAGTAATTGTACATCTTGTTTGGTGCTACTTAAGGCTTATTTGGTCCAGACAGTACCAAATTTGGTAGTCTGTTGTACGGTAGAGGGTGTTTACAGTACCAAATAATATCTATAAAGTACCAAATCCTAGCTATCGAGTGCCAAAGCCTATCCATAGAGTTTAAAACCCTCTCTATAGAGTACCAAAACCTAATTATCCAATACCAATGCCTATGTATAGAGAACCAAAAGTCTATTTACAGAGTACCAAACTCAACGGATACCACCAAAGCCTCTCTGTAGAGTACCAAATCCTATCACTATAGGACCAGGATCTATTTACAGGGTACCCCACACATCTGATAGTACGAAAGCCTATATGTAGAGCACCAAATCATGTCTATTGAGTACCAAAGGCTATCTATAGAGTACCAAAGAACATCTGTAGAGTACCAAATCCGGTGTATCTAGTACCAAAGCATATGTATGGAGTACCAAAGCAGATCTGTAGAGTACCACATCTGGTATATCGAGTACAAAATCCTAGCTATCGAGTGCCAAAGCCTATCCATAGAGTTTCAAACCCTCTCGATAGAGTACCAATATCTATTTATCGAGTACCAAACTCATCAGATACCACCAAAGACTATGTGTAGAGTACCAAATATTCTCTGTAGAGTACCAAATCCTATCTGTAGAGTACCAAAGCCTATCACTATAGGACCAAAGTCTATTTACAGGGTACCCCACACTTCTGATAGTACCAAAGCCTATATGTAGAGTACCAAATACTGTCTATCGAGTACCAAAGGCTATCTATGAAGTACCAAAGCACATATGTAGAGTACCAAATCCGCTATATCGAGTACCAAAGCCTATCTATGGAGTACCAACTCAGATCTGTAGAGTACCAAATCCGGTATATCGAGTACAAAATCCTAGCGATCGAGTGCCAAGCCTATCCATCGAGTTTCAAATCCTCTCGACATAGTACCAAAACCTATTTATCCAGTACCAATGCCTATGTATAGAGAACCAAAGTCTATTTACAGAGTACCAAACTCATCGGATACCACCAAAGACTATCTGTAGAGTACCAAATCCGCTCTGAAGAGTACCAGATCCTATCTGTAGAGTACCAAAGCCTACCACTATAGGACCAAAGTCTATTTACAGGGTACCCCACACTTCTGATAGTACCAAAGCCTATATGTAGAGTACCAAACTCATCGGATACCACCAAAGACTATCTGTAGAGTACCAAATCCTCTCTGAAGAGTACCAGATCCTATCTGTAGAGTACCAAAGCCTACCACTATAGGACCAAAGTCTATTTACAGGGTACCCCACACTTCTGATAGTACCAAAGCCTATATGTAGAGTACCAAACTCATCGGATACCACCAAAGACTATCTGTAGAGTACCAAATCCTCTCTGAAGAGTACCAGATCCTATCTGTAGAGTACCAAAGCCTACCACTATAGGACCAAAGTCTATTTACAGGGTACCCCACACTTCTGATAGTACCAAAGCCTATATGTAGAATACCAAATAATATCTATAGAGTACCAAAGCCTACCGATAGTACCAAATCTACGGTACCATATTTGGAACTTTTTGGTATTGTTGAACTTGGGTGCATGTCTGTCCACTATTACAGTACCAAATTTGGTACTTTTTGGTACTGTTGAACTTGGGTGCACGTCTGTCCACTATTACATTACCATATTTGGAACTGTCGAAAGCCAGTTTTGGCACTACTGCAGTAGTGAAATTTTACCAGTACCATGATGTTGGTTTTTTTCTGAATCATTTTTTGTTTGTGCCATAGGTTGAGCTGTACCAAAGATTCAAGAAGGATCACCCAACAGTCGTAGTGTCTCTTAGATGCTTCGAGGCATTGAAACCATACTTTGTATGGAAGTTGAAGGACAAAAATACTTGTTGATGTGTGGCTCATGTGCAGATGCTCTATTTCAAAGAGGCCCTTAATCAAATGCGACAGAACAAGTTTGGGCACCACAGGAAAGGTCACCTTTGCACTTGCTCCGTTTGTTGCAGAGGTGATGAGAGAGGAGCGTGCTTTGCAAACCAAGTAGTGTGTCAGCACATCACCGTTATGTGGGAATCCATCATGTGCCCAAAGCCTCCAAATTGTGAATACCATGCAAAGAAATGCTTGATGGGGGACTGCTCACAATGTGGAGTACGGAGGTTGACATTTTGTCCCGATGAGATAGCAGAGGATAGAAAGGAGGTGTCTGTGAAGGTTTTCATGGAGGTTGGAACAGGACAGGTTCACGAAGGTGGGAGTGAGAAGAAGAGAAAGGACTTGATTGTGCAACGGATGAAAAGTGGGACTTTTCTTAGCCTATTTTCAGCCCATATGACAGGCTTCATCAGGCACAACTTTGTCTTCCGCTGGCAAGCCCAACAATTCAAGGACTGTTTGCATAATTTTCCTAGCAACGTTGTAGTATCTGTTATTTGACTTTGCGGAGAATTATTCCTTTAAAGTTCAGAATGAAATTCAGTCAACGCATCGGTGGTCTACCCAAGTCACAATACTTGTGCACATCACTTTTTTAAGAAATGCAGCAGGTGGTACACAGAAGACGCTACACTTCTACATATCGCATGACAAGCAGCATGACACATTGTTTGTACAACATTGTTTCTTGTTGCATGACAAGTGGCTAAAAGAACGAGGACATTCTCTACAACAACATTGGGTTTGGTCAGATGGTGCTGCTTCACAATTCAAGGCCCGTAGACCTTACTATTTTGTGGCCACGTACTATCAAATGACAGGCTTGCACATGATGCATAACTTCTCTGCATCCGGCCATGGAAAAGGTGAACATGATGGGGCAGGGGCAGTCATCAAGAAAACTTTGACACATGAGGAATTGAAACCAGATGGCTGGCGTATGAAGTGTGCAGCCGATGTTGTCAACTTTTTGAAAGCAACTTTTCAGCCAAGAGAACAGTCTCAGAGGTGTAATACGCAAAGAGTCTTTTGGCTTATTGGCGTGAATGAAGTGCAGCGCAATCTGCAATGGGACTGTGAGCGCATCGTTGGCTCCCTGTTAGGTGCAGCGGAATGAATGTTGTATTTTCTCAAGATTAGTGATCTTTATTGCTCAAGGTTCCTTTTAGTTCTTAGGGAAAGAGAGAGCTTTCCGTCTTGTAGAGTGTTGTGGTCACGAACAAAGTGAGTGGATATTGTGCGTGCAAGTGAATGAGACTGAGAAAAGGAGAGAGAAGAGATACGACATCCGAGAGGTTGTAAAACCCTCCTCCGAAGGCCCCACTCTCGTCGGCGAGAGTGGTCTAATTTGATTGCACAAAGGTGTACAATGCGTATGCAATGGACTGATGCAATGGGACTATGCCGATGACGACGACGACGACTTGGCTGAACTCTGTGGTCTTCAAATCGTTGAATTCGGGGACTGTTTCGGTGGCTGAAATTCTTTGTTTTGGCTGCGTTTTTATGGATGAAAATGGCTATCTTCTGCAAGGCTTCAAGAGCTAAATCTGCTATTGTGTCTACTGCTGAAAACGCTGCTGTTCTGATGCATTTATGGCTGAAAAACCAAAACGCTGGTTTTTAGGGTTTGTTGCATTTTTAGGGTATGCTGGAAACGCTGCCACAGCAGGTTACCATGGGCTGAAAGATTGCTGTCAAGGCTGTTGATTCTCTGGCGTAGTGAATGGCAAAACGGTGATGCTGTCACTGAAAAACGCTGACCTTTTTGCTAGCTGCTGGCGATCTCTGCATGTGAGGAAAACGTTAGAGCAACCAGGAAGATGGCAATTGCAAATCTTGTAAACATCGCCGAGGAGAAGATGCTCTATGGTGAAAACGCTATGCTTGATGGTCTAGCCTCGCCAAGGGGATGGGGAGGTTCTTGCTGAGAGGGAGGGAACACCTGCTGCTTGGGGAAGCCTGTTGTACTCTCTGCTCATCTGTCAATTAGTGCTAACTTGGGTTTGCTTATAAATTAACTTACCCAATTTGCCCTACTGACTACCCAACAAAAGGCACTTAATAAATAAGTGAAAAATGTCAAAAATAGGGAAAATGGGATAAAGTCACTTGAAAAATCCCCAAACTAACTCTGATGGAATCTGATGGAAATGCTTATGCTTATGCAGTGTGCAACCAGAGGATATGCATCTACACTGAGTGACTGGGCATGCACGGTCTACGAATAGACTCACAAAAGTGCCAGATCACTTCTAATCTAATTGACTTGACTGACGGGAACCCTGTAATGGTGCAGCTTGTCCACGGACACATAGGGTTGGGATGAGAAAAGAGTCGCAACATCTCTTGCCGTATTGCTTTGTTCTCGCGATCTAGGATTGCCTTTCGTTCTTGGTACTGGTGCTCTATGGCTGCCATGTCTTCTTCATAGGCTTTTCTTTCTGCTTCTCTTTCTGCTTTTCGTGCTTCGCGTTCTAACTTCTCGTCCATCATCCTATTGTCGAAAGCCTCTATAGGAGTTAGTGCAATCGGTGTCGTAGATGGTGAAGGGGGAGGGTTGGAAAAGTCTCTTGGTGGAGAAAACTCTTCGTCGCCTCTCTCATGCTCATCACCTCCAAGCGAAGTATCCATTCCGCTTCGAGTGATGACCATTCTGCAATCGTGGGGTCCTGTGGGTTCTTGGGGGTTCTTGAGTTCACGAGGAACTTGGGTTCTTGGGGGTCTTGGGTTCTGAAGTTCACAAGGAACTTGGGTTCTTGGGGGTCTTGGGTCCTTGATTTGTGAGAATCTTGGGTTCTTGAGGATCTTGAGGTTTCCTTTCGCTTGCAAATCACGTTGAAGAAGGATCTTCTCTTCACACGAGTTCTACTCCTTTCTGCGGGCGCACCCCTTGGCGGCCTTGCGCTCACACCAAGGTTTCTTTTTCCCACCTCACGTCGATTGGCTGGCCGCTAAGTGCACGGACCGCTCTCAATGAGTGAAAAGAGACACAAGGGGAGGCTGGACAAGCCCTTCTTTCTTGGAATTCCTGTCACTCTTCAACAAAACACGATTAGGAATCGCCACGCCCAAGTAAACTTGGGTTTGTGCGATCGCAACAAGCAAAAAAAAATTCTTGTGGTTCTTTCCTTGAGTCATGCAGAACACTTCCAAAGCTCTGATACCAATGTTAGGTGCAGCGGAATGAATGTTGTATTTTCCCAACATTAGTGATCTTTATTGCTCAAGGTTCCTTTTAGTTCTTAGGGAAAGAGAGAGATTTCCATCTTGTAGAGTGCTATGGTCATGAACAAAGTGAATGGATATTGTGCGTGCAAGTGAATGAGACTAAGAGAAGGAGAGAGAAGAGATACGACACCCGAGAGGTTGTAAAACCCTCCTCCGAAGGCCCCACTCTCATCGGCGAGAGTGGTCTACTTTGATTGCACAAAGGTGTACAATGCGTATGCAATGGACTGATGCAATGGGACTATGCCGATGACGATGACGACGACGACTACTTGGCTGAAATCTGTGGTATTCAAATCGCTGAATTCGGGGACTGTTTCGGTGGTTGAAATTCTCTATTTGGCTGCATTTTTATGGCTGAAAATGGCTATCTTTTGCAAGGCTTCAAGGGCTAAATCTGCTACTGTGTCTACTGCTGAAAACGCTGCTGTTCTGATGCATTTATGGCTGAAAAACCAAAACGCTGGTTTTTAGGCTTTGCTGGAAGCGCTGCCACAACACGTTACCATGGGTTGAAAGATCGCTGTCAAGGCTGCTGATTCTCTGGCGTTAGTGAATGGCAAAACGCTGATGCTGTCACTGAAAAACGCTGACCTTTTTGCTACCTGCTGGCAATCTTTGCATGTGAGGAAAACGTTAGAGCAGCCAGGAAGATGGCGATTGCAGATCTTGTAAACACCGCCGAGGAGAAGATGCTCTATGGTGAAAACGCTATGCTTGATGGTCTAGCCTTGCCAAGGGGATAGGGAGGTTCTTGCTGATAGGGAGGGAACACCTGCTGCTTGGGGAAGCCTGTTGTGCTCTCTGCTCATCTGTCAATTAGTGCTAACTTGGGTTTGCTTATAAATTAACTTACCCAATTTGCCCTACTGACTACCCAACAAAAGTCACTTAATAAATAAGTGAAAAATGTCAAAAATAGGGAAAATGGGATAAAGTCACTTGAAAAATCCCCAAACTAACTCTGATGGAATCTGATGGAAATGCTTATGCTTATGCAGTGTGCAACCAGAGGATATGCATCTACACCGAGTGACTGGGCATGCACGGTCTACGAATAGACTCACAAAAAAGCCAGATCACTTCTAATCTAATTGACTTGACTGACGAGAACCCTGTTATGGTGCAGCTTGTCCACGGACACATAGGGTTGGGATGTGTCACGTGACACTCCTGCTCATTTCATTGTGATGATGGCTATTCACAAGACAACCACACCGCCATACACTTTCGATCACTTTCATGCTTTTGTGATCCGTGTATGCATGGGTTGTGGAGAAGATGCAGGAATAGAATGCACATTGAAGAATGGAAATATGTTTGCATCAAACCATTCCCAGAGTCCGGGGATACAATTAGGGATGACGAATCAAATGACGAGGAGGAGGGTGGAGATTCAACATCGATTCCGATGAGCCAAGTGTCCAACCTGCCACTATATGAAGGATTCCCTGAAATGTTAAGTGGCATGCTATCCATAGGGGATAATTTTGTAGTGAAAGCAGCTGAGGCAAACAAAGACTTCTACATTATCAAATGCACAAAAGTGTTGTACCAAACGGTGAAAGCACAAAAGGATAAGTGGCATAACAAAATTGTTAGAGGAGGGAAGGTTGTTGAAGGCTTTTTTTATGGCCAAGTTGAAGGAAAAGCTGATACATATCGGCTATTGGATCACACATCTCCGGTAATGATCTACTCACATCTTGTTAGGGCCATACGTTTCCCGATGGAGCCTATTGCAGGATCCCTAGGTCAAATTTTACAATACAAGTTGTCTACTGAAGTATATGAGAGGATATACAATAGCATGCCATATCATGATGATGAGAGCGACGAAGGTGCGTCCATGTTACTTGAGGGCAATGAGAAGCCCTGATTGAACAACTGAATCCGGTAGTCAATAGTACCAAATCTGGTAGTCAACAGTACCAAGTGTATTCCGCACTATGTGCTTTTTAGTGACTGAGTCAACTTGATTTTTTGGCCCTGAGCTTTATCTGTTCTCTCTATCTAGTTCTATGTTGGTATGTTACCTTTCATTACATTACTGTTTCAGTTGTCCACACTATATGTGTATTTGGTACATCTTGGTACTGTTGAACTTGGGTGCTTCTCTGTCCACTATTACAGTAGGTACTTTTTGGTACTGTTGAACTTGGGTGCACGTCTGTCCACTATGACATTACCAATTTGGAACTGCTTGAACTTGCTGTATCACTTATGGTTTACTTTATTGCTCTATCTGGTTCTGTGTTGGTATGTTACCTTTCATTACATTATTGTTTCAGTTTTCCTCACTATATCTCTACTTTTTGGTACTGTTGAACTTGGTTGTCCACTATTACAGTACCAAATTTGGTACTTTTTGGTACTGTGTTGAACTTGGGTGCACTCTTGTCCACTATTACAGTACCAAATTTGGTACAATTTGGTACTCCTTGAACTTGCTGTATCACTTATGGTTTACTTTATTTCTTGGTATTTTTCAGTTTGTCTATTCGTATTTGATACGACCACCTTGAGCAATGTCTAGAACTACGTTGATAACATAAAAGGTATGCCAAACATAGATGCTATCTACCTCAAAAATTAAAATATTGGGCAACCTGGTTAGCTCCAAGAGGCTTCAACTGAATTAGTCAGAGGTTTCAACAGTAGAGATCAAGATACCAAGACAGTCTGAACAAGAAAAGTGGTTTTCCATTATGTATAGTATCGGGTTACAAAATTCCACTATTTACATGATTATGGCAATCTACTACCTCGGGGGATCAAATTTATAGGAGTACCCCTCCATCTGTATGAAGTAATCAGTAATGTACCCAGAAATATCGTCTTCAGTGTCAAAGAATGGGTTTTTGCGAGTGTACGCTGTTGGGTACCAATCCCTTATCCACCCGAGCAACCAAGGCAAAACAAAATCCAGCAAGTAAAACGGGTAATCGGTTCCTACTACCATGGGATCGTATGATCGGATTGCCATACAGTTTCATAGTCATTTTTAAGAGACTTGTATCTACAATCATCTACAAGAATAGTGTTGTTGGCATCGTACTTCGGGTGCCTTGCCCACAGCGTCCATAGCTTCTTCAGGAAAACGGGCTTATCGCCCATGTGTTTGGGCACAACCGGCACCTCCAACATAAGGGGCCACCATATTTCACAGTCCTCTTGGGAGAGAATATCTGCTAATGCCAAAAAACGAGGTTAGAGGTATGCGTAACTTATGTCCTGCAACATTCAAAGCGGGCATGCTTTACCTGCAAAATATTTTTGCCTTCTATGGTTGGGAAAGCACGCGTTCACCATTTGTAACAGTTTTTCCCTTCTACAATAGGACCACAACACTAGGCTGGCTTTCTGTTTAAGCCGTAGGATGAACTGCTCCGCATCCGGCCTTACAAGACAAATTACATTCTTTTGGAGATAGACTACCCGTGGCGTGTGCTCCTTTGGCAGGCACTCAAGATCCTGAGGGATTTCGTTGCAGCTGGTTAGTAGCACGCCATTAAGATCAAGCACAATCATCCGCCCGTGTCTAGCAGCCACATCAGGCTGCAGCAATGTGCTTACCGGTGTCTCGTCTAGCCACCAACTTACTACAACACCAACAAACATAATGAGTGGAGACAAATACACAGTGCAAACATCATATCTAAAACAGAAAACTGGTCCAAATACTACCAAATTTGGTACTGTATTGCACAAGTGATAAGGACTATCCGAAACCGCAAGTTCAAGAAGTACCAAATTGGTACTGTAATAGTGGACAGACGTGCACCCAAGTTCAACAGTACCAAATTTGGTACTGTAATGCACATATAGTGAGGACAACTAAAACAGTAATGTAACGAAAGGTAACATACCAACACAGAACCAGATAGAGAGAACAAATAAAGCCAAGGGCCAAAAAATCAAGTTGACCCAGTCACTAAAAAAGCACAAAGTGTGGAATACAACAGATTCTCACTGGCTGCAGTTTGCATGCACGGGATAATTGATCACGAGCGCGATTGCGCTTCTTTCTCTGCAAACAGAAAAGTTCCTGCAGGGTCATGGAATCAATGGAATCACCTCTCCGCTTCGAAACAGCATCGGCAGCAGTAGAGTCAACGCCCCCGTTGGTGCTGTCCACAACAGTATCGTTCGCAAGTACTTCTTCTTGCTCATCCTCGGCCTCCCTCCGATCTTTGTTGCGTTCTGACCCCTCTTTGGCCTCCCCTTCACTCCTCTTTGTGGTTTCCACCCCCTCCCCAACACCCCCCTTTGTGGGTTCTTCCTCTCCCTTCTTGGCCGTTGCTTCATCGAGCTTTGTGTTGGCAGCATCCTAGCTTTCCTCCGCATCCAGCTCCACAACAACAGGGACTTTACCTTCCTCCTTGTCCTTAGTCTTTTTACCATCTCTGGCCTCCTCCTCACTTTTACTTTCGCTGTCACCTGTCTTTTTATCATCTCTGGCCTCCTCCTCACTTTTACTTTCATTGTCACCTGCTGCCTCACATCTTTGCCCCGTCACATTGTCTTTCCCTACAGAATTACCTTGCTTCAGATCATGGAGAACATCTGATATCTCCCTTGTCACCTCATCCACGTCCCATATTCGACTTGCAGCTGACTTTGTGGCGTGCTGGTTAGCAACTGCAACATCCTGCTTCTCTGCAAACACAAAGAAAGACAACACATACTAACTTGTATGAAAACCTCACTGAGTTGCAAGTGCTGGTCAGCAACTGCAACATCCTGCTTCTCTACAAACACAAAGAAAGACAACACATACTAACTTGTATGAAGCCCACTGGCACAGGACTTTGCCAAATCAGAGATTACCATATTACAACCTGACTTGACACACTGATCCCTGCTTTGTAACAGAGCACTGAAGCACAAGGGATGATACTGGTGTCGGCACTCTAGCATGAAGGTTCCGACTACATGTGCGCACTCCAAGGACTCACCGCATGCAACACACATACCAAACACCGGGATCACATTTACCGAATCATTAAACTGGGGCCTAGGATACAGCAGAACCTCTTCCCAAGCCTGATATCAGACAACATCTCCTTCACAAATAGAGTATGCTCTTGACCTTCCTTCCATTTTTTCTCCAGAGTGTCATACTCAGCCTGTTGACAACCAGCGGTCCCAATTAGTTTCAAAAACTACCAAGAAGTCATACCGAGACTGGTACTTCTAAGCACCGTACTACCAAACAGAATCCAAACTACCAAAACCACCAAAACTACCAAAAACTACCAAACTCGGGTATCATATAGTACCAAAAACATATAAATACCCTCAATGTAGAACTAAACTACACAAACCTTATCAAAAATACCAAAAGCCACTTTTTGCAGCACTTTCAACTAGTACCTCAAAGTACCAAAACTACCAAAATCAAACTACCAAACAAGCTTTTTGCAGCACTTTCAAATAGTACCTAAAAGTACCAAAAGTACCAAACTCCCAAAACGACCAAAATCAAACTTTCAAATAGTACCAAAACAACGAAAACTACCAAGACTACAAAGAAACACTTTTTGCAACACTTTCAAAAACTACCTTCAACTACCAAAATTACCAAAATCAAACTACCAATTACACTTTTGCAGCACTTTCAAATAGTACCTAAAAGTATCAAAACTAGCAAAACTACCAAAGCTATCAGAATAAAACTACCATAACACCTTTTACAGCGCTTTCAAAAAGTACCTTAAAGTACCAAAACTTCTTCATAGTACCAAAAATACCAAACCATAAGACAGAAGGAAACCATAAACTACTTAGAATAAAAACAGTTCTACCATAAGTACCTAACACTACCAATCCCACCAAACCAAGCATAAACAGTTCTATCAAAGGTACCTAACATTACCAATCCCACCAAACCAAGGATAAACAGTTATACCAAAGGTACCTAACACTACCAATCCCACCAAACCAAGCATAAATAGTTCTACCAAAAACTCCCAAAACTACTAGCATCTGTTGCTCTAGAATCTCCTTGTCGAGCAATGAGGTATCTTCACTGATTTCGTATCGACGTAGCATCCTTCGACTGGCAGCCAAATCAGCTTCTATCACATTGATTTCTGTGTCATCGCCAATGTTGGCCTCTCTCAGTGTTTCCAGTTGGGTATCATATTCCTTGATGTCGTCCATAATATGCTTGACAAGTTTACTGGAACCCTTTGCCCTCAAGAGTGTTTCCTTCTTCTGCTTTAGAGACATTGTCAGCTCTTTCAGCCTATCGGCTACCCCCACACATGTCCAAGGGACTCTCCCAACCATAGCTTCAAGGTCCGCAATATAATCATGTGTCTTCTCCTCATGACGCTGTGGGGGGACTTTCTGTGTAGGGGGCATACTACCGACTGGCGTAAGTCGGGGCTTCTTGGTATTTGACGGGTGGCCTCCTTGGGACGCACCGTTTGCCTTTCGCCAATTCTCAACCTTCTTTTCCAAGCCTCCTGGTCGGGAGGAACACATGTTGAGTACATTCTCACTAAACTTGGCCCATGCAACCCTGTGGCCCACAGGGTCCTTTGTGGCTGCATGACACTTCTCATATGCAAAACAGCGGGCAAATTTTGTAGTGATCTCCCCACATGATGGTGGGGCTTGGTACACCTTATGGAACAGGAACCTGCATTCATCCTGAAGCTGTGGCTGCACGTGATTTAAGTAAATCTTTGTCTTCTTCTGGCTGGAATGCCTGAATACAGTGAGCCAATGGTCATCGGGGATGTCATCTTCCGTAAGATCCTTTGGTAGCACCCCCTCCATGCTCAATCCATACTCATCATGAAGCTCTTGTGCTGTATAGCAGAACTTTGTCAAGATAGGGTACTCCTCCATCTTGTTTTTTCTTGCGATGTGGAAACAACACGCAAGTAAAGACATGCCCTCATTATATGCCTCATTTCAGTTGTGCAAAACAAAACACGTGGAATGAAATGAATGTATCTCATTCAGGTGACAATTGCAAAATTCAGTTGTGTACAGAGCCAAATTTGGTAGTGGTTAGTATCAAATTTGGTATTGGTTAGTACCAAATTTGGTACTAACCAAATTTGGTTATGCTGACATCCCTACTTAGCTTCAACTTTGTGCTATGCTCATGCACAACATATACTGATTTTTGCACTTGCATGCATGCAAGTTAGCAATCTAAAGAGCAACTTATCCATGTAACTTTGTAACTTTCCTAAACCCTAAATTCCTAATAAGATCCCAAACATGCACATGTACTTGCTGCATGCAAAAAAAGCAAATGCAGACCTCATCAGATAAAAGACATGCAGAAGCTTGCATGCATGGAAAAGAAAATGGTAAATCACCAGAAAACGCACAGCTCTCATAGCACCTACCTTTAGATGTTGTAGATGACCATGGAGTCTCATCATCGACAAAAAGAGGCCCAGGCTTAAATGAAGTCTCCACGGACATAGCAGGTTTCTCCCTCTCCACAAAGGAGGCCCCCCTTGCTAGCCCTCGTATTTGGGGTGTCGATGTTCCGAGGGGATTTTGCATCCATTGTCCTCTTCTTCTTCTTCCCATTGTCCGGTGACGCTTTGGCTGCTGATTTCCTCGCTGGCGTCCTCATCTTCCTGATTGTGAGTAGTCGGGGAGCTTGTTACCTGCAACTGTAGTGGTTTGCAGAAGGCGATGTAGTAAGAGAGTAAGGCGGAAGCTGGAAAATGTGTTGAGCAACTGCGCCACTCACAAATGTAGTCTGTGATGGGACTTTTGGCACGGTTTCAAAACACCACTCGCATTACTTATTGCCCCACCCACGTTTTCTTTCACGGAAAGTTTAAATATTACAAATTTCCCTCCTACCATTCTTTAACATAGATGAAAAAACAGGTTCCCTCCAAAGTGTGGACATATGTAGAAGTACCAACCAGGTAGAAGAAAAATAGATCCTTTTTTTGTACAACCAAAGCATGCTTTCACCCGATTCGGTGAGCATACATTGTCCGATTTTGCATTGCAGCATATCCACGCGTTCGCATTGAGTAGAACCGAAAAACTGAAAATTTTGGCCAGACATCCTAAGCGTTTCTGCATCGGGTGTTTTGGGTTGGGGTTTTGGTTCATCGACCTTAGGGAGAGCGACCTATTGGTGTTAGTAGGGTCTCCTTCAAGTTCTGTGGTGTTTCGAGATTGTTTGATGGGTGTGCGGCTATAGAAAACATTGTAGGAAGTTTCCTCTTGTGCACTCTTGAAGACTGTGACTTAGACATTGGGTAGAGACCTCTGTAGGAATTAGTTATGAGTCGGTCGAGTGTAGGTTGACACCCTATGCTTGCTTCCACGCGCCTGCGGGTCAAGCTTCGTCCTTAGCTGACAAACCTTGTTAGGTGAGTTCTCGCTGTGCTGACGTCCGTCGCGGCGTATCCGTCCAACACACGGCCGGAATGGTAGAGTGGACGAGAGGCAATGAAGATCTAGACCAGTGGTGGAGCTTCTAATTCCACAAGAGCTTAAAGGTTATGCAGAGATCCAGATGCAAGCCATGCACAAGATGAGTTCTTAGAACTAGAAATGGCAAGAGGCATTAACTTGCTCACACAATCAACTACAATAAGTGGTTCAACAAGTAAACATGAAAGCAAAGCCGAGCTGCTTTATGAACAACTTTCACATGGCCCATTTAAACTCATTTGTGACATCATATGTTCGAAAATGGATGCAACATTTGGACACTTGAAACTGCTTGTGAATGAAATTGGGAAGAATATACATGAGATGAAACAATGTTTGCACCAAATGAAGTTAAACATAGTCACAGATTGCTCCTCTCGACTTCTCTCCGAAGTGCTTGTAAGTGGCATGGTCCCCATGTTCCCTTGATTGCCGCTTCAGATGGGAAGCTAAAGAGGCTCAAGAACTTAGTGAAGAAAAGAACTAAGTTGCATTTTCTATGCGAGTCGCGTAAGCATAGCCCGCACAAAGTGGAAGGGAAAATAGGGAAGGAGGTGGTCTTAAAGGAGGGCATTCTCACCAAGGCAGCACCGATACTTGTGCCTACTTTGAGAATTATATGCTGTGCTGCCAAATTTGTTGCTGATGTGTCCTTGCCAGACATTGCACCCGACATTTTCGAACCATATGAAGCTCTGTTAAAATCACTGGGTGGCATATCCTCTGAAGACCTTCAGAATTTTTGACAAAAGCAGTAGAGGAGGTCACTGCTGTTCGAGAGCCTCTACGAGAGTGTAAGGTCTTCGACCCCAAGCTAAAAGAACACCATTGTACCATGAAAAGATCATAATAGAAAAAGTTACTATTTTTAGCAGTTTTCCAAAATCTGTCGGTGCCATGATGTTTAGAATGTCATAAAGCTTCCAAAAGTGAATTAAAATCATTTTTGTGGGAAAATTTCAAAAATAGTAAGTTTTTGGTCGCCCGACCCGTCTAGTTTTAATCGTCTCGAAAAACTGCACCCGTAACCTGAATTTGAAAAAAATGCATTTTCGGACCCTGAGGGCTGCTAAATATGGCAGGTACTTGGACAGGTACACCTTAGTTAGAGTTTAGTATAGCAATTTACGGCATTAAATTCCGATTCATATCGTCCGTTTTAGCCTAAAGTCAAAATTTCCTAAGGTTGTGCGGGGAGCACCGGGGCTCGGGGGCTGTGTGGGAACCGACTCCAGGCCACTGCTGAGTTGATATGGCAGGTAGAGGGCGCCCTCACACACAGATAGGACTCGTGGGCTACTTTCCCAGCTTGAGAGATAGTGATCGAGTGAGTGAGTTAGAATAGCAAATGGGACACGTTGCAGCCCATGCAAGTAACCCTGCCCATGAAGGCTTGAGTGGACTCCAGACCAACATAGCAGGTGATTTCGAAATTTTGAGCATGTGAGCCTATATGAGAGCATGCTCACACACACACACAAGGACATATATGCTCACACACACATTCATTATACACACACACACCTTGGGGAGGTGCTGTCGGCACACATAGCCTTTGGAGAAGGAGCAAAAGACGGAAGTGCTGCCCAATTCTCGCCACAAGAAGCTCCACCGGATCAGCAAATTGACTCAAATTCAGCCCAAACTACGGTAACATAAAAGCCAATTTCATGTTATGTTAAAATTCCTTCTATGGTTCTCTTAATTCCGCTGCTAGTATGCATAATCACAGTTAAATTTCTCATTAGACACTCTCTAGATTACTATATGATTATTCCATTGCACATTCTTAATTCTAATTGTCAATTATGCAAACAATTAACCTCTCCTAATCATAGATTGATGTATAATTAACAATAAGAGATAGAATCAAACCAGGAATGTGATAAGGTTAGTCTATTACCACACAATGTTTATATAGCTATGTTTAGATTCAGCTTGTTCAAATATTAGGATGTAATTAGTGTAATTAATTCCACAATTAATTCACTAGGAAAAAGGAATCCTCTCACCTATGCATGCGATCAATCTGCAAATCTCTACTTGCATTAGGAAGTGATTAAACATGCCAAATTCATCTCTAGTAAATAGATCAAGTAGAAATATGAAATTCTTAATTATCTAGGTCAAATAATTAACCGTAGGGCCTATTCCCATAGAACAAGTATGGTGCTATCGGGATTCTCTATGTCTTGAAGTAAGTCTAACCTCTCGTACAAGGGGATTTTCTTATTGAGACCAATCCGTCATCATGGTTGTATGTTACTCTCGAATGTTAGCTCTCTTTTTCCAAGTTGTCAATTAAGTAGTGAGTATAAAATGGCCCCGGTAAAGAGAACTCGTTTCGATAGTTCCCACGACCGCGAGGCGGGGACAAGCAACACTAATGGAAAGGAAAAAGCTCTCATGGTCGACCAAGTACCAGCCATCTCACGGAGCAATGACGAGGAAATTGTGGAGGTAGGTCAAGTTTTAATTCAAGTTTGTTAAAGAAACATTGCATTCGATAAGGTAGGATGAAAAACGCATTTCCCAACATGTTGAAAATCAACGGAAACCACAGCATTTAAATTAATTGTATTTTATATTCGAGTAGAAAAGAATGATTTTGGAATATACTGTCTGAAGTAGGAAAGATTGGTTGCTAGGGAAAATTTAGCTCAGCTAGTTCATTTTCAATTGCAATGTTGATTTAGTCCAAACCCCCTCTTGATCACAGGGGGCAGCTCGCGAAGTTATTCGCAGGAGCTAGAGTTCCTGGTTAAGGGCTCTTGAATCCACGAGTGCTGGTTAAGCAGTGGAAATCCATGACTGTTGGTTAAACAGTGGAAGTCCACAACTGTTGGTTAAGCGGTGGACAACCTAGTTGTATGGGCAACTACGCAACAACGGGTGGAGTAAACACTCGCTGGGGGATTTCGTGCCTCCAGAGCATTGGAACTTTAAATGAATGAGTTTTGAGTGAATTTTTACTAGAATTAATGCCTTGGTCCCGCTTTGCAATACTAGTTGAAGGACTGTATTAAAGAACTTGTGAATCGGAAAAATAAACAAAGAACTTATATGTTGAACAACCATTGTGGTAGTAATTAGGTAACACAGAAAGTGTGAGTATGGGGTGAAAAGTGGGGGCTTGGCTCGGATTTCCAATGCCTATGAGAAGGGTGGTCCCGATTGGTCGGGAACTCTCCGTTCCCATAGTGTTATAAATCGACGCTAGTATTACTCATTGTCCCAAGAGCGGTAAAGCCTCAAGTGTACGTGCCTCCATTAGGAAATTTCGGAGGTCATTTGGAGGGCCTTCTAAGAAAATGTATTTTTTGCACTCTCTCTCTAGAAAAAATGGCAAATAAAAGAGCTGGGTCTTTCATAGTAAAACTTCAAAAAGTGTACTTTAAGTAGATTCCTTACTCCTCTGAACATTCGTTCGTAGTGATTGAGGGATAATCCTCTTTTCACTTGCATTGAATGAACAACGTCAATACGGAGGGAATGAGGCTAACATGGAGGGACGAATCCGCAGCCGCTATTCACTTTCCATTAAACCTGCACATTTGGCTAATGGCGCACTCCTCAAATGGCACAAATGTTACCCAAAAACGAGCCAAATATCACCTTCACATTGATTTGGACAATGAGTACCAACCATTGATTAAGCGCAGTAAAACAAACACACATATACCTCCCACCTCCATAGACACGCTCAGAGCTCAAGGAGCTAAACACATAGATATCTGGACGAGAGGCTCTCTCTACCCTAAGAATCCAATAACTAATGCGTTTCCACCGTTTGTCAATCCTACAAGCTTATTGACCTTTGCTGGTGATGGAGAAAACGGCCTTCTGGGTTATTGTAAATCACTTACAAGAGAAGCTGAAACTTACAAGAGCATTCTCCAAGCTCAAAAATGTGAGATTGTTCGCCTTTCACATTTACATTCTACAGATCAGGTTACCATTTTGCAACATAAAACAGAGGTACAAGAACTGAAAGGAAAGGTGCGAAGTTATCAAATGAAGGACACCATCTTGGGTGGTCGTATCCGAAAGAAGAAATTGCGCAATCTTGAAACATTGCAGGTTGCATCAGGAGGTCTCAAGAAAAGAATCCGAGCATTAAGGTGATGCTTCTTGGTTGGCTACATTGTCTTAGTTAAGTAATCTCTTTGTTTTTTCTTGTTATGCATTGTTTTCATGTGCCTAAATAGTGTTAGTGAAGCAAATTTTCTGTTATTTTCTTATGCATTGTCTTCATGTAGAAATTCAATCTATCATGACAAGGAAAACATTGACCCCAAAGCCAATATAGGAAAGAGATTGAAGCCACTTATGAGTAGAAGCCTGGCAGCAGATATAGTACATGACAAGAAGTTTAAGGTTCTACAAAGAAATGTAGTGGACCGCTTTATTTCAGAGAACTCAGTGCCTGCAAAAGAGATACAAGGCACACTTGATTCACTTGGTGTAAGCAAAAGAGGATATTCGGCTATCCAAAAGTCTGTCTCATCCATCTTTGTTAGGAAGGGTATAAAATCCAAACTTCTACCATCAGCCTCAAGTGTTTGGAAAGAGAGGCTTCAGCTTAACGAGGCACAGGGAGACTATCTTGGACAGCCCTTTCATATTAAAGCAACTTACAGTGGCCATGGAGCGAACATGGCATATGATGAGTTCAACAATATTTTTATGGACCTGCGGATACTACAGAAGAGAATGGTGGAGTTTTACAACATCACATTTGAAGAGTCACGTGGACTATTACATTTTGTGTTAAAACTGGATGAGTGTGAGCTTGTTAAAGAGAAAAAGCTAGAGCGTGTTACTATTACTTTAATGAATAGAGCCCTCTCAAAGTGTCCCAGTGATGATCCTTTATATTTTAGTGTTCAATCAGAATCTAACATATGGTGGCTTGGAGCGTTTGAGGTAAGCGATATTCTCAAGTAAGCTCAAATGTTCAGATCTACTTAAGTCTCATTTATTTTGTGTTGCAGGTAAAGAAAGAAGATCATGAGATTCTATATTGGGTGTTCCATCGAACTAATATTCCGGAGCTGATTGATCGACAGACTAACCAGGGAGAGGTACTACGTCTAGATGGAAGGGGAGACTTTCAAGTTCAGTGGCATCTTGCAGGTGAC
The DNA here is from genome assembly GCF_014529385.1 of Adiantum capillus-veneris. Taxonomy (NCBI): domain Eukaryota; kingdom Viridiplantae; phylum Streptophyta; class Polypodiopsida; order Polypodiales; family Pteridaceae; genus Adiantum; species Adiantum capillus-veneris. The sequence continues at coordinate 6,416,905 of NC_140957.1, forward strand.
CTTAAAACATTAAAGTGCATGTATAATTGTGGAATGGGTGCAATGGCAAAGTCACCGTGTTTGTTCTGCATGGAGCCTGCAAAGGTCATGGACCCAAAGTGGTGGAGAAAAGCTCCAACACGTCACATTGAGGATCCTGCTTTTCGACCAGTTTTGAAAATACCACTTGTGAATATCCACATTTGTACAATGCATGCCCTTTGTAGAATTGTAGAGAAATTGGTCTACTTATACATCGGGTTTGCTTGGAAGATTAAGAACTCTGCAGAACGACAAGTAGCCTTGTAGTGCTTAGAAATGGTACTGTCGGATATGGGGCTTCATGGTGGCAATGTGAAAATTCAGCGGGATGAAAAGAGATCAACTGCTGAGAAGGATGTCCCATGCAAACCATCCATCGGTGGGGTGAAGGCAGGGAGGTTTTTATCTAAGCCCCAAGGTACAAGAGATCCAAAGCTAACAAAACATGGAAAAATATATAACACATCTTATGTTAGCAAGGTAGAGTATCAGAGCTGGAAAAAGCTACATATTGCAGTCAAAGACCACGAACCAACTACTCGTAACGTGAAGGCTGAGGTTTGGCGATCAATAGA